>NC_142749.1:8077635-8427635 GCF_051943395.1 Hippocampus bargibanti | reverse complement strand
AGCAAAACCCTGTGGGACACAAGGAGGAACACGCAACACACATATCCAATTATAGCACCAAATGACTTCTTTCTTTTCGGACCGCTCATAATTGTTGTGGGTATTGGGCACATGCAACTCAATTTGTCTCACATATTTGTTGGTGGGACGATAACAAAGTTGACAGAGTCAAGGGGATGATACAAACGAAATAAGACAAAATTAAATAAATAAAAGGATGAGATAGCTCCCACAGTATTTGTTTGATCCGTTTCATCCTCCTTAAGACTGTTGAAGTTTAAAAGCAAGGGGGGGGGGGGGGTGAAAGGGAAAAAAAGCCACTTTAATCGTCTTTGGGTTAAGGAATGTGAAGAGTATCATTTTCGAATAATCAGAAAATGTGTCCCTAATGTCATCGTCGCTGTTCCGACTGCTCCATTTTAACTATGCTTTCAATTGACGCAAATATCTGTTCTGGAGATTGTCATGTTTGCACACATTTTCAAACCTTCATTAAAGACATGAAAGAAACAATTCAACGTGGCTAAGCTTTATTTTCCATTACCAACACGCCTTTATTTCACCAGCTGGTAAGTCAGTTCAGGTAAGGAAAAAAAGGCACAGCACTGAGCAAAAAAACGTTTTCACATTGTAAAGCGAAAATCATGAGGCAGTGATGTCAAGAGTTTAATGTTTACAGTGCCGTTTGGCATTAAACATACTGTACGCTGTCATACACTAGTCACAACGTAACTTTATTTCTATTTCCCAAACCAAATAAAAGTAGGGAAATTTGCAATTGAGAATAATCTGTTAAAAAATTAGTGACATTTAGTACAAAATAGTAATAAATAAACTGAATCGACACGAATTACACTTAGACATTTGCTTACATTACATGAATCAGTGAACAGAGTTGATCTCATCATGTATTCCAAACATGTTCTTTAGTACAAACAAATAAATAAAAGCAATGCTATTTTCAGTGATTGTTTTTGAAGACTAACAAGATGCAGCATACAAAATAAACGTGAGAAAAAAAAATAACAAAAAAACAATGCGGTTATCATCTCTGCGTGTCGTACCATTAGCATTTCACATTCAACTGATATATGTTCACCGCATGTGTGTGTAGCAGTGATCGTGATGACATGGATGCCGCATTTACAGCGAGAACATGTTTGATTCTGTATGCAACGTGAAGAGTGAAGCGGCATAAAGTGCATGTGGAGAAGCATGAAGTGGGGAACAGAAGGGACAGCTGTAGTTTTGTGTTCACCGCAGGGAGAAACTGGGAAGCAGTCAGCGGCTAAAAGGGCTCCTTTTGCTCCCTGCTGTGCTCTTCTGTGCAAATGGGTTCAAATGTTCTTGCTATTTTTCTGCTCAGTAACTAAGTGTGCCCTTGTTGGTAGTTTAACAGACACTTTCTTGCCAACGCTGTTGGCATTGTCCTCAAAATATTGAACTATGACTGAAAGTGATGCATTGGAATATCATAACATTCCACTTGGTTAGTTGAAACCCCACACCAGATCCATTTGGTCACTAAGTATAATTACCCCCTTTCTGATAATTCAACTTGATTGTAACATATGCAATTTTATCCAAATTGGGTGAGAGGACAACTTTCAACATTTCAAAATCACATTGTTGAGAATCATTACCATCGATTCATTGGTTCCCTGGCGGCAGCCAACGGGCGCTCACGTTGGCTCCTCTGAAACTTGCTTGGCAGCCCAGACCCCCGAGCTGGACGACTGTGGACTCAGCGCTAGGAGGAAGACGAGGTCTCCATGGTGGACAAGATACGCACCACCTCAGCTCTCTGTGTGGGTGAGATGTGCTGGGTCATGTGCACGATGGAGTCCATCGCCACCTCTGGGTTAGCTTGAACGAAGCTGGAAGACAGAAAATAAATTGTAAACATGTCACATATTTGCCAAAATGACTATTTTCCCAAGCTATTAACATGGAGAAAACATTACTGAGGACAGATGAGGTCAGTTTTTTCAACTTATTGATTTGATTGCTATACTTATAATAATAATAATAATACATTTTATTTCAAGCGCCTTTCAAAACACCCAAGGACACTTTACAATAAAAACAATAGAACACAGCACATAACAATAAAACCATAAGTAAAATGATAAATAATAAAATAGCAGAGAGAATTAGACATTGAAAGCAATTTTAAACAAATGGGTTTTGAGATGAGCCTTGAAAATAGGGAGGGAGTCAATATTACGGATGTTGGGTGGGAGTGAATTCCAGAGTTTGGGAGCAGAGCGGCTGAAAGCTCTGCATCCCATCGTGGTGAGACGGGCAGAGGGCACATAGAGGTGAGGATCTGAGGGACCGAGAGGGAACAGAGATTTGAAGCAGGTCAGAAAGATAGGGAGGAGCAAGGTTATGGATGGCTTTGAAAGTAAACAGAAGTATTTTGAATTCGATACGATGTTTAACCGGTAGCCAGTGGAGTTGCTGGAGTACAGGGGTGATGTGGTGAAAGGAGGGGGTTTTGGTGATGATCCGGGCTGAAGAATTTTGGACGAGTTGGAGTTTATGGAGAAATTTCTGATTGACACCGAAGAGAAGTGCGTTGCAATAATCGATGCGGGAGGTGACAAGACTGTGGATAAGGATAGCAGCGGAGTGAGGGGTGAGCGAGGGACGGAGACGGTTAATATTACGGAGGTGGAAATAAGCAGACCGAGTAATGTTATTAATATGGGAGTGAAAGGAAAGTGAGCTATCGAGGATGACACCCAGACTCTTGACCTGAGGGGAGGGGGACACGGTAGAACTGTCAATGGTGAGGGAGAAACTGTTAGTTTTGTGGAGGGTGGATTTGGTACCGACAAGAAGAAGTTCAGTTTTTTCACTGTTGAGCTTGAGAAAGTTATGGGAAAGCCAGGATTTAATTTCTGAGAGGCAACTTAGCAATTTGTCTGAATCCTGGAGCGATCAAACTCTCGAAAAAGTGACTCATGAGTGGAATTCCTGCCATGAGCCGAAATGGTTTGAAATTATTGAAGGCAATGTCAGACATTTATATGTGGAAAAAGCAATGATTTAACAAATTATTGGAAACATTTGACCAGCAGTAGCTGTAGCCAAGTTTCACTATTTTCCCAAGACTAAATATTTAAAGGACAACCGACGTCTCCGGACAAATTGTGTCCATAATTTGTAAAATGGCTTCAAATGACTTCTACTGAGCGTATTTTACAAAGATTCCACCGCATATAGCTATATTTTACGTTTTAAGACTCACGCTGAATATTTCGGAAGTCTTGTTTTTAAGTTGGTGACGAGTCCGTATTTGACGTCACTGAAGGAACGCCCGTGACCGAAAAAAAGGACACATTGTAGCAGTCCTTCCATCACGTCAGTGCATTTTGCTGGGCTACTTTGGTCTGAAAATGTCATGTTGCACCAAAAAGAGCCAGAAGAGGGCGCCCAAGCTCCATATAAGGAATTAATCAGCCTGTGGAAACGGGCTGAATAATTCCTCACAGGGAGCTTGGTCGCCATTTTCTGCCTCGCTACATTGCAGTCCAGATGCCTCAAAATGGCACGGAAGGACTTCTTTAATCAATTGCAAACATGTATGCTTTCCTCTTCAGAACTATTTGAATCATATTCATAAGTGGATGTGTCACAAGAAAGCATATTCTCCGAATCTGAAGCCATTGTTCTGATTCTCCAGCAATGCAAGATATATTGGCGTGATGTCACGAACTGGGGGCGGGACTTTCTGAAAATGCCCAATTCACAGCTCAATTTTTAGCAGATTTTGGACACTTCAAGTCATTTTTATTGGTGTTTTGCATTTGAATAAAGATATACTGCGTGTTTTGGGTATTTTAGATGCTATAAAACGTTTTTCTGATGTCAGAGAAACAAAAAAGTGACATCGGTTGTCCTTTAAAACATTATTTTTGTCAGGATCGTCTACAAATGTGGTCCTCTAAAATGGTAAAAAATAGAAATTCCTCTGTTGATGGAAATTAAAGCAAATTCAAAAGGGGAAATGAAAGCCAAACTTGATTTGAATAATTGATGTCTCCTATGTTTGCATTTTCTACAAGCAAAGGAGGGCGATGACGATTATTGACAAGGAAAAAAAGGAAAAATTGAAGTTTATCTGTTACTCTGGGGAAATCACCTGCGAATCTGCTTGAGGATGTGATCACGGCGAATGTACTTGATGTTCTCATCGATGACGGACCTCGCTCCCTCGTCTTCGGCCAGCTGCCTCTCAAGCCATCCCACCACCTCCTCGTTATTATCCCACAGATAGGCCTGCATGATGTTATTGTCATGTTGGTAATTGTTACAAAATATAAAGCTTGGGGAAAACATGGTCCTGGTTGAGTATGCACAAATCAACACAAACAAAAGAAGTAGACCATCTCAAAATGGACGCACGTTGTCTTGTTGATTTGGGCCTGATAGGAATATTAGTATTCATGAGTGCCGGCATCTCTGATCCCAAACAAAGCCAGGCTGGAGGGGCTTAAAGATTTGAGGGTGGAGGGGTTTAATAGGCCCTTGCCTTTATATGAATAGCCCTGCTTGAGGTCCGCAAGAACATTTAATGCCCTTATTAATCATTTTTAATCTGTTTGCTTTTAATTAAGAGACAGCGTGTTGCTCTCCTATCAGCACGTGCCAGGGCTGTGATTAATTGTGGCTTAAGACAGTGACTTCTGATGGGGTTAGAATTCTCGCAGACAAGAGGGCCACTTTGCGGGAAACATGGCTCCTGACAGTTCCTGCCCGCTGGTCCTCCGAGGCTGAGATCGGGCCTGAAGGAACTGTGCTTGTGTATTGTTATTTCATGCTATGATGGGGGAAATTAATGATAACAGTGCAAAGAATAAATAGTTTCAAAATTAACATATTTTCCGGTGTATAAGGTGCACTGGAGTAAAAGGCGTACCCCCAATGAATGGTGTATTTTCAAACTTTTTCCATATATAAAGCGCACTGGATTATAAATCGCACCTTCAATGAATGAAAATGTCTTCTAAATAGAATATAGAAAGATGTAGAACGCATGTAGAAAAATGTAAAAATATAAGGCACACCACATTATAAGGCGCTACAGTAGAGACTGGGTTTTATATATCCCAGCATGAACCGCACACTACTTCTACAGGAGGAAATGGAGTCGGTGGCTGCTGACAGAGACATGTTGTGACTCAATATTATTTCACGTATAAGGCACACTGTCATAAAAAGCGCAGGGTCATCTTTTGAAAAAAAATAAAGGCTTTTGCGTGCGCCTTATACACCGGAAAATACGGTATTGTCTTTCCAGCAATTTTACTTCATACTTTGTCACAAAACATTTTTTAAATTCGGTGAGAGCAGAGCAATGTTTTTTTTCCGCCTTTACACGGGAAAATACGGTATATTAAAAAATGGAGACAATCTTCTTCTTCTTCTTTTCCTTTCGGCTTTTCCCCTCAAGGGGTCGCCACAGCAAATCAGTGTCCTCCATCTTTAGAGGTTTGATCCGCATGTTTGTTTTGGCCAAGCAAAATGGAGACACAAATAATAATAATAATAATAATAATACATTACATTTATAAGCGCCTTTCAAAACTGTCAAGGACACAAAGCGGCTGACTGACGCACATGGCGGCACCCTTTTTCGATAGAAACAAACCAGGATCATTTTGACTATAAACTTGATCCCAGTAATAACGTTAATGGTGAAAAAGTGAGTTATTGATAATGAGTTTGTCTATTAAAATATCATCTCCCGTTGTATTTAACATTGAAAACAACAATTCCACAATAAAAATGTGTATGGATGTGTTACCTTGACGGCACCTTCTGCCTCAACAAACCAGCGGCGCAGCATTGCTTGGACTTGTCCGTCTGTCAGTTCGCCGTTGGCTGCTTGAATCTTTCTCTTGACCGTTTCTTCTAAGAGGAGACGTCGCAGGCGCCAGTAGAAGAACTGTCGGGATGTTTGCCACTCCAGGATGTCCTGTCAGAGCAAGAAGACCCCCCAAAAAATGGTTAATTTTATCATGTTGATTCGAAATGTTGCAAACCGTGTCGTCAAAATGAACGCGATATTTGATGCAACATAAAAACAAAGACAGCCCAATTAACATTAAAAGCTGTTTAACTGAAATGATCACATAAAATTCTCCATTTGGGTTTTCAGCTTTAAAAAAAATACAGCAATTCTATTAAGCTTAATAATGAGGCGGTTATCCATGACTGGAACTACATTCCACATTGTTCCCACACCACTCCAAAGTGCGGATGTTCTTGAGGCGAAATAAGAACAACAAACTAAAAGGGGAAAAAAAACGTTCAAATCTGATTTGTGATGCAGGCAGATGCAGTCTGTCAGGTAGACAAGAGTTTGTTTGAAGCAAAGCACCCACCGTAATGACACCCTTCTCCTGCATGCGGCCCGGAGTGTCATGCAGGTCTGCAAACTGAACAGCCACCTGATGGTAGATCGGCAACAGAAACTCTTCCCGCTCTTTTAGTTTTGTCTCCAACTCTTTGCGGTCGGGTGGGCTTAACTCCGGTGTTCCTTTTAGGGGGGAGGGGGTGGACAAAGTGTTTTAATGCACTTTTCACATTGCTGGCAAAATAGTCATCGCTGTAAAATTTTCTTCGCAAGAACAGTGGTGGACCATCAGGGCCTGCAAGGCTTTCTCTGCCGGCCTAAAAATATCTGAATCACAGACTGATGCTAATTATATTTTGTCCATGAATTCTGATGTCATAATTCCAAATTGTCTTTAAGCTTCATTTAATTGCTTTCCACAGTTTGTGCTTTTGTATTAAGCATTTAACGAATCAAATTTCAGACATTATTTGTTGCCACTAGGACACCTTCACAATCATTTCTGTAGCATAAAATAAATGTCGATAAAACTGTTGCTTGAACCAATTGAAAAATTTCGAGTTTGCAACACCAAGGCCTTCTCGCAGGCCTCAATTCCTGGCTAACGGTACCCTCTAGTGGACATGTATAAATAACACCACACTTTTTTACATGAGTCGCAGCTGTAACTGCAGTAAAGGTTGTATCATCATAAAATAGTTATTAAGGGTTGGATTGATTCATACATAGCACTAACCAACGTAGGCCTAGGTGTGAAATGCACGGATGGCCACTGCACAAATAGCTGCTCCTTTCAGATGGGCAATACAGAAGACATAGAAAAATGTAAAAAAATGACCAAAACCTAAATACCCTAAAAAAGTTGCTAAATGTAGAAGTAACTTGAATCAGACTAGCATCATTTTATGTTGCTTTCCTATCAAAAGCTTTGGAATTGCAGACTGATTTCTGTCAATGCCAATCTGTTCCTCTCAAACCCTCCTCAATGCTGCGCCGGTTTTCCCAAAGCGGCAAACACACGCAGCATTGGATCACAGTTCCTGCGAGCTGTGAGGTAAATCGATGAGCCGCGCCAGGGAGGCGGGAGAGCTGACAATTGATCCTCGACAGCTGTGATTGACACGTTTCTCAGGGGAGCGCGGCAAAGATGATACGGTCCCCAGATAAGGAAGGCTGAATGTAGACGGTCCCCCTTCCTGCCCCCTGCCCTCCACCCCCTGCTCCTTACTGACAGGGAATGGGAGGGAGAAAGACTACTAATGAAGTAGGCTGTGACCAAAAATGAAATTTAATTGGAACAGAAAATGATGACTAACCCAGTCTTTCGGCCAAGTTCATGTAGGCGGGATCTACTCGTCTCATCGTCTTCACCAGGTCCTTCTTCCGGAACTTAATCTCCACTGTACCTTCAGGCTCCAGCACTCCACCTCTGAGCACATGAATCGTTTCAGTGTACTAAAAAAAAAAAAAAATGAACGGGGACATGAATATTATCTTGTTTCGAATCTATTTTTACCGGCTGTCCTTGTCGGCGTACATCTCCATGTGACGAGGGTTGATGGTGGGATCAATGACCACCCAGGAACCTCCACGCAGCTCAGCTTGAGGTGGAATGTAAACCAGGACGGGCTGCTTGTATTCCCGCAGCCCGTCCACAATATAGGCACCGAACTTTAACACCTGGTCGTACATGTCTAAAAAAAATAAAAAAATAAAAATCCATTTTAAATCACTAATTAGACAATTATATATTTTACTTTGCTTTGATATTAGGTTTGATTGCTGAAGTTGGCAACATGAAATGGTGCCCTATACTATTTGACATTTTTTTATGATGATGCTAGAGCAGCATGTTCTACTAGAGACAAATTCATTGTGTGTTGTACACACTTGGCCAATAAAGATGATTCTGATTCTGAAGTTGGAACATATCAACAATATTTTGCTCAGAGGTCTGAAGGGTTGCAAGCGAAGAGAAATAATAAAGGAACTAAATAAAAATTGAGACCCGCCACTTGTCTCTCAGCATCCACACAATCCTTGAATTAGTAGGACACCTTTCATTCCTCCGGAAAAGCCCCTCCAGTTGGCAAAAACAAAGAGAGGTAGTCCCTCTCGGTTCAGGTCCTTTATAGCTTGGGCCGTTTTGAAAGCCGAATCAGGGAACCACACCTGTCCAGCCTGCTGGATGATCTAAATAGACAAGACAACGTCACAATCAGTCCTTTTTCTAGAAAATGAAACACTTAGGTCAAATAGCACTTGAGCATGTGCAGCGAATGACCTGCCTCACCTTGGCTTCCGAGTCCAAATTAGCTGGATCAGCTGGGATTGACAGCTCCACTGACCTAGTTTCCACAGCAACCACTCCAGTTGGTATCCCACCCAATCTGTGGAAATACAGCATTGAGCACTGACGTTTACTGCACTGGTAGTGAGGGAATTAAACTTGAGCGGATGAAATAAATTCTCATGTTTTGTTTTTGATTTACCGAGCTCTGCCAACCACCACGCTCTGAGCCCATGGCTGCATCATCTCCATGAAAGAGCCGTGGTCAAAGAAGCCGTTCTGCCAAGAAGAGCCTTTTGGACCTTCATATACATTGAAATTGCGTTGTTTTATTGTGAAATGAACACAGAGAAAGGAATTCGTAGCAAATTTCAAACATGAATCGCTTTTTAGAAAATGCTCTTTTCTTCATGACATTTGAAAAAGATTCTTAATATAGTGGGAGGCTGTGTGTGTTTTCACTGAATCAGTAATGTTGGCAGGAAACATGATGGATGATTGGATACAAAAGGCTTGCAAAGCTGTTTTTCTGCTTGCTAAACCTGAGAAACATGCCATCTACACAATGCAGTTACGGTTCAATTAAGACTTGTCGTTCATCCCTACCGCTGATGTGTGCCTCTTTGTGCACAATCCGCCAACATCTTTGTGGTCTCAAGCTATAATTACACTGTTACAGAACCTGCACCGTCCTAGCTTGCAGTAGGGAAACACAGCCACATCCATTTTGGTCCTATCTTGATCATGTCTCTAGGAGTATGATAGCAGACCTAACTGTTTCTCTCTTAGTGGCTAGCCACAGGCTCTCTTGAAATGAGTAATTGCAACTTCTAACTCATGGCACATTTGCTGGACATGATAAATCTTTATTTATTTTCGGTAAGGTTAAAAAAAAATAATCATTATTAAAGCCTGTATCCTGTGCACTTCCAAAAAAACTGCAAACATGATAAGATATAAAGCAGAAAAATGTATCTATGTGATGTGTGCTGCATGATAAAGACCATTCATCCATTTGAAATCATGGCCAATAAATATTAGCTAAAAAACACAAGGCAATGACAAGATATAGCCACAAAAAAGACCGAAATATCAAAAGGCACTCACTTTGACTTGCACGACCGGCTAACATCCAACGTGGATCATAAGGTGCTTTTGTTGGCACAAATTCCACATGCCTATCGATGGGGTCCTTGGCACTCAGAATGGGCACCGGGCTAAATTTGCACTGAACGAAATATGTATTCATCTATTATTCGTATCTTCTTCTAAAGTTTGCATTTAATTTGTCACATGCTAGAAATAAACATCACACAGCAATGTTTACATCCTACCTTGGGCATATAAGAGAGCCACTGCAGGAGAGTAAAGACTCCCTCAAAGTCATCGCACACCGTGCTGTGGGTCACACCATTGTTGTGCATGATTTGGATTCCACCGAGCTGGTTATTTGATGTATAAACCTCTCTGCCTAGCACCTGATATTGGACAGATGGACAGACACAACGCAAACATGAGAGCAATTGAGCACACGATACTTCTTGAACTCTGCCTTTTGAAACTACGACGTTTATTAGTACCGTATTTTCCGCAATATAAGCTGCACTGCATTATAAGGCGCACCTTCAATGAATGACATTTAAAAGTTGTTTTTTTCAACCATTATATTATTTTCCCCGATGTAAAGTATTAGTATCTTGTGTTACAGGGTTTATTTTTTAACAACAGCAAGGTATACCATGTCGTGCAACATTTATAGCACAAAGTGGAGGGGAAATTTTCCTCAATTACTGTAAGGAAACACGTAAAAAAAACCTTGTGATGCTGTTGCAGCAAATTAAAGTTTAGTGCAATAACAGTATAGTAACAGTCACAATAGTACAAATATATAACAATAACAACTCAAATAACTCTAAAGCAGTCGTATAATAACTCACAACTTAATGTCCATATTCACAATATGACTGTATTTGTTGTTTATAACTGTAAACACACAAAACAGGTAAATCTCACTTTATCAGGTCATTCCCTATATAAGGCGCAACGGATTACAAGGTGCATGGTCAGATTTTGACAAAAAAAAAAAAGGATTTTAGGTGTGCTTTTTAGTGTGGAAAATATAGTAATTTTATCATCACGCTGGGGAGCTTCAGATAATTAAGCTTGCGCTCTTTGTTATCCAAAAATATATGCACTCGATGACATCACTATGGTTCAATATACAGTCATCCCTCGCTACTTCGTGGTTCACTTATCGCTGCTTCAGTGCATTGCAGATTTGTTTTTTTCCTGGTGTAAAAAAACTTTTTTTTTTATTAATGGCATGAAAATGTGCAAACAAACAAAGTAAAAGAAACAACACTGCAAACAACACTGCAAACAAAGCAGAATAAAATCAAACACATTGGTTTTGAACAGCTCATGGGGAATTCTACTTGTAGAAATCGGGCCATGTCGGTTTATACAAATCTTGCTCTAAAGAAAGAGTGGCAACAACTACCAATAACAAAGTCCTTCTCTCGGAGAAAGACTCCTTCAGTAGAAAAAGACGCTACAGCGCAGTGGAGTCAGAACGAATAGGCGCAGCAGTGAAATATTGTTTACAACACCGTTCTTTAAAATATTAAATATTTATGATATTAATATTATGTATATAATATTTAATATTTTATTTTTTGTTTCATTCTGCAGCATGTACAGTTTTGCATTGTGTAAAAAAAAAAAGCCGACTACATTGTACTCAGTGGATTTCACCTATCGGGGGCTATTTTTGGAATGTATCTCCCGCGATAAACGAGGGTTCACTGTATAAATACTATTTTCTTACAACAGGAGTTTTACGTTGCCCACTTGAGCTCAGGGTATATTATACGCACAAACCAATTAAGAAAGACATGACAAACATGTTGCACGTGCCTCAGAAACAATGCATTATAAAAAGCAACAACAATTTGCCACAGACAGTGCTGGTGCAATCAATAGAATCAACCAAACTACGTTTACCTGGCAAAGTGACCCTGAACCAACCTAAAGCCATAAAGTCTTAACCTCAGAACACCCTATTTTCATAAGCAGGCAGAACAGGTGGCAGGGCCCTGACATGGCTGAGTAAAAATCAGAGGACCTCACACCCTCGCCTCGGCTTTCACCTTTTCAGCCATCATTTACTTTCTTTATTACCATTAATGGTTATGTATCTGGCTACAAATCTAGGGTGCTCCCCTAAAGCTGTCAGGAAAGCCTGCGGCCCCAAGAAACATTGCAGTCACCTTGACACACACAAAGCCTCTGAGCCTCCGGCCATTGCGGCTTCATTAAGATTCCGCTGCGCAGAGACGGCAAGGGGATGGAGGAGCGGGAGAGGTAGCTCGCCAGGAGAGCGAAAAGAGAGGCCAAGTCGATGGAACAGCTCATTGGGGTATTTGTGCTCGTAGTTACTATCCAAAGCCCATGAAAATATGGAAGCTTTCTAGAGGCTAATTAAATGATGATCTTGGGGTGGCAGCCTCCTGCTCTCAATTAAGTTTCAGTTAATAGCCAGGAAATCACGTGGAGAATGGGCGATGGAGAGCGCGGGGAGAGAAAGAGAGAACTAAAAAGAGAGAGGAAGAGGAATCTTGCACACAATCTTCCCAAAACTACAATCACATCTACTTTAGCCAATGGTTTTTGGTTATTAACCTGTGATGCGGATACTTCAACAACAACTTGTCTCTTCATAAACAGCTAAACAGTGTCATCGTTGAAAACAACAAACACAGGCTTCAGCAAATAGGTGATAGGTGTGCCATCAACCTGCCGTTTGCATGATTTCTCATGCTGCCGCCTGTCAATTAATTTGAAATGGAGACATCTTATTACACTGACAGGGAGAGTGAACAGGAGGGGAAAATGGGAAAAAATAAGATGTGTGGTAAAGCGTGCAGGCTCAAACATGAGCACCCATACCAGTCAACAGGAAGCAGAAAACCTGTCTCAGCAAAACATTAATTTTAATGGAAAACAAATAATGCGGATGTCCCGCATTGCAGCCTCCAGCAAAGCAAATCGTGCAACATTTATAGCACAAAGTGGAGGGGAAATTTTCCTCAATTACTGTAAGGAAACACGTAAAAAAAAACTTGTGATGCTGTTGCAGCAAATTAAAGTTTAGTGCAATAACAGTATAGTAGCAGTCACAATAGTACAAATATATAACAATAACAATAATAACTCTAAAGCAGTCATATAATAACTCACAACTTAATGTCCATATTCACAATTTGTTGTTTATAACTGTAAACACACAAAACAGGTAAATCTCACTTTATCAGGTCATTCCCTATATAAGGCGCAACGGATTACAAGGTGCATGGTCAGATTTTGAAAAAAAAAAAGGATTTTAGGCGTGCTTTTTAGTGTGGAAAATATAGTAATTTTATCATCACGCTGGGGAGCTTCAGATAATTAAGCTTGCGCTCTTTGTTATCCAAAAATATATGCACTCGATGACATCACTATGGTTCAATATACAGTCATCCCTCGCTACTTCGTGGTTCACTTATCGCTGCTTCAGTGCATTGCAGATTTTTTTTTTTCCTGGGGGAAAAAAACTTTTTTTTTTTATTAATGGCATGAAAATGTGCAAACAAACAAAGTAAAAGAAACAACACTGCAAACAACACTGCAAACAAAGCAGAATAAAATCAAACACATTGATTTTGAACAGCTCATGGGGCATTCTACTTGTAGAAATCGGGCCATGTCGGTTTATACAAATCTTGCTCTAAAGAAAGAGTGCCAACAACTACCAATAACAAAGTCCTTCTCTCGGAGAAAGACTCCTTCAGTAGAAAAAGACGCTACAGCGCAGTGGAGTCAGGACGAATAGGCGCAGCAGTGAAATATTGTTTACAACACCGTTCTTTAAAATATTAAATATTTATGATATTAATATTATGATTATAATATTTAATTTTTTGTTTCATTCTGCAGCATGTACAGTTTTGCATTGTGTAAAAAAAAAACGACTACACTGTACTCAGTGGATTTCACCTATCGGGGGCTATTTTTGGAATGTATCTCCCGCAATAAACGAGGGTTCACTGTATAAATACTATTTTCTTACAACAGGAGTTTTACATTGCCCACTTGAGCTCAGGGTATATTATACGCACAGACCAATTAAGAAAGACATGACAAACATGTTGCACGTGCCTCAGAAACAATGCACTATAAAAAGCAACAACAATTTGCCAGACAGTGCCGGTGCAATCAATAGAATCAACCAAACTACGTTTACCCGGCAAAGTGACCCTGAACCAACCTAAAGCCATAAAGTCTTAACCTCAGAACACCCTATTTTCATAAGCAGGCAGAACAGGTGGCAGGGCCCTGACATGGCTGAGTAAAAATCAGAGGACCTCACACCCTAGCCTCGGCTTTCACCTTTTCAGCCATCATTTACTTTCTTTATTACCATTAATGGTTATGTATCTGGCTACAAATCTAGGGTGCTCCGCTAAAGCTGTCAGGAAAGCCTGCGGCCCCAAGAAACATTGCAGTCACCTTGACACACACAAAGCCTCTGAGCCTCCGGCCATTGCGGCTTCATTAAGATTCCGCTGCGCAGAGACGGCAAGGGGATGGAGGAGCGGGAGAGGTAGCTCGCCAGGAGAGCGAAAAGAGAGGCCAAGTCGATGGAACAGCTCATTGGGGTATTTGTGCTCGTAGTTACTATCCAAAGCCCATGAAAATATGGAAGCTTTCTAGAGGCTAATTAAATGATGATCTTGGGGTGGCAGCCTCCTGCTCTCAATTAAGTTTCAGTTAATAGCCAGGAAATCACGTGGAGAATGGGCGATGGAGAGCGCGGGGAGAGAAAGAGAGAACTAAAAAGAGAGAGGAAGAGGAATCTTGCACACAATCTTTCCAAAACTACAATCACATCTACTTTAGCCAATGGTTTTTGGTTATTAACCTGTGATGCGGATACTTCAACAACAACTTGTCTCTTCATAAACAGCTAAACAGTGTCATCGTTGAAAACAACAAACACAGGCTTCAGCAAATAGGTGATAGGTGTGCCATCAACCTGCCGTTTGCATGATTTCTCATGCTGCCGCCTGTCAATTAATTTGAAATGGAGACATCTTATTACACTGACAGGGAGAGTGAACAGGAGGGGAAAATGGGAAAAAATAAGATGTGTGGTAAAGCACGCTCAAACATGAGCACCCATACCAGTCAACAGGAAGCAGAAAACCTGTCTCAGCAAAACATTAATTTTAATGGAAAACAAATAATGCGGATGTCCCGCATTGCAGCCTCCAGCAAAGCAAATATAACTTCATGGTCCGTCTTCAATTATTTAACAATGAAGGTGGGTGGTCTGGGATTGTGAGGGTATCCTTGTGGAACCGAGCAAATGAGAAAGTGGCATCAACAGAGGGACAAAAAAGCAAGAAGCATCTTATATGGATACCACAACCACTGTAGTATATAGGAACAATCTTTAGAATAGAAATATTCTGCTACTTGCGGAGGGAAAAAAAAGATCCATATTTTCCGCACTATAAGGCACACCGTATTATAAGGTGCACCTTCAATGAACAACATATTTTAAAACATTTTTCCATATACTGTATAAGACTCTTTCTGACAACTGCATTCACTCCCAAAATCAATAAGCAACTGTTTATTTTGTCCAGCTGTATCATTTTCTCCTAGGTAAATAAAGTATTAATATTTTCGTGACACGCTTTATCGTTTAACAACAGCAAGATATACCATGTAGTACAACATTCACATAGTGCAGGGGTGTCAAAGTCATTTTTTACCGCAGGCCACATTGTAGTTATGGTTTCCTCTCGAGGGCCGTTATGAATTTGGGGAAGCCATTAGAATGTTTAATCCCCTCCACATATTACATATAAAGCACACAGAAAATTAATGAATAACTAGTTTTGAAATCTGAAGTCAAGAATAATGACTGTTATTGTGGTTTACATCTAAAAATATGAAATTTTGGTTAGGATTTTAGCAAGCATCATGGAATTTTGAAAGTGTGATTTGCTTTCGTGGGCCGCAAAAAAATGTGGTCGACCGGATTTCGCCCCCGGGCTTGAACTTTGACATGTGACATAGTGGATGGGAATTTTTTCCTTCATTCAAAAAAACACAGGAAAAAAAACTTTCCGATGCTGTTACCGTAAATTAAACATTAATGTAAACACCATATAATAACACTCATAAGAGTACAAAGCAATAACAATAACTTTAAAGCAACTGCAACTTAACAACTCAACGTTGTTCATGCGTTAATGTCCATATTCACAATATGACCAACTGTAAACACACAAAACACATAAACCTCACTTTATCCTTTCATTCTCTATATAGAGCGCACCAGATTATAAAACGTGGTCAGTTTTTGAGGAAGAAAAATGAAGGCTCTTAGGTGCAGCACATTGTGTGGAAAATACGTTATTAAAATTGTGAAAAATAAATGGGATAAAAGATCTGCAAATACGCAAATCCACATGTATCAAAAGGTAACTACACAAGGGGCGGTGGTGGATATATAACAGTGAAAATGCTATTAAACTTATGGTTACTCATATTGCAACACATTTTAGACGATGCTATTGTACCTTGTTGAGTGCTCCAGCCCCAGTAAGGATTATGTGCGAGTTGTCCACCTGAATGGTTCTTTGACCAAGTCTCACAAGATAGGCTCCGATTCCAATGGCTCGGCACGTTACCTTTTAAACAAGACAATTAATGTTAAGGCTACTTGACACTGAGTTGACAGCTGAAAGCTATTTGTGTTTTGTGCACACATGCTCTTACCAGGTTCATGGTGATGATCTCCTCATAAGCCACCGAGGATTCTCCAGCAATCATGCCAGACCCTTTCAGATTCTCCACACCCAGCCCCTCGTCCTTTCCAATGATGTCAGTGATCTTGTACCTGCGTGACAGCAAATGTAGTTCACATTTTTTCCAGAGTTGATCGGCCAACAGTCTGGCCTTCTACTATTGTCTTTATGGTCATCACAAAGCATGCTTGGTTTATCTAAGAACGGTTCCCACAATCCTTTCCCAACAACATTAGTTATCCAAACATGAAATCTAAACATGTACCTGGATTCTCCCTCGTCCTCCACATGGTCACAATGAACAGAGTTCAGGGCTGAGACTTTCTTATAATCTTGAGGTTTGAGGTAAAGATACTTGAAACCCTGCAGTGGGCAAGATCGGCTATGTTATTGTATGTCAGCGTTCATGACAATATCTGAACCGAAAGGGCAGATTATATTTTTATTTTTGTTAAATGCAGCCTTAAAAATGGAGCAGGACATGAATGTTATTTAACTGACCTTGTACGGGTCAGCTGGATCTTGCCAGGCCACGTGGAACATGTGACGGATTTCCTCAGCCAAGCCAATGCGGGCGCCGCTATTGGCCGCGATGTAGATGCGAGGGATGCCGCTCTCCCGTGCCATTTCGGAGGCACGCAGAAACAGCACGTCCTCCTGAGGTCCAAAGGAACCGATCTTGTGTGTGATGTCATTACTGATGACGATGATCTCACGTCCTGTTGGATATTCTGGTGAACGGAGGGTCATTCGCCAAGCCACCATGCCGATCTAGAGTAAATGGGAAAAAAAATGAAATACACACTCAGAATTAAATAGTATGAAACAATGTGTTTGAAAGATGAAATATTATTTTTAATACTGTTAAATTGTAAAAAAAAAAAGGTTAAGACTTAAGTTAGTGTGAATGAGAGGATAACAAAGACCATTCTGGATAGCAATAAACATACCTCATTGCCACCTGGCAGTCGGTTCATCTGCACCAGTTGACCTTGGGCGTCCAACACCAGCTCGGTGAAGGTCAGCATCTCAGATGGAAGTGTGCATTTGGGTACAAAAGCATGCGCTTGGGTTGAGAGCCACAGCTTTTTCAGAGCCTGAGTAAAAAGGTGTAACAGTTTGTCAGGTGTAAGCGATTGATTCAAAAGCAATCAGCCAACAGTAATTTTAATGTGATGATTTACCAACAGTGATGATCCCACACATGCTAGTACTAATGTGACATTAGGTGAATCGTGCTTTTCAATAAACTAGTCGGGCGGCATCATGAATTTAAGTATAGGTTGTTAAAGAGAAACACAGGAAAGAGGAGCTTGGTTTGTAATGTACCTGTCGAAACATTTCTGGAAAATCATAAACGTAGGTGGTGCCCAGTGACTGGGCTTGGAAACGCTTTGACTGCAGCAGGTCTTTGGTGACGTAGGGCGTGTTGATGAGCATGCCGTGCAAAGGACCTTGCTTGTCTCCGTACGCCTGGAACATGATCTGCACAAATAAGGAGGGGATGCAATTAAAAATACAGCAGCCTTTCTAACTACATGGGTATGAGGTGAGAGATTGGTGAGAATGAGGAGTGGATGACAATGAGCACTTCTAACAACCATGGAAGCCAAATCATCTTGTGCTCAAAATGTTCCATGAAGACTCCCTCAGAATTTTTTTTTCCCCAATTATTGTTGTGTGTGTGTGTATATATACATACACATATACATATACATATATACATATATACATACACATATACATATACATATCCACACACACACACACACACACACACACACACACACACACACACACACACACACACACACACACACACACACACATAAAAAACTAAAATGGGCAAATGAGCATCAAACAAGAGGAAAACAAGAAATACAAAATACTGAAGTATTATGTATTTTCTTAGACTAAACGAAGAACATTTTTTTATTCCATTTTATGTAATGTACCTAGAAGAGGGTGATGATAAAAGAAATAGTGCATTGATGGCTTGTAGCACAAAGTATAATATATAGCATTTCAGACAGAGAAACCCATATACAGTATTATAAAGATGAGTCTGGCAATGACATTGCATAACCAAGACCATTTCAAGAATTGAAGGTGATTTGAGTTCATGAACTCACTGTGACTTCCCAATCTTGACCTTTTTCACAACACTGTATTGAAATTTGGTTTTACATGACCTGATTACCATGCTCGTCAATATTTTGTGTAGCGAATTTACTCCCTTTCTAAAATGAGACAAAAATGCTTAAATTTGTTTTCATGTATTCCGTTTTTTAGCTCTCCACCTCAAAAAGAAATGTTTTCCCTCTATTTACAATATTCTAGACAGAATGTTTAATTCGTGTAAAATTGTGTCCATGGAGGTTTTTTTTTAAGATGTACGTGTAAAAAATATCGGCAAAAATATCTGCCCTGAGAAGCAGCAAGTTTTCCAAACAGCTGTTATATGTTATTAAATTTCCCCATTGTGGGACGTATAAAGGTTTTCTGATTCTGATTCTGATGTAAAGAACGTCCGCTAAGGTTTTTTTTAACACACCAAATCTGGCCCCCATTGCAAAATGTTTGGACACCCCTGACATATACAGTACCATAGTTGCATTATTCAGACTTGATCTTAGTTTTACTCCCTGGTGCTTTCTACTATTTTTGTGATTGCTTTATTTCCTGTATATGTTAAGTGCTTTTGTTACAGCTTCAGCTGTTGTTAAAGCAATATATAAATCAATATGTATTTTATTGTATTGTACATTAATTATTAAGATTGTTAACAGGCTGGGCACCAATAATCTAATATGAGCGATCCAAGACGGAAGAGAAGCACTTTTCCTGTAATAAAATGACAAGCGGATGGCATGAAAAAACGTATGAGTGCCCCACCTGGCGGTCTTTGGGCCCCACCTGTCCCGTTTGGGAGTCAGTGACTTCTTTGTAGAGGCTGATGTCTAGGTAGTAGCCGGATTCATTTGTCAGAAACAAGCGAATGGGTATTTGCTTTCCCGTTGGAGTCAGGCGGATGTTAATTTTCAGTTCAGCTTGCAGCACACGCAGTTTCCAAAGCCGGCTGCCGTAACGCATCACCATGGAGCGCACGGACTCCTCGATCTGTTGATGGAGGCAAATTAATTTCAAGTTGATGCGAATCACAAAGAGACGCAAAAGCTGAGCTTCATTTTAGAACGGTCGGACACGCTTTACCTTTGACGGATCCATGATGACAGTTGGGACAAAATTCAGGAAGATGTGGTTACAGTCGGTACGCACAGTTGTGTTGTTGAAAGCAACCTCCAGCTCATCCATGGCCTCAAGAAGCAAACGCTCGGCCTCATTATGAAGGTACTCAAAGGAGGCCTCCTGTCGAAGGGACAGTAAAACAATATATATGATCAGTGAGGAGTAGCTATGATGGAGCTGATCGACCATATGCAGTACATATTCACTGTCTTACTTTTGTAACTAAATCAGAATGGCGAATAATGGCTCGCACAAAGAACCGGTAGTCTGTAACTTCTGCCCCCACTTCTACACGTGCTGCACCCAGATAGAGGTGCATCTTGTGGTTGGCACAGGGAATGGCTGTCAGGGCAAAATTTCGCATGCGGTTGAGCTCAAGCTGAAAAGCTAAAGCCGGCTCCAAGTGGCGGTAGATCCTATCTTCCACAAACTGTTGAGAAAATGGAACAATGTCATAACAAACAACAATGAAACACAGGGACAAACACATACACTCTTGAATATTTTTTTTTCTTTGCAATCCAAGTACAAGACAATACTGCTATTAACCAAGATTATATCAATGGCAGTTTGAAGCAAAACGGCTCTCAATAAAAGTACAAAGATGCCCAAGAGCTACACCCAGTATTAAGTAAATGAAATCGTGGGCAATCTCATTCTCAGAGAGACGCTAATGGGTGTCATTTCTCTTAAATGGGAGACATAATTAAAGAGTTCATTACTTTAATGAGTTTTGCTGGTGTCATTGTAGTCAAACTACCAGGGGTAAGAAAAAGAAGGAGCCATCAAATGTAAGAAATTCAGTGCGGCCTCGGGGAAAAAGAAAAAACAAGTTTTTTCAACAATAAATCCAAAATATTGTCGCTGTAATGCAAAGAGCGGGTGCTAAAACCAGTGAAATAGGTTGTCTGATCACTAATTCCAAAGTGTCCTTAAGCACAACTTGGAGCAACTTTAGCTTTTTCATTAGCGTTGTTTGAAAGCAGAAAACTTTGATAGTTTGTCATAAACACACCTACCTTATCTCTGGCACGGAATGTGAAAAATTTTGGGAATTCTCTCTGTGTGGGGAAATACAAGAAAATGCAAAACTATAAAACGCATCTCTAAAAAAGATATATTTTAGTATGAACTACCTATAAATGTAATCACAACAAGCCATGGCAAATTATTTGGAGCTGATATGTCTCAGACTGAATTTATTCTGATGGTATGTCAACATCAGAATGGTCTGTGGAGAAAGGTATACATTCCCTTTGTGAATGAATAAAACATGTCACTCTTTCAAAGACTCTTGATCCTCTAAATGGCCGCTTGCCCAGTTGAATGATATCAGATGAAGTGTTCCACAACAATGCTGGCCCGATTGGAGATGCTTTGCTCACCTCATATGCCGCCTGATAACTGCAGGCTGCAGATTGCACACATAGTGCAACCTCCGCTGACACAATTTGACACTGATTAAACATTCAGTCGAGAATATTGTAAATGGGGGGGGGGGGGGGGGGATTTTTTTTAGGTAAAGAGCTAAAATATCCGCTCCATTTAATGGGAGGGGGGCCTCATAATAGCACTGATGACACTGAGTGGGATTAGTTCTCAGGTCCATGAAAAGAAGAACTCGAAGTAATAAAATACATAAATAAAAAAATCAGACTATTGTCAAAACATGATCACTTCTCACAATACCCTCTTTATTGCTTTCAGCGTAATACTATTGGTGTTTGTATGTTCTATACAACTGTCCCAAAAATAGTAATATTTTTCATTAGGCTTGCTGCCCCTCCTTCCCCTTTGCTTATACTTACGTGAAACCTTTGGTCCACCTCACAGTTGATTTGCTTCCTGAAATCCTGACATCATAAATGTTGTGAAAGCAAAGCATGCAAAAGGAGATAGGAGAGAGACATGGCTGAAATTATAATGCAAATTATCTCAAATTATCATAACATAAAAAATAGTATTTGTGCAAATGTCATTAAGCAATATTAGTCATTGATATTTACATGAAGACATTTTTGGTCAAACGTAACCATTAATAGCAGCCATAACGATTAAAATGGTGACACGCAAGGAAGAATGTAACGCAAACAGATGCGGAAATTGTGAGAGTATGGGAGGACAAAACATGATTCATACCTTCTGAGCCACGAGGAATGTTAAGCGACGGATTCCGTGTTCAAACAGCAGAGATTTCTGTGATTTATTTTGAAAAGAAAAAGAAATAACTTTCTGAGATAGCCCAATACTTGGTAAAAACAACAACAACCTACTAGCAGAACGTTCTACTTCCAACCTTTGATTGGGTGAAGTCCCGAAACATGGTTGCCAGGCCATCATCATCCATGTCGCTGTCGGTCTTGATTGCCACATTCAGTATATGAATGGGCTCGTCTTGGGTGCTCTGGACGAAAAAAAAAGATATGTGAGTATTTGCAGTTTTTCACCGCATGTAATAATTACAAAAGCGTTTGCCACCTTGCTGTCTTCTTCACCATACAAGACGGGATTACCTCCCTCCGGAAAGGTCGGGCTGGGGGGCGGAGAGTCAGTGAAGCAACTCAACACATCTGTTATGTTCCTGGAAAAAAAAAAAACAACAGGCAACCATGCTTTAAGCACAAAATATCATCACATTGCCGTTAAAAGTGATTTTCAAATAGGACACACTAACTTGGTGAACTCTTCGAATGAGCGAAAGGAGACCATGGCGCCCATTCGTTGACAGGGGGGCGTAAAAGATGTGTCCAGCAAAACATCATTCACACTAGTCATGTGCACCATGCCATAGTGGTTCAGGTTTGAAGAGAATGACATCCTGCGGTGAAAGCATTTGGATTGAGAAACCTCTCCAAGGGGAGATTTCCCTTCCGCCTTTTGAGGGTCCCAAGAGTAAGAGATTTGATCACCCAGATTTTGGATGTTTTGGAAAGCAACGTTTCCCCAGAGCTTTGGTTTCAAGATTGGTAAACAGAATAAAGCTCAAACAATCAAAAGCAGTTAGTCAGAACATTACGCCGTTACATTTAAGCACAATAAAGCAGCAGTACAGTGTATCTGGGATAACACTGCTTCTTAGTCAAAATGGACCGATAAAATTGTCTGTGTTCCTATAAAGTAATCATTGACTATGTGTGGGGGAAAATAGACTGATCATTGATAACCGATTCCGATACCCGAGTCATGACAAAAAAGGGACATTTGGAAAGAGCTATTTAAGATTAAATAAGATTCAGAAATTGGATATTGGTCTGACAAACCAAAACCCCAGAAGTCCAAAATAAATTAAAGAAAATTGAAAAGGAACATGATCAGTTTATCTCTGACCTACATTAGCAAATGGGTCAGATACAAGTCATTATAGGAGTGTTGCACAGATTATGAGGGCTAATTTTGAAGAGTTGGAGTGGCAGAATGGTAATGTCGGACTGAGACTATTATGTCACTCCGCACAGCTTAACAAAATTATCACACCACAAGAAAATGCGAAAAGACCAGAGAGACCCTGCAAGTAGGCGCCTCAGAAATATTAACCCCAAGTTTACACCCACGAAGAGTACTTGAAAGTTTTGCATCAAACCTTTCCAGAGATTCAACATTTGAGACTGTTTTGGCTTTTACATGGTCCAGGACTGCAGGAGCAGACATTTTCCTAGCAAGACAGTTGTATTATTTAATTCACAAGATTTGTACATGTTAATCGAAAAATCCTTAAAACGCACGAACGCAAGAATAAATAAATAATAACAATGTAATAATAAATAATAACATTAAGACTAAAGCACACTTTCACAAACACTCACACACAGATGTTAAAATGTATTTTAAAAAAGGCAAGGAGCTGAGGGCCATTCTGTTGTCATTAAAATGAATAAGGCCTGCTTAGTCCGAGTCACCGGTATATTTATTTGAATTTTAAAGAGCGTCAAACTGCTAAATTAACTTGAACGTGTGCTTTGGCCATGCATCTAAACTAGTCTTAGCATGTAGCCTATGCAATAGAAGGAATGTTTACAGTACCTGTTTAGAGTGGGGATGTTCCCTCTGCAATCAAATAACATTGATTACTACAGGGTTAGTGGCAGGCATCATGACAGGAAGGCAGTCAAGTTGTAGAAGTGTGTTCATCTCAACAAGGGCTTACAATGTGCTATATAGTGAATATCGAAATGAGTGAGCCCAGGTGTCAAACGGTTGAGCACACATTTTACTTGTTGACTGCTCGCTGGACAACATGCATCAAGAAGTATTTACACTGCCTTCGGTTGTGTTCCTCTCTCAACAAAAGGCACAGGATCACTTCATGCCGTTACACACAAAACAAGATGGTTATTCGGGAATCATGACACAAACATGCAGTATACACATTCCCTTGTGTAAACAGTTAGGTAACACCACTAAACCCAACAAGATTTAAATCGCAAATTTGTGTTTTCAGGCTGACTTTTGATGGATTCTATCAGAGGTAATTGGAAACAATACTTTTATCTATATTAAGGACTTGGAGTTCTTTGTATTGCTTGCAGAAAAGGTCTTTCATATTTTGGACTGGAGGTAGCGGAATATCACAGTTGTGATCTCAGTTAACGCAGAACAACACAACCGTGCAAAACATACAACCAAAATCATAAATCTACAAAAATGAAAATATCATTGAAAAGAGCTCAATCTTTGAAAGCGCTTTGTCAAAGGGGGCTCATTTAAACGTGCAAGTGTAACTAACAATTGTGCCATCTTCTTTTACGTAGGATGCCTTTCCTGACACAACCATCTGTATTTATCTAGGCTTGGAACAGGCACAATAAGATACTGGCTTGTGTCCCCTTGTGGCTACAGAACAAGCAATTCTATGAAATTAATAAAGATGAAGATGCTCAATAAAAAGACAATGACAGCAAGAATAATAGATATCGGCAACATTCAAAACAAACACTCCGTAAGATAATTTCTCCCTGTTACATTCTGGTTTTTAAGTCCAAAAAAGGTATCAATCACAAATTCAAAACATTTCTCACAGACTAACAGTTGTGGCATACATAGACATATTGACAGCATTCTTGTATTGATCTTGTGTTGAATCTGTCATACAGTTCTTGTCACAGCAACAGCAAGTAAACAAGCATATACTTGTTCACACGAACAATCACAGGCTGGGATCACAAATGAAACACAAAAAAAGCCATGATTGAGAGCTACAGGCATGTTCAACAAGACAATCCTCCAAAGGTGTCCTTTTATCTGTGGCAACAGTGCCCCCTAGGAACAAGAGCTAAGAAGGTGCTGCAGCTGCAAAAACTTTTGACACATTTTAAATCCATCAGTCACGTCTTGAAATCTACTTACTTTGCAAACATTTACACGTTGGGACATTACTGGATTAAGCATCCCAAACACCAGAGAAGATTAACAAAAAAGAAACATCTACTGATCGTTCTTTCGTATTGCTGTTCCTTATCAGGGTAGCGAATTAAGATGGAGTCGATCCTAGCTTACTTTAAGTGAGAGTCAGGGTATCCCCTATAAAGGTTACAAGCCAAGCTATGAAAAATAAACAAAAAAATTAAATAGTTTGGAATAGGATACAGCTAAGTAATAAATAACTGTTCACCTAAAGCCATGTGCGATACCTGTTTGGGTGTGAGGAGGGGAGCATGAACTGGAACTCGACTATGCATGTGTTATCCTTCAACTGGCGATGCTGCACGCTGTTGAGCTCATAAGCGATGTATGCTCGCCGTACATAAACCTGGGGTTATTAAGAGATGAAGGCACATAATTATAAGCAGATTTGGGAACGCTACGTGTAAAAAAAATGAGGCCATAGTCGCTTGAGACCCGAGAGAAATGATGATCTCACCTCAAGGGCGGCCATTCGGACAACCTGATTACTGTGGTAGAAGAAGTTGGGCAAAACATCAAAGATTGATGTCTCGGAAAGGATAAGTTTCTACAAGACAAATGGAAAGTCATAAATGGCGTGCTATGCGAGGAAGTCAATCGCATTTTTTTGGTACCTTGCCAACCTGGAGATTCTCAATGCAGAATTGGTGGCCGTACATATCAATGGCTGAGAGGAAGATGGACTCCACCTGGTTGTGGCGGAGCTCATAAGAGGGGAGGTGAGATGCTATCAACACCTGCAGAGAATGAAATTATGGATGATTTCATACCCCATTGAATTTTATTATCTTCAGACATTGTCTCTTCTATGTTCATACAGCATGCAACACAAATGAGTACACCCCGACCGATTTGTTGGGAAACATTAACTATCCTTTCGCTGTCTAGATTTTTTATGGCATTTGATACAACAAAACACAAATGAGATTTGGCTTTTTTGTTTTGTGCGCACATGAAAATGATTTTTTTCTCCTCTCACAAATACATTTAATGCTGCAAAAATGACTAAAGACTAATGCGGTTAGTATTCATTTATAATTCAAAAGAATTGCACCACATGCGAGTCAGATGATCATCAAAATTAAATGAAACAAATTGTGTTCTCTTAACAGTCTAAGTTTTTTCATTACCGTCATGAAACTTTTCTCTCCAACGCAACGACACAGTTGTTTAGCCTCTTAGAAGACACACAATTCTGTTCATTTATACTGCCCGCACATTGTCATGAATTTTGGAACTGAACCTAACCTGCCGTGCACGAAGCGCCACCTTTGCATTTGTCGTCTTGCTGAGCTGGGTGAACTCAGTCAACATGGCCATCAGTTCTTCCGTCAGTGTAGGATCACGGCCACACAATTGGTCCTGAGAGAGATGATACACAATACGACTAGTTTCATATAAATGCACACAAATAAATACTAATCACAAGACAGAGTCTACACCCCCGCACAATTGAAATGAAATATAAATCTACGAAATACATGACACTTTGGTGGATTAAACAAACAAATAAATACATTCCCTCACTCGAAAAATCCAAGAAACGATGGACACTCACAATCAGCATTGTTACCAACAGGTTCTTCTTTGTGACTTGGGCGTGGGAGAAGATGTAGTTGAGCACATTTGCCATGTCACCTTTGTTTTCTTCACGCAGGACAAACACACACTTGTCATAGTGTCCTATCGAACAAGCAAACATATTGGTATCATACAATATTGAGAAAATGCAGCCATACTGAAATTGATTATTGCAACGGAGCTCCACCTAAAGGAAAAATGTTGTATTACATGCATGTGCTCCAACAATTAATTACGGTGCTCACCATTCTGAAACTGGATCTCAACTTTCAGGTACTGTCGGAGCAAATCTATCACCACTGCCTTCATGTAACCTCGGATACCACTGCGATATCTGTAAGAAAAATCAACAACATAGATTGGTACGGAGCAATTCTTTTTGTAAAGTACAGATCCATTCATCTTGTGACTAATACCTTTGAAGTGTCAAATTTATTAAATACAAGTTGGACAATGTACGTTTTTTTATGAAACATTTTTGCACATTTACAGTATACACTCAGTCTTCTGACATGTTTACTATGCTTAGAATATCTTGTTTTTTATCCTTTCACCCTTCACCCCCATCCCCTTTCAAATTGCTGCTGTGCACATTTCCCCATTCTGGGACGATTAAAGGTTTGCTGATTCTGATTCTGATTGTCAGCCCGTGTAATTAAATTTAAACATGTCACAGAGTGTTGAACTCACTTTTGCACCAGCTGGACAATGCTTTGCGTGTTCATGAAGAAGACTTCTCTTTCAGACTTCTTGTTTAGTGTTGCAGCATGGCTATCTAGGATATTTGCAATCTAGAAAGCAGGGAGATAGATATACAAACAAACAGTCCAGCAAAATGTTTGTGCATTAAAAATCTATTAACTTCATTTTTCATTTTAAGGGGAAGATGTCAGTTTTGGACCTTATCCAGAAATGATAGCTCATCCACATTTCTTAACGATTTACCAAGAACTTCCTTCTTCCATAGGTCTAAAACAAAAAGTTTTACATTTTGATTGGTTTTGGAATCAAGCCAAAACAATAAAACATTTAATTTGCTCCGATGAGTTGATGAGTTCAGAAACATATAGTGCTTTGTTGCCACCTTGTGGTATTTATGAGTAATTCTAAACCTTTTTTTTCCTGGCACACCAACTTCGAGAGAATTTTGTCTGTGGCAGGTCTTGATACCTTCCACCAAACGTCATTTTTAATTTCACACACATTATCCGCATCTTCTGCTGGTTGCCGGTGCATAGTGAAATTAATAATAAGAATAATAATTTATTTAATTAATAAGCGCCTTTCAAAACTCTCATTGTCACTTTACATGCTTCTATTTTCTCAAGCTACCAATCAATACTCATATTGATATCAACATATCACATACATAATTGAGAAATTAGTAAATGGAATTTAAAACAATACAATCAAGGTTTTATGTGTGTGTGTGTGTGTGTGTGTGTGTGTGTGTGTGTGTGTGTGTGTGTGTGTGTGTGTGTGTGTGTGTGTGTGTGTGTGTGTGTGTGTGTGTGTGTGTGTGTGTGTGTGCGTGTGTGTGTGCGTGTGTGTGTGTGTGACTAGTCTTGTGAGGACCACTAACATTTAATAACATACGTAGTGAGGACATTTTTGACAAGTGAAGACCTTTTGCCCGGTCCTCACAAGTTTTTCATTCTAAAAGCTTCTAGAGGGTCTATATATGCATCTGTTAAAGATTCAGAGAGGTCCTCACAAATTCACCAAAATGATTTTTTTGGTGTGTATTCTCATTTCACACACACTTTTTACTCACTGTGTGTGTGTGTGTGTGTGTGTGTGTGTGTGTGTGTGTGTGTGTGTGTGTGTGTGTGTGTGTGTGTGTGTGTGGTTAATGAGAGGAAAACGTTAATACCACAAAAAGTCAAACAATATTTTAACCAAATTCACCACGGGGGTGAGGACTTTGAATATACCCATTCACAAACCTCACTCCTGCTGTTATTTCAGTTTCAAGTCCACTTTTTATTTCTTTGTTTTTAAATAAATTGAAGTGGGAAATTGGGTGACATTTAGTGTTCTAATGTAACACTAGTACTTCTCTAAATTTATCAGCAACGGTGGTCCTCACTCCTTATCCAGAGTTATCCGGACGTCACAATTGAACCAGGAATGCGTGTGTGTGTGTGCGTGTGTGCGTCTGTGTGTGCGTGTGTGTATTGAGTGGACCACCTGCTGACTTGGGAACTGGCAGAGCACTGAGGTGATGTTGCTGGCATACTGAGCCATCTCTTTCTTGATGGCTTTCTCCACGGCAGGGGGGATGCGACCCGAGACGCTGGTCATAATATCTTGAAGTTCCAAGAGTGGCAACGAGGGGTCACGCATGGTTTTCATCAGCCTTTCGACCCACTCTTTCAACTTGGAATGACAAAAGTTGGTGCATTCAGGAAACAGCCTATATTAAGACCCGCTCTTTTTTGGGGGGTTTTACAAGGTGTTGCGTGACATCTCACCTTGGCGCTAAAGAAAGGCTCAGGGAGACAGTAGCCGTTCATAACATGAACAAGATGATCCAGTGTGTTGTGAAAAACTCTATGTAGTTTCTCTCCTCGTAGAGCAACAGCCTGGGTAGAGGGCAAGGTGCCTGTATGTAGCTCTGCCTGCAAAACAAATATACCAAATTACTGAAAAACGTGCAGATAATTTGAGAAAAATACATCACTTTGACAGCTTACCTGTTGCACCCTGGTGGGGTCATCGAGTTGAAGTTTGGCTATGACACAACCGGGTTCAAGTGATGCTCCCGCCCTCTTCACATAGTGAATACAACCAGACTCTAGAGCAGTGAGGGTCATGACCATCTTCATTACCTGCAATTGAAATCAGGACAATCAACTCAACCAACACTCCAATATAGACACGCTGTACGTAAAAAAAAAAAAAAAAAAAAAAAACATACTTCTATTTCAGCGTAACACTGGCCACAAAAAACATGACCGCCATCTTCGACCGTGTACTGGAGGATTTTTCCTGCTGAGGGAGATCGCAGAAGCGATGGGTCGTTCTCCTTTTCAAAAACACAGGTCTTGTTTCCGATGGTGATGCGATACCTTTTGAGAACATAAACCAGTGCTGTGAAATGTAATTTTCTCCACTGCAAGACTAATAAAGGCTAATCCAATCCAATCATAAGTAAACAAAGCTATTCTTGGAGCTGTTCCGCTAAAAAGCAAATTGATCTTTGGCTTACCTATCAACTTCTTCCTTCATGTAGGTAGTGTAACTGCTACCATCATAGGACAGCAACAAACCTCCGTCACTTAGCCGATGGACATCCACTTCGACTGTGGAGTTGTTCATGATGAGCACATATGAGTTGGGAGACTGTCGAGTTACGGTCAGGATGTACTTGACGCCTTCATAGATCAGCTCTACATCCACTGTATTGAGAAGTGTGTGTGCTGCCAAGACCTGACCCCTAAATCACAATTCACAGGATTTAATACAGGTTCTATCCACCAATACCTCTCAATACAACCAAAATACTTAAATAGGATCCTAGTGGCCAAACTACTGAGCTATTTAACTGATTCATTTTATATGTTATTTATTCCCCAGTGGGCAAAATCAACTCAATACAGTATCGGAACAAATCAACCATCAAACAACATCTTCAAGTCAAAGGAGCAAAAATGATGGCCATACCTCTCCAGAGAATGCAGGAAAATGGACACACTGTTCCTTAGATTAACATCTGCCACATGAAGAGCTCCACTCACAAGCCCCAGCATTGTGTCTGGACGCTCAGCCTGAATGCAACAAATTATTTCAAAACAGTATATTACCAGAACTATTGAAAGTGCAAGCACCAGTGCAGTGTTTCTCAAACATTTGGGGAGAGAAGTAAAAAGTGGTCAAAGCAAGAGTATCTGTGCCAACCTGCATCTTCTCAGAGATGAGTCGATCCAGCCAGCCCGTGTCAATGGTGTTGTGCTGAAAGCTTTGTGTTTCTAGGAGCTTTATGAGGTATTCCACAGTGGTCCTGAAGTCACCTCTGATCGACAACTCTTTCAATGCAACCACCATGTTACTACAAAATCACACATTTCCCAATCAAATAAACAGCAAGGAGTTTATCAGTAATTTAGTGAATCCAATCATACACTTACGAAATGGCTTCTTCACGATTCTCTCCCCACGAAAAACAGTGTCCAAATTGAGAGTCCGCAAATTCATGCAGTCCACCAGCGGCTGCAACACTAAAGTATCCCCACACGTTCTTATTGCTGCGGAAGTTTAGCTCTTGTACAGTGCCTGAGCTTGGCTTGAAACCCTGCAATGAGATGGATGAAAACAAAGCCTGAGCTATGAAGACAAACTTTGTCAAAGTCTCGTTTGGATGAGCAATAAGCATACCTCGTCTGGATTTTCACTGGTGATGCGAGCTGCTATGACATGTCCCCGTGGGGAGGGGGCCATCGACAAGCCATCAAAGTCAATGGGAGAGTCCCCCCAGGGCTGCGTCCCATAAAGCATTCTGATGTCTTTGATTCGATAAAGGGGGATGCCCATTGCAATCTGTAAAGAGTCCGAAAAACCAGGTTATCTTGACATGATTTTTTAATACGGAAAACAGTATATTTAAATGGCTTGATGTGGAAAAAAAACAGGTTTGACAATTGCATAAACTAAATGCTGAGGCAGGTTAATCAACAAAACCTATTTACTAAAGGACACAGACACAATCTAACAAAATTCAACTCAAAGCTGTGAAAACAAAGATGATTTTATCAAGATAATGAATGCTATTAATTTTTCATTAGACATTCACATATGGGTACTCATTTAATAATACATGTACTGTTGTGGTTTTAGTTACAGTAACCGTGAACTGTCAAAAAGTCAAATGATACGTGTGTGTGTGTGTGTGTGTGTGTGTGTGTGTGTGTGTGTGTGTGTGTGTGTGTGTGTGTGTGTGTGTGTGTGTGTGTGTGTGTGTGTGTGTGTATAAAGCAAAGCACATAGATATCCTTATACAGTAATGTGCATATGTGCTTGAAGTGTACCTATTAAAGTGTGTGGGGAATACATGTTGGATTTTTGAAGTGACTGATGTTCAAAATGGGTCCTACGTTATGCAAATAAAACAAAGACGACACAGGAAAATTCTGGGAAAATAACATTCAGCTCTCAGGAATAACTCCAATGAAAAATACCATTGAGTAAAAAAACAGTGAGCGCTCAATTTGCCTGCAAAAGAATACTCTCACTCTCAACAGTGATGTCCAATCCGCTCAAAAATGGCAGCTTTCCCTTACAACGCTGCTTTTCAGCTTGACTGCCGCTGACCTAAATTCAAGCAAAATCCTGAACACAGCGGGTGCACATCATGTGACCAATTGCCACTTCAACCCCTGCATTGGCAACAATGTCTGTTTTGGGCTGTTAAGTTGCCATGGAGATGGTGGCCTCCTCGAACATAGACTAATTGATGCAATCAAGCATACACGTCGTCCGCTGTCTGATAGTGAGAGACAGCCAAACAAGTAGGGCGTGGTATAGAGCTTGTCTTTTTTGTCTTTTTTTGACCAGCAACGACAAATCTGGAACTCACTTGCAACTGGGCAGCGGGTAAATTGACGTCAGCCACCATCTCAGTGCAAGGGTGTTCAACTTGTAGACGAGGGTTGAGCTCCAGAAAGTAAAAGCTGCCGTCTTGGCTATAGAGGTATTCCACTGTGCCGGCACTCACGTAGCCCACCATTTTGGCTAGCTTCACTGCACACTGGACACAAAATATATTTTAAGTGAATTCATCATCGGATTTACACACTCCTCCTGTGCCCACTGAGGTGGTTTTATAAATGGTGTGCGTACCCTTTCCATATCTTCAAACACATCAGATGGGGCAATGGTCGCAGGCGCCTCCTCTATAATTTTCTGATGTCGCCGCTGGACTGAACAATCTCTGCTGAACAAGGAAATGGCATTGCCGTATTGGTCTGCCAAAATCTGGACCTCCAAGTGGCGGGCATGTTTGGCGAGCTGCATGACAAACAAGGGGGAACCTGGAACCTCAGCCTGGACCTGTGTGGGAACGATTAAATATATTTTAACAATTTCAATCACAAATTTGAACTTCAAATATGGTGATTCACGTACTTGTCTGAAAAGGTTTGGGAAATCATCGGCACTGTTGACTTTCCGGATGCCTTTGCCTCCCCCTCCTTCTGAGGCTTTCACCATAACAGGGTAGCCGATCTTGTCAGAAGCCTGTCAGTAGACACAAAAAAAGTTTAGCGCATGCACACAGTTATTCACAGTACACTGCAGAAATGTGAGATGGAAGATTCTGAATGCACTTACTTTCAGGCCATCGTCGACATCCTCAATGCAGCCCAACACATACAAATCATGAGGAACATTGACAATTCGTTTTTTTTGATTGGCCTCAGACCATTTGACTGTCAGGCCTGGGAGAGAGAGACAGGGAACATATTAATAACACATAACACTGGGGCACACGATTTTCAAATTTAACTTTGGAGATGGGAACGCGTACACTTGATGCGTAATCAATGGAATGATCGACTGGATAATCGATCACAAAAAGATTTGTTACCGACTACTCTACATATATAACCTACGTATGTTAAGCTGTTTTGGCAAATGTTGTGATATATTGTGTGTGATATATTTCCTGGAAGACTGGAAGGGTTTGCATCAGCCTTCCCCATTATTTCAGAGTCGGAGTGGATGCGGAAAGAGAAGACATAAAATCTGACAACCAGAGGCTGTTTTTGTGAAGGAATGGTGTGTAAAGCAAAGCATACCTGTTCCACTCCATGGCAAGGTAGGGATGCCAGCTGTCTGGGCCACAATAGATGAAGCAATCTTATCTCCAAGTGCCCACATCGCCTGACTCGGAGGACCTAAGGAGGAAGTATTTTATTTAAAAAAAATAATGGTCAGGATGCAAAGCCAGAATTCATATCCTACCCATAAAAGCAATGCCATTCTTATGGAGCAGCTCTGGCAGTTTGGGGTTCTCTGATGCATGACCCCATCCAGCCCATACAGCCTGTAAAACAAAATCATCAATTGAGCTACTTTATCTCTTACAGTGCAAAAGAAATCAGTGCATTAAATGCATGGTGATACCTGCACAGGTATTCGTTTAGCTATGTCCAAAATGAGTTCCACATTGGCATAGTTGTTGTTATTAGTCCCTCCTGGCACAGGTACATAATGATCTGCCATTTTTATGTATTCTGCGGGAAAGAAAAACAAAACAGAATGATATTAAATGTCATCATGTTACTTGCTGAATGAAGTTCAACCGGGTTTCACTTCTGTGAATAGAGTCAATCATTCACTAATGCAACCCCCCCCAAAAAAGTATTTAAAACATTAAACATTAAATAAAGCCTGATAACATTGGAATTTTTCAACTGATACACACTCAATAAGCAAAATTGTTGTTTTTTTTGTAGAATGGTGACATAGTATATTTCAAGTATCCACTCAGAAATATCGGGACATTACACAACAGAAGCTGTGGCAAGATCAGAGTAGGAAAATAAAACAAACACACACACATACGCACACACACGCACGCACGCACACACACACACACACACGCACACACGCACGCACACGCACACGCACACGCACACACACACACACACACAAAGACTAAAAATGGTAAATGGTGTCATCTGGGGTCTTTCTCAGAACAAATCCAGGGCAGTTTGTCTGGGAATTATACAAGATTGTGTGCCTTTTGTAAATTCATCTCTGCGTGTAAAATGTATAAGGGAACAACATTTGGAATATCCAGTGTTCTGTTGTGCAGTTTGACAACACATACATTTTGAAATTATAAATTCCAACATAGTCTTGCCAATCCTCACCGGCATTGGCTTTCAGGTCCTCCGGGGTTACCATCACCACAAATCGAATTGCTCGTTCGTTCCGAAACATCTCGTAAGCCCAGCGGCGAATAGAGCGCATGCACTTAACTGCAGCAATTCCGTTATTAGCAATAAGCACCTGGAAAAGCAAAATATTACCATGAATTATGTAGTCCAATTGTGATGATGCATGAGAATGCCTGCAACTAGCGTTTTAGAAAAACATGGATGTTGTTTTTTCATTTGGCATATTGAGCCGGAGACGATGACAGTTACCTTCTCAATAACCTTGTTGCCACCAAAACGTGTGACAAACTCAGCAGGAGATGCCACGGTGAAGTCCCTCTGCAGATCGATACGTCGGCGATCGCGGTTTTGCTTCATCAGGTGCAGCCCAGACATGCTTGGCCTGTTTATAGATGTACAGCCATTTATTAACATCTGTAGTAGTTGTACGTATGATATACTATAGATAACTACACACATAAAAACGCTTGGTGCCCTTTTTCAACTATTTGTCTTCAAGGACAACCGACGTCTCCGGACAAGTTGTGTCGATAATTTGTAAAATGGCTTCAAATGACTTCTACTGAGCGTATTTTAATAAGATTCCACCGCATATAGCTATATTTTACGTTGTAAGACTCGCGCTGAATATTCAGGAAGTCTTGTTTTTGAGTTGGTGACGAGTCCTTACGTGACGTCACTAAAGGAACGGCCCTGACCGAAAAAAAAAAAGACACATTGTAGCAGTCCTTCCATCACGTCAATGTATTTTGCTGTACTTGTTTGGTCTGACAACCTCGTGTTACACCCAAAAGCCGCCAGAAGAGGGCGTCCAAGCTCCATATAATGAATTTATCAGCCTGTGGAAACGGAGGTGGCCACAGGAGGTCGCCATTTTGTGCCTCTTTTTTTCGGTGAGACATTTCCCCCCAAATGTTGTCTCAAAATGGCACGAAATAAATTCTTTAATCGATTGCAAACATGTATGCTTTCCTCTTCAGAACTATTTGAATCATATTCATAACTGGATGTGTAACAAGAAAGCATATTCTCCGAATCTGAAGCCATTGTTTTGATTCTCCAGCAATGCAAGACGTATTGGCGCGACGTCACGAACTGGGGGCGGGACTTTCTGAAAATGCCCAATTCGCAGCTCAATTTTTTGCAGATTTTGGACACTAAGTCATTTTTATTGGTGTTTTGCATTTGACTAAAAATATCATGCTGCATGTTTTGGGTATTTTAGATGCTATAAAACGTTTTTCTGGTGTCAGTTAAAAAACAAAAAAGTGCCGTCGGTTGTCCTTTAAGCAACTATGCGACACTAGCCTTGGTTATGAAGCCAAAAAACAAAAGCTACATGGCCATGGACAAAAGTGTTGAACAACTGGCTTTTGAATCCAGCAAACCTGAGTCAAAACTGCTGTTTGATTCACAACAGTAAAGACTGTAACGTAGCCCTCAACACCCATTGCAGGATATAATTAATGCACATACAGTTAAGTCTCGTTATATCGATAGTCCCGGTTATATCGATACTATTTCTATGCACGCACGGAGAAAATTACATGCAAACAGGGTCGGATATATCGATAGTCCCGGTTATATCGATATTTTTTCGGACTCCCTTGAATATCGATATAACGAGACTTTACTGTATTTTGAGACAGTTACTACAATCAATAGTTCCAACCCGAGCCACACTTCAGCATGTTTTTTGCCCTCTTGAAAATCTAGTGTGAAATAAAAATAAGATGTTCATCTTTTGACTGATGCATTAATCAGGCACGTAATAACTTCAAGATTATTCAAACTTTAGAAATAACTTTGACTTGGCAAGATTTTCCACTCAAGCTCCACCCTACTGGGGTTTTTACAGGACGAGGGACACTATGCCGACCGAGCAGGAGGGTGTGCCGGTGTCTAATCCCGTTTAGCTGGCTGCTTTTTGTCACACTTTTTTGCATGATTTAAACACCCTCAAATTAGTAGTACAGTGAAAATCCACATATCTGAGACAAAGTGATTGCAATAGTCCTAATATGGACCAATGTGGAGAGTGAAAAATAAAGTGTGGGAGAGGGCAAAATATGGTTTCCATTATTCAAGGATTTTGAAGTATCTTAAATTGTAATCCATTATTTTAGCCAGATGTAACAACTAATTCTAAAATAAAACAAATAAAATATTCAAAAAATTAAACTTCTAAGTCGGATTCAATCATTGTGCCCCATAACCCAAAAACGGCTCCCTCAAGCGAGAACGCTGTGTTTTTCAAACTGAATCGCACCATTTACAATGCATGAATGTGTTGCTCAACCTAAATTCCTGAAGTTTACACCTACTTTCCACCCAAAATCCACAAAACAGGGGGACAGAGAGATATTTTTAAGGAGCGAGGAGCCAGTGAAACCACATTTTTCACACATGCGGCAAATCATAGGCGTGAAACTCCAGGCGAGGCCTCTCTGTCTGACACAAGTTCTACACTGGTAGCTAGGGGCTTCCTTTTACATCTCACAATAGTAGTGTTAATGGAGAGATACATTTAACATACACAAGACATTGTAGACTTACTGGTGTAGCGATGGCACTGTAATAACCACAGCTATTTCAATATACCGTATATACAGTATCAAACAATACTACCTGAGAATAAAATAGAGAAAATCTGGAAAAAAATTCTTGGAAATTGTGACCAGCAAGAATAGCAACAGAGATGTCTGAAACCTTTAAGAGGCTTAATTTTTTTTCTCTTCATAACTTGCTCTTTTTAAAAGGCTGCTTTAAAAAAAAGTTTAGAAGTGATCAAACAATTTAAGCACAACAGTAAGTATATAAAGAAACACAACAATTATTGTAAGGTGTGATTTCTAACCTTAGATTGTTGAGTATGGAGCCATCAATGTGCTCAAAGCTATTGTCATTGGTGCTATCAGAGCTGCCGGATGACGGTGACATAGACCGGCTCTCCTTCACTTCCAGCTGCACATCTGGTTTCCCTTGAACTTCATCTTCTGAATTCTCCTCAGAAACCGATCCCACAATGAAGTGGGGGTGCATTGCCGGCAGAGCTGGGTCCTTCTTGGTAGCATCTTCCTGCTGTGCCATGGCTGGGTCACACGCACAGGCTGCAACCACTGGACAATGAAGAGAACAGTAGAACGCAGGCAAAACGAGTTATCACTGACAATAAATAATCCGGGCATCAGTCAGTCATCGGGTCAACTGGCATGAGATGCTGTTTGACTGGTTGCAAAAGTATCTTGCTTAAAAAGATAGTAAAGATGACGCAATAGGTATTGCAACACTGTGACCCATACATGCACAGTCTGAACAAAACTCCCACTTTTTAGAGCATTGACTTTAATCTAAGTAGCACAGGGGTGTCACAAGTACAGACCTAGGGCCGTATTTTCAAAGGAGGTGGGGGGTTGCTTGCTTTTTAAATCAATTTCATCAATTCATTGCAAAAAAATGGACGGATTAATAGATTATTAATATCACCGGAAGCGAGCAGTTCTAACATTTTTAAATGTAAAGATGAATTAAACCACTAAAACATAATACACTATATATATTGGCAGCACAGTGGTGAGATTAAATAAATAAATAAATAAATAAATAAATAAATAAATAAACTGGGGATGGGGGGGAGACACAGAAAGTCTGGTTAAAGGTAAAAAAAGTCATTGTCTCCTTCATCCTTTGATTTCTTTTTTCTGTATCGTGCAAAAAATAAAAAATATATACATTTAAAAAACAACAGCAAATATGAAGAAAATGTAGTTATGGCTTGTATTGTGTCAATAGAATCACGTGCAGACGAGATCAAATGTTTACATTTTTAAAGTCATTGCACCTTTTGAACAGTAGTGCACCCCATGAATACCTATAAAATCATATTTATGGGAGATATTAAAAAGCGAATCACAACCTTCAAGGACAACCAACACCTCCGGACAAGTTGCGTCCATAATTTGTAAAATCACTTCAAATGACTTCTACTGAGCGCATTTTACAAAGATTCCACCGCATATAGCTATATTTTACGTTTTAAGACTCGCGCTGAATATTCAGGAAGTCTTGTTTTTGAGTTGATGACGATGCCTGAAGTGACATCACATTAGGAACGCCCATGACCGACAAAGTGACACACAATGCATTTTGGGCACTTTTTTCGCCTGAAAACACGTGTTGATTGCAAAATTAGAAGGAAAACTACATAAATAACGCGACTGTGAATCGTTGTGTGTCGCACCAAGACTACCAATTGCGGTAACACCAAAAAGAAGGTGTAATTCCCAGCAGACAAATCAGCCCATTTCCAACGGAGCTTGTGCGCTATCTTGTGCATTTTCTGGGATGCTACATTGGAGTCCAGGCGGCTCGAATTGATACAGAAGGACTTCTTTAATCGATTGCAAACGTTTTCCTCTTCAGAACTATTTGAATCATATTCATCACTGGGTGAGTAACAAGAAAGCATCTTCTCTGAATCTGAAGTGCCTGAAGCCATTGTTTTGATTCTGGAGCAAGGCATTTTGTGGAGGAGTGTCCTGACGTGACGTCACGAACACGGGGGCGGGACTTTCTGAATCTCGCCATTTGCCACAGTGCGTTTTGTGGCAGTTTTGAGACCCTTTAAATCATTTTTATTGGTGTTTTGCATTTGACTAAAACATCAGCCTTCATGTTTTGGGTATTTTAGATGCTATAAAACGTTTTTCTGATGTCAGTTAGGACACAAAAAAATTGTGTCGGTTGTCCTTTAAGAGCATCCGTGCGAGTACAGTACTGCACATTGCTTTGCGCGTCCGGTGGACAAAACCAGTCACAAATGTAACCAACGTTGCATTGTTCTTTGATTTATAAAACCTGATGGGGTAAAACTAAATAAGCCGCTTTTGATCGTCATTCACGTGGACGACACAGGTGAGTTTTTGTCCCAACCACAGCATCTTTTGAAACCCAAAACAAACTGCACGGAGGTCCTGAAAAACTAACCGCAGTTCACTAGTTGACAACTCGGCAAACAGCAGGGTGGTAATTAGAAAACAAATTACAAAGATCCACAGAACTATACAAAAAAAGAAAACATGTTTTTTTAAGACAAGCTGGCTGACAGCTTTTGTCAACTGTCGATTTGAAGCGAATGAATACTAATTATCCTGTTTTTAACACGCGAATTCAGCAGAACCGCTTGCGAGCAAGCAGACTACAAAGCTCATTGATTCTGTATTGCACTCGTAATCATCTGGACGTATTAGGTGATGGGCCGTCCGATTATATAGCGTCTTCAACGTCAACTCACCGGTGGAGATAAACCTGCACGCAATACTGAACAGTTGAGTTGAAGACCTCAACGAATTACTGGCGTTTAGAAGACATCCGTTTCCGTAGCGAAATCACGTCTGGTGATGTCACAGTTGCCAGTTCAGAGGCTTTAAACACCCGAGAGTGGGGTGATGTGACGATGCTCAACCAGGTTACTTCTGTACATTCCCCTCTGACCCTGACTTCCGACATAGAAATATGCCAACCAGAAACGACTCCGCCCCCAAAACGGTTTCATCTTTTTCTGGTGTGTAAATAAATTACAAAATAATAATTGTTTGTATTTTGTATAAATGTGACCAAAAATATTGGATTCCTCAAATGTTTTCAAATAAACGTTTATAAATAAATAAATAAAACATTTATCGCGGTGGAGATTCCTGCAACTCTGACAAATCTTGTAAATAAGGCATCTATTTGTTCTAGCTCTATACCGTCTCATTCTGGGGACCAATGAAATATTAGGGGAGCGTCTGTGGGCGGGTTTAGTATCTCCAGGCGTGTATCGCATGTGCCAAAATAAAACCATCGAACCCCCCACAAAACTATTGTACTGCAGAATACGTGGATACCAAAATCACGTGTCCTCAATTGTGAAAATACTAGCAGACTGTATTTTATAACAGTCTGTTTAATAGACATTAAATTATCAAATAATATTTTTTTGCCGCTGAATTCAACTGTCAGACATTGGTCATGAGTTCCCTGATATTTAGTAACATTCAGCAAAAAGATCCGGTTTTAACATTCAATTTGACAACCACAAGCGTGACCTTCTGTGACTTGTTTTTTTATACTAAAGTTCTCTCAAAATTTAAATTGAAGTTATGCCGACACCGTCAGTAAAATTTTAATCCACTAGATGGCGTTAAAATACCGTGGCATGCAGATGAAAGCAAACTGTCTACAAACAGCTTGGAATATCATTGACAGCAAAGTTTTGTCTTCATTTTAATGGTGTTACTTTGTGCTGCCAATATGTCGCTCCAGCCACAGAGGCTGACATTCTCAGCTCAGTGGCCAATTCCATTTGTGAATTTCCTGTTTCAAGCAAAACGAGGGTACGGTACTTCTGTGTAAGCTCTCAGTCATACAGGAGTGGTCCATCCATGAGAAGGTTTCTTCAGCCGTCATCTGTACTTCTTTGAAGTTGTTGGACGTATATATATATATATATATATATATATATATATATATATATATATATATATATATATATATATATATATATATATATATATATATATATATATATATATATATATATATACTACATAACTTTGTTTTTCATTTGGCAGCCTATCTTTTGGATGCACTAATTTTTCGGTTTGAAATAAGTAGGAATTTTGTGTTGCCAAAGGACTCGTAGTTTTTCAGAAAGCCCTGCAATGTATGGTACTGCTACTGCTCTCCTTTTAGTATCTTCAGAATTGTTGGTATATATATATATATATATATATATATATATATATATATATATATATATATATATATATATATATATATATATATATCAATCAATCATCTCATCTCATTTTCCGTACTGTGCGGGGGTTGCTGGAGCCTATCTCAGCTGTCTTCGGGCACGAGGCGGGGGACATCCTGAATTGGTTGCCAGCCAATCGCAGGGCACACAAAGACATACAACAGTCACTCTCACACTCACACCTAGGGACAATTTGGAGTGGTCAATCTGCCTGCCCTGCATGTTTTTGGAGTGTGGGAGGAAACCGGAGGACCCGGAGAAAACCCACGCGGGTCCGGGGAGAGCATGCAAACTCCACACAGGGAGGCCGGGGTGGGACGCGAACCGGCGACCTCTGCACTGTGAAGCCGGTGTGCTAACCACTCGACTACCGGGCCGCCCTATATATATATATATATATATATATATATATATATATATATATATATATATATATATATATATATATATATATAAATAATAGTAAAAATTAGTGCATCCAAAAGATAGGCTGCCAAATGAAAAACAAAGTTATGTAGTTCATTCAATACATTGTAAAAATGAAAATTGCAAAGAGCAATACATTGGGGAGACTAAACAAATTCTCAAAAAATACTTCAACATCACCGGGATAATACTAGTGGGCCTCAATCTGCAGTACATATGCACCTAAAAATTAGCAACCACACATTTGACGACAGTGAGGTTAAAATCTTAGCGAAAGCGTAATAGCTGGTTTGAAAGGGGAGTAAAAGAAGCTATTTTCATAAAGCAGCAAAACCCTTCACTATATCACCATTTGTGGGGTGTGATTTAATTTGTATCGTTCGTACAACAGATTTAGACCACATAGGCTTAGTTATGCTGATGAGGTGATCCCAGAGCAAATGGGGTAATCAGGCCAGTCGCAGACCCCATAATCAGGCAGGACAATAGAAGTAATCAGTCAGGACAATATAAGTAATCAGTGTATTCTCAAGGAATAGTCTTCTGCTCCCCCAATCTGAGAGCAGGGACCTATCATAGCAGAGTCTGGCACCGCCACGTCTGGACAGTAGGGATATATATATAGGGTCAAAACTACCAGCAAATTTTAGTTCGCTGGCGAAGCCTCTTGGATAAGAAGCGAAACGTCCGACACTTTCAAATAAGTACAGATGACGGCTGAAGAAACCTTCTCATCAAGGGCAGGGTGCTGTTGATCCATTGTTCGGAGTCGTTTTGGTCTCATGATGGCAAAATGTGAACATGATGAGAATGACTATACAAACACCAGATCTACTTGAACCAGGACAATTTTTGGTTGATTCAAGGATCAAACGCCTTTTGTGAATTTACCCGTTTAGCTCCTGCATATTGTTAACAATGTGAATTTATCAGGGTCAAGTAAATCATTTCTTTACAGTAGCATTAATTTTATAAAGGTAGAATTCTACTTATTCTACTCTTTTAACAAACTGGCATTGTCACTAGTAGAGGACAAATAAAAGACAGTTTATTCAGTGCCACTGTCAGGTTTATATCGTGAGTGCACATGTGGAAAAGTTAGGTAATCGATTACAGTTCCAAGTGTTTTGTGTTGATCCTGTATTCCTGGAATGGTGGCTGCTTGTTAACCGTAGCCGTTCTCCTCTCCCCTTACATAGAACCCACGAGACCTCCCCAGAAATGTAAAAGTTTTGTGCTGACAGCCAAACTTGTCTATTGACCTGTTTGCCACATTTCCGAGCCAGTGGACATGTTCTCTCAGTTTGTAGCCCCATTCAGTCAAGGAGAAAATTCACACAACAGAACATGCACTGAGTTTCTTTTTTTTTCAGTTCAATTTTCCTCTTGGTAGATGACCTGACCAAAAACTTTTGTGTCACGCTTTCAATAGTACCAATAGGCACAGCAAACTTTCAAAACAGACACAATTGCGACTAAAATCCACATTCATATTTTGAAATAGGGTATATTTGTACATGCCAAATAAACATAATGGCAGAGGTGGCTGTGTTTTTATTACATGATTTTCCTGCAGATACCCACGTACTTGATTGTCTTTATATTATTAGTCTTTACTTTATTTGTGAAAAGACGCTAAAACATGTGTCCTGAGTTAGCCTCTAAGTGCATAATGTTGCTCTGCTACATAAAAAAATAATGTAAACGTGTACAGATGACAAGTGTCCTCAAACTTTGGCAGTTTTTGACATTAACGATTTTAAGATGTGTATTTTACAATGGGTGAATGACAAAAAAAAACTGAGATAGGAGGCTGTCATTAAAATGAAGAATTAATAGAGATGTTGAATTAGACAATGATTGTGAGAGATTCAAATCGTCTGGGAAAAAAAAAGCGAACCAAGTTGGCCTGAGTATTTTTCATGAGATATCACTCAATATTAATTATATTCTTGCTCTGATCCGTATTCTAAAGTGATCCCACACACTCAAAGATCATGTCAAAAGACATTCTAGAAGAATGGAAGCTTCCACTGCAAGCGATGTGACTAATTTATAGGTTAATCGTGTAAGAGTGTTTCCGATTTCAGCATGAGGTTTACGTTTCTTTGATTTGTTTCCATTGATTTGTTTCCATTGATTGTCGTTGACATGTACAAAGGAGATTTCAATTGAGAAGTTTATCGTTATAGAGGAACGGATTTTTCAAACACATCATTTTGAATATGAAAACCATCTGAGGAAACCTCAACATTTTTTTGTGAAACAGTCTGATCGTTTCTGGACTTGCTGTTGGTGAAATTTTCAGACCCTGCACTGGTCCCTTGCCTACACAGTTGGTCTTGATCAAATACATTTGGGCTCAAACTTGCTGTCAGTGGCTTTTCACTTGAGATGGCAGTGGCTGGGATCCTGTAGGGACTCATCCGCAACCACGGCAAAGAGCTGTGAAAAGAGCGGTTTCTTTGAAAAGCTGATGTTGCAGAACCGGTTGGGGGAGCTGAATTCATTGCAACCGGTGATGTCAAGTAGCTCCACGGGTATGAAAGCAATCCTCCAAAAGGTGGTAGTGAGAGTGCCTGGTTATAGAAACAAAAAGTTACAAATAAGCATTTACGTCTGTGTAAGCTCTCAGTCGTACAGGAGTGGTCCATCGATGAGAAGGTTTCTTCAGCCGTCATCTGTACAAAATAAGCATTTAATAACTCTTAGAAAAAAATATTGTTCAATGAGAATGTCTTCTTAAATCTCATTAATGATTCTCTTAAATCTCATTAATGATTCTTGCACTTGATTAGAGTGAAGATGGATGCACGTGCTAAAAGACACATTTGGTGGCTTCTTTAGCTGTGCCTGCGCAATCAAAATTTGACATCCAATTCATTGGAATGGAAATATAATGCTCATCCTGCCAGAAATAAGATATGAGAGTTCTTGGAGTGGTATAACAAAATATATACTGTATTACAAATCTAAACTACAAGATTTTCCACTGACATTATTCCTCTGCAGTCTGATGGGATTGTCTAGCTTTCTAAGGCACCCTTCCATGCACTCCCAAAATGATTCTTCCAGGATTCTCTGCGACACTGCTGTCATTGTCATCTGCGGGTTCTCAATGTCTTTAAAAAGTGTCCCTTTTGCAAGTCGTGTAAAGGCATAAAGTAAAGGGTCACAAGAGTATGGATTCATTAAATGATAGATCTTAACCTTGCAAAGTTGAGTTATTGAGATTTATATGCCTATTATGCTCATTGCTTTCAAGTATTTTGGCGGAACTGATCAATGAAGAGTCAATTGTTTTTTTATCTCAAAAGATACAATGCAAGCTGACATGGTACACGGGGAGGACCAAACATGGACTTACCTGGGGCACCAACACATGCTGTGACAGGTGAAACATGAACGGAGATGGTGAGGTGATGTTTTGAGAAAACACCCCCCCGTCTGGGTCATTGAGTCCCGAGAAAGAGGAAAACAGGTGTCCCATAGATGTAGAGTGAATAGCCTCAGTCTTCATTGACAACTGGCTCTGGTGAAACAGCAGAGGCGCTCCAAGCTCAAGACTCTGTTGGCTGTTGGAGAGAACGGCAGTCTCAAGATGTCCAGGACTGAGCGGTGAAAAGCTCTGGGTTTCCAATAACATAGTGCCATCGTTGATTTTACTCCTGTTGCTTTGTGAGGAATCACTCTCAGTAGAAAATTTCTTACTCAACATCACAGATTCCTTTGTGTCACTCTTCAAAATTAGTTGAGATGAAGATTCAGTCCGAGAAACACCGGCTTCTCCATCATCTTCACAGTGTAGATTAATATCGGAATCAATTCCTGTGTTGTTTTCATCTGTTGAGAATGAGTGGAAGTAAAAGAGTTATGGCACATTTTTGCTTTGGTTGATTTAATAACAGATTTGTCACAATATGGTGACTTTGTGAAAGGACTTGAGCAAATATTGGAAGTTAAAAAAAATATATTAAAAAAATAAATAACAGGACGACATGATTACATTCAGAGGTGACTCTTAGCATTTAGGGTCCTTTAAATTGAATACTTGCTGGGAGCTACTGTTCAACAACTCTCCTTGTATTTTTATTTTAATGTTGCTGGCCCCAACAACTGAATCATTCATGTTCCTGCAAACACGCTTGTTGACACCCTGCCAGACTCACACTGCACACTATTTCCTCAGCTATCATCCCTCGTGTGGAAGTGGCACATATCCATTAAGGGAAATACATTTTACTGTGTAAGACATACCACACCAAATGTATCAATGAGGGAACACAAAAAAAAACATCATTTTAACTTAATTTATATGATGAATAATAATGTTATAATTTCAGATTGACCTGCAAACATGACATGGGAAGAGTGTGAGGACATATCTAATCAATTGATCGTTCCAAATTCATTTCATTGTGTCAAATGGGTTGTCTTAAAGAATAAACAGAATTGCAATACCTGTACTTGGTTGCAAGCAGTACAGGCACTGCTAATTGGGGCTCTTTAAATGGGCAACAATACAATATCACCCACGTTTCTTATATTAGTGCATTAAAGAACTTGCCGGTTGACCTCTGGCAGTCCATATTTACACATTCATCAAAAAATGCACTGTTTTTTTTACTCTTAAGCATTTGCACAGTACCCAAAATCACCAACTGAAGAATGTGACAACCATGACTAATTTATGCAGTCTGTGGTATTCATCTAAATTAATTAGGACGCAGCAACTTTGTGTTTATCATATGTTAGCATGTCGTAAAAAATGCATACAAAAACAATCTGATAAGAAACAAAATAGTTATTGTGTCACCTTGACAGTTTGATGTGGAAGTCAAAGCCCATGATTGCTGAGGAGAGTGAAACGGGTCACTGGTTCTGGGATGTTCCCATGAATCATCTGAATCTGCACAATATGCTTTGTTCTCATCCAGTGGAGAGATGTTTAAAGGATTATTCCTGTTGATCATCAATTTAGATGAATCAAGTCTCCATGAAGACAACAAAAGGGTCCTGCTCTGACAAGTAGGCCTACCTCTTTTCTCGTCTTCCATTTCCCGTGTCCCTAAATCCTTTGGCAAATGGGTTGTGGTCAATTTTTAGCTGCGTAATCTTGTAAAACACATGACAAGTTGCTTCAAGTTATTCATTTCAAATAGTTTCAACCAGAACGATTTGGTCCAATCTCAAAAACATACATTCCGGATTTCTTGAAATAATGTAAACTTGTATTCAGTGTGTTTGAAGGTACCTTCTCATTTTGATAAGCGGTGACAGCAATAAATTCAGTCTCTGGGAAAACATAGGTCAAGAATGTACTGTATGGAAGTTTCATGATGTCGTTGGCTCTCACAATATGAAATCTGGGCTGGTATTTATGCATTGAATTCAAAATTGTCTGAAAAAATATGAAAGAGATTCAAATTAGAAACAAAACAAAGATGCTCATTAAATGCCGACATTTTCAAAATGATGTCAGACATTTGGCTACTTACAAATCCATGTTTATCCGATATGTTGTTTGTGAGTTTCAGTTTATGGAACGCAACTGGCTTGCTCATCCACTGTTCTCCCTTGGACGGGCTATCAGGATGAATGTACATGCGCTTTGGCATTTCTGGGTCTGCTTTTCCAGCGACTATCCAGCGGGAATTGTGAAACTTGTAACGAAAGTCATCAACGGTGACAATGTCCATTAGAAGGATGTATTTGGATGCTTTATCAAGTCCATCAACATTTACTTTGAAAGGTGGGAACATCCTCCTGAAAAAAATGATGAGTAGAAACAGTTTTTTAAAAGATTTTTCTCATGCGTAATACGTAACTATATTGTGCAGTTAGGGACAAAAGGATACATTAGCTCAGTAAATATTTTTAAATTAATTGACTTCTTTGCACCAGTACTCACCGTCCTGATTTAGTGATAACCATTTCGGTTCCCATTTTGTGAAATTCATTCCATAAATCCTGGGATTCCAAAGTGACTTTAGGGTCGTCACACAACCCGTCCCCGGGTTGCGGGTTTTTCAAAGAGCGCAACTGGGCTTGATGCTGCCGGCTCAAGGCTGCGTGGAGCCCCGCCTCGGGGCCCACCTGCTGGGACTCAACTTCGGATCGCGACGCTACTGCCGGGACACGCAGGATGGGAGGAAAAGAGAGTTGCGCGGCAGAAAGAAAGGCTGGCAAGGGCAATGCACCAGGTCGCTGCCCTTGGAAAGGATGATAAGCCATGTCGAGCTTGCCTTCAGGGTTCCTCCATCAAAGTGGGCAATAACGGTTCAACCCACCTGCCCGGGACGCACGCTGCCTCATATCACCCAAAAGTGGCGTTGCCTTTTTGTGTCAGTGGAAACGGTATCCATGCGTGTTTAAATTCCAAAAAGTTGTTAAAAACTCCGATGCATCTCCAGTTAGGTACAGGACAGTTTTCCTCAGCAGTAAACTCGCTCCAGAAAGTCACGTTCTGCGTTTCAGCTGCCAATGCAGCCAGGGGCGGAGTTAAACTGCCCTGACTGGAGACACATCAAAGACTTTTGAGACTTAAGAAATGTTTTATTCATGATGAATGTGACTAACATTTTGTCCCTACCTCCAAAATGCTTCACCATACACACACTGGAAGTTATGGAAAGCCATTTTGAGCTTTTTTTACGATGACATGCTAGATGCAGAATCCTACTTTGGATTTTGTCATCACAAGCATGTCCCTTGGCCACCTTACTAGTACCGTTTACCCCCCTTCACTCCTTTTTTCCTATATTTTGATATTTCTGTGCAGTTGAGTGAACAGGCCACAATAGACGTTAAACTACTGTGCATGTTTCTGTAATTGACATCCACATGTTATTACCCTTGTACAGACATAACAAATATGAACTGCCGTATGTCCTGGTGCATAAGGCGCACCCCCAAAGAATGGTGTATTTTCAAACTTTTTCCAGATGCAAGATACACAGGACTATAAGGTGCAGCTTCAATGAATGAAAAAAGGTTTTCCAAATATAATATATAAATGTAACGGAGTTGTGCACTTAGATTATTAAATTATGAAGGAAGTGACGCAACGGCGCACAGTGTGGCACCATGTCCCACCCATAGTTTCCAGAACAATCTCGAGGAGATTCAGGTTAATCACAAGACGAAACCCATGCGACTTCACCCATCCCTTCTGCCATACTGTGTTGCAGAAATAAAAGAAATAAAAAGACACATCCACGCGTCTCGTCTTCATTAAGACTGCAGCATCGTGGAGATGAAGACAGTCACTGTTGTGACACCCGTCACATAAATATATTAAAGTTTTTTCAAATATAAGGAATGCCGCATTATAAGGCGCTATAGTAGAGGCTGAGGTTACGCACTACTTTTTCTACACGGGGAAATGGAGTCGGGGGCTGCTGACATGAGATGCGAGACCTGTTGTAGCTCTAGTTCACATATAAGGCGCAGCGTCATCTTTTGAATAAAATTAAGGCTTTTGGGTGCGCCATATAAACAGGGAAATACGGTAAATAAAATTAAATAAGCTAATTAGCTAATGCCTTTGACACAGTTTTATGATCAGTCACCTGACTACCCTGCACCTTATACGCAGGTGCGTGTAAGGTGCAGGGTCATCTTTTGAACAAAATCAAGGCTTTTGGGTGAACCATATAATGACAAAATATTATAATAAGAATCACAATAATATATACCTTTCAGATTATAGTCTGTAAGACTATCTCAAAACAATTTCTGGCTGAGGGTTGTGTTTGCTGACAATGTGTCTCCAAAGTATCCCTTCGAGACTCATGATGGATTTTAATGCAGTACCGCCTGAGGGATCAAATGTCACAGCCATTCAGTGTCTCTTATTCAGAGAGATTCTTATAATGAATTTGAATAAATGTTTTAATGATATTGTGGATTGCGTGGTGACAGTAATAATTCAAGTGAAAGTTCCCATGATTAAATAAAGGCTAATACTTTCGGTTTAGGCTATGTGATTAAAACATACAACGTTTACATTCACATGTGCACTATGGTGTAACTGCATGTGTACCGTTATATCACCATAGTGCATGCATGGAGTGGTGTGCGGAAATATCCAGCAAACCAAAATTCCAGACTTGACTGCACTCTACAGGCTCCATGGGATGGGGATTGTATCGTCATTATAACTTTATGACGACCGAAAGATATGGAGAGCGAAGAAAGGCAAAATCTCAGTGGGATCAGAGTGATATAACAGATGACCGTAATTCCATAGAGGGTTCAAAAACTGGAATAGACCATTTTCACCCTGTGATATACAGCTTCAACCTCAATATTTTTCCAAGAAAAAAAACATGGACGCAGTTATGATGAGTTATCACTTGTACACTGGAGCAACACATATACTTATTCAAACAATTGGTAGACAAGCACAATCTAAAAAGATCCACAAGTGCACGTAAAAAAGAAAAGTCTGCCTTCAAGAATGCAGTAAATGAATATTTGTGTTTTGAATGACACTGTCAGAGCAGTCTGAGCGGTACAATGTTACAAAATTACAGTATAGTAGTCGTCTCTGTCTCGTCCTTGACAAGCACACCGCTTGTCTGATTTCAAATCGGTGCTGTTAAATGGTGAAATGATTTTTTTTTGTGCCTCACAGCTGTTTTGTTGCAGCCGAACACAAAACAGTCGTTCATCTTTTTTTATGTTGCCTATCAAATTTCCCTCTTCAAAGAGTCTATAATCGCTGCAATGGATCACTACTGCGACTGTGCCCAGAGGTGCATGACATAATCGGAAAACTCTCTCGATTCATCAGTAAGCAGTCTATTTCCTGATTTGTGAAAGCTGAAGAACAAATGGGAGGCACCACTATGACTCTGGGGTATGTGCAAGTGGCAGTGATAGCTAATTAAAAAAGTCCATCAACAAATAAAGCAAAGTAAAACATGTACCGTACATGTATTTGTCAAAATTAATGCAATGAAAGTATTCCCATGCCAAATAAGTCGTCAAGTTTTGAAAATCTATACAAAGTCCATCTCCAATCCATTGTCATTGTCTTCACAGTTAAAAAAAAATCACCCTGATTCCAACAGAAGTGCAACACTTTGAGCGAAGTCCCAGAAGTGGACCCTTCACCGAGCTCAGTTAAAAATGCATGTTTAAAGTCTATTTTTGTCGGGGCCGTGTCAAGAAATTCGCACACACTGACGGAACAGAATTTGTTCTACATGAAACACCGCCGTAGTCTCTCTATCATTTATCACATTGTCACATTAACCTGATAACCGCTGACACCAAGGAGGGAATGAAGCTCTCAGATGGTTTCAACGGTGTGTTTAGGTTGACCTCATAAATGTGTAAATCTGGCCTCTGTGTCCATTGCACTCTAAAACCATAGTATGAGACTATTCTCTTTGAAGGTTTACTTGTAGTCGAATTATATCCATACTGTAGGCTATGAATGAATGATGGCAAAGGATAACCACTAAGGAGAAAATGCTGGTGGAAGGAGCAGAAACTCGGTCTGACAAACTCAATTCAATTGTCAACCGTTTGCCAATTATGTATTTTCGAGCACTCTGGTATACCGGCCATCGCTTGCTTGCCAGGTTTTGACCCAAAGGTGAGGAAGACAGGATGCATTCTTTGGATATGATAAACGTGATATCATGATTTAATTCCTTGTTTGTGCTCACGGTGCTTTAATATCATCTGAGGTTTCATCTAAAACCCATGATACAAAGTAAGCTCATTTTGCGTAGAAGCTAGCACCATATAGTCCTAATTATCGTAAATCCAAATCCATCCAAATAATATATAAATACAAAAATGTTTTCCAAATATAAGGCACACCACATTATAAGGCACTACATTAGAGGCTGGGGTTATGCACTTCTTCTACAGGGGAAATTGGGTCGGTGACCGCTGACAGTAGTTGCGAGACCTGTTGTGGGTTAATATTACTTCAGAGATAAGGCGCACCTGCGTATAAGGCACAGGGTCATCTTTGGAAGAAAATCGAGGCTTTTGGGTGGGCCTTATACTCCGGAAAATATAGTAAATTTAATGAAGCGATAACAGAACTTCAATTTCAAACAGCTCCCAAAATCGTATTAAATATATGTGACAGTGGGATCTGTTTTTTATAGGTCCATCATTTAGAGCCTGAAACAATTTATATTGCATCCTAATTCGATGACAGTTGGACTGATTTAATATTAAATGCATGCATCAGCTATTTATAAGAAGCACCAAGTGTCTAATAAAAAATAAATAAAAAAGCAAACTAATAAATTCGCGCTTGAGAACATTCCTGTTCTGAGGTATTAGGTGAGGGAATTAATTCCCCTTGCCTTTCTAAGCCTCCGATCCCTTTGGTATTACTCGGCTCAAGATGTGTTGGGAATTCCTTCAGTCTAATAGCAGAAGGCTTTTAGGGCGCTCACTTATCTCTGGTGAGCCCAACTCACCCTGAAGATTTTTGGACGTTTTATCAGCGAAGAGTCACACGAAAAATGCAACGCCACAATATGCTGTCATGGTTGATCGATGTTTTATTTAAAAACATGGCTTTATAAATTGATTCTCCCCTCACGATGTAAACTTGCCTAAGTGACACTTGTTTAATCATTTACCAGAATGTAACTCGCGCAAACTTTCAAAACACAGAGAAGGAGTTCACAACACTTTGGCGAATACCGTACTTAAAATATCCTCCCTCCGGTGGTTCGTTCGAACAAAGTAGATTTTCCTGGACCTCATAAAGTATTTGCTCCACTTATGTTTTCTAGTTTGGGAGCACTAAATATAAAATCATCCATATATATGTAGAAATCGAGCCTCAGCGCAGGAAGATGCTGAAGTTATAGTCTTATAATCACCCAACATATCCAGAATTTCCACGGATTCAATACACATGGAATCTGATGATTCCATAGAGGCCATAGTGAGTCCAACAGAAAAATGGCATTCATCTGTAGTATATCCACATCCGCACTAAAATGTCACAAGTTTCTCCTGGGCATCTTCCTCATCCATAGGATTTTTGTGGAAATGTGTTACTGTGTGTGGTTTATGCGATCCTGTTAAGTAAATCAGGCCAAAAGTGATGGCAGCGGTAAAGCATAAATAAGAACAGATACATGCATTAAAAAATGGCAAAATTAGAAGTGCTAAATCAATTCCTGCTTTTGGCAAAAGTGACATTGGAAAGTAAAAATAAATGTTAACTGGTCATCATACATAGCTTTGTTTTGAAAATTTGGCACAGTAAAAAAATATGTTTCCTTCTTTCATGAATGTATTGAATAAGTCCATAAATGGCACTTATTGGTTCTCCAAATGTGTTGCTGTTCTTTATCAATATGCTCTGCTTCATAATACTCTGTCACTGCTGTTCTATACTTTTTTTCTACCTTACAAGACCATCAGTAAACCAAGACCTCATCTTCTGCTGATATTACCTCAATGTATATATTATTTTGATGTATCATTATCTGCATTGGAAAAAAAAGTGGCAAAGCTGTTTTGACAAAGTATGCTGTCATTCCAGATAACACTTCAGAAGGCACACTGAAAACCCTTTGTAAAAAAATAAAAAAAATAGATGACCATCCACTTTATAATCCAGTATATATGGAAAACGTTTTAAAATGTGTCATTTATTGAAGGTGCACCTAATAATGCGGTGTATCTTACTGTATGTATGGAAGTTTACAAAAATATCATTTATTGCACTTTATAATCTGGTGCATTTTAGATATGGATCAGGTTTTAATCTGTCATTCATTGAAGGAGTTTATAACTTTATAACCCGGTGCACCTTACAGTCTGGAAAATAATGTACATCACAAATACGAGAAGTTACCAAAAATAGTAATACTCAAGTAAAAGTGCAAATTCAACTTTGTGACTGTAATTTAGTATGACGTTTTCGTGATTGCTGCACTACAACACTGCAAAGCAAACACCCCCCCAAAAAAGTCAAATTCCCCTTGTTCCCTCTTTGAATTAAAAAGATCACAGTTGTGTGGACATAATGCATTGCGGGGTCAATCTGATCAAAAGATAACATTTTTTGGGGGGGAGAGTACTGCAGAGAGTATCTGGTTAATCGGATCAGTCGTCAGACCTTTTATTAAAACACAGGTGTCAATTTGGGAATCTAGCTGGATAACACTTCTCACCTTTGGATCACAGCAATGGCCCTCCATGACATTTCAATCCAGGATTCACAGGTTTGGGTGGAGTAAGCGCATTAGAAAACTACTGTCGGTTGGAATGGAACAAGACTGCAGCTCAGGATTAATCATCAAAGACGGCGACGAGTCTGCGTACCGACAACAAGTGGAGCAGCTGGAGCTCTGGTGCAGCCGTCACAACCTGGAGCTGAACACGCTCAAGACAGTTGAGATGATCGTGGACTTCAGGAAACATCCATCACCACTGCTACCCCTCACACTATCCAACTGCCTGGTGTCAACCGTTGAGACCTTCAAGTTCCTGGGAATCACAGTCTCCCAGGACATGAAGTGGGAGGTCAACACCAACTCTATCCTGAAAAAGGCCCAACAGAGAATGTACTTCCTGAGGCTGCTAAAGAAGCATGGCCTGCCACAGGAGGTGCTGCAACATTTCTACACGGCTGTCATCGAATCCATCCTGTGTTCTTCCATCAGCGTTTGGTTCGGGGCCGCCACAAAAATGGACAAAATCCGACTTCAACGGACAGTTAGGACAGCGGAAAAAATCATTGGCACCGCCCTACCCACTCTCGAGGACTTGCACACTGCAAGAATCCAAACTAGGGCGCGGAAAATCCTACTGGACCCTCCGCACCCTGCCCACCACCTTTTCCAGCTACTCCCTTCAGGCAGGCGCTACCGATCCATGCGCACCAAATCCAGCAGACATTTAAACAGCTTCTTCCCCCAAGCCATTAACTCTTTAAACTCTTTCAACTCTTTCAACAGTAGCCAAAATGGAACTGTATAGTGCCACTTAGCAGTTTTTTTTTTGACGACGATACTAGTGCAGCGTGTTCTACCGGAAACAAATTCCTTGTGTGTTCTACATACTTGGCAATAAAGATGATTCTGATTCTGATCACTTCCTACCGCGATTGTGCGTGGTGATAGATCAGCCGTAGCACAACTAAAATATTGAGGGATATGTGGTATACTTTTTTCAAGAGGTCACTTACGACTTGACAGTATCGCAAAAATGTCAATTCATTTTCCATGTAGTCTTCATTTTACCAGTTCAATGAAACATTTGATGTGCTCTCCCCGCCAAACTTGTAAACATCGTGGCTTATGTTTGGGAGGTTTCGTTTACTCACACCATTTCGTTTGATCCGTTGTCGACAGCACTTTAATTAAACATGTTATTCAAGCGACCAATAAAACATGTACAATTCTGCTAAACAAATACTGGGCATATAGTAGATGTACAGCACCTCATGAAACCGTTTCCTTAACGGCTGGCCTATCTGTTTGAAGCGATTTAAAGGCATATAATGATCTTAACCTGAAGAACCCTTTAAATCCAGTCCGCAAATGAGACCTTTAGGTCACAGCTCCCATTCCACGATAACTTAATTACAGAATCCAATTTTTAAACGCATCGTGCGACCAAACCTTGCAACATTTCAACTCAGCACTTCATAAACAAGCCTATCCTTCCTTGCCAGCCAGTTGTATGTGACATTATCAGATAATTCAATACATTTGGTTGTGGACAAAACAAAGATTACTGATTCAACAAAGATTACTGAAAGCCAAATATGCTTTCAGGAGCGCGTGATTTCAAAAGATGTTGGTTTTTAATTAAAAAAAGAGAAGAATAGAGTCATCTTTTCCATTTTTAGAATGTTTGGCAATGTTCGATTTGGCCTTTATTCACCTCACTATAGGAAAATATATGTGATGACCACACCAAAGAACAAAATAAATTCTGGATTAAGCAAGCAGACATGTTATAAATGTGCATGATGATACTAGCTTCATTTATTCAAATAAATGTCCTAACTTCTGTATAGCAAGCACTGGGATTCAAACGCTTGATTCATAGCCAGCGGAGACATCAAGAGGGAACTTATATAATTTATTACACTGATCCTAAGTCTAGATCACATTATGAGCACATATTTTGAACACCCGACCATGTTTGTCGAGATCTTATACCGCTCTGTCAGAATTATTTATTATTTATCAGTGTTGCATTTGTATGAGTGTATTCATGCATACACATGTTGTGTGTTTAACACTGGAATTATAGTTGACCGGGGTGTAGAAATCCTCTGTACTAAAACAAGCTGTCAAGGGGGCAACAGTGTCTCTGCCTCGTGAGTTAACGGGATGGTGGTGACTCCTTTGTGAAAATACCATAAATTAGCAACTCATATTTTCACATGAATGAATTAGACTGGAAATGTCCGAGTGATAATGGCTAGAGTACAGAGAGGCATTAGGCAAGGAGCCAGAATCCTTGACCGAGCACAGTAGGAAGCTTTTGTCCACCACATCAAGTTCCCTCTATTTGTTACTATTATTGTGTTCAGAAATGGCAGAATGCACTTTAATGTGGGCCCATTGAAGCCAGAGATAAATTCATAGCTGAAAAGAGAATCACAAAACTTTGTGAGAAAATATTTTACAAGAGTGGGCAGGGGGGAGCTATTACTTTCAATTGCATTTTGTAAGAGTGCATGAAATCAAGGAGACCGTTACGATAACATCACTGATCTGCAGGAGAGGGAAACAAGGTCACGTCATCTCCCATTATCCTGAGAGGTCTTCCTCCTTTTAGTACTTACCCCGAAGCCTCCCAAGAGTTTCAGACGACAGACCATTAAAACACCCCGTTGAAACACCACTAATACTGTCAGAAGGAGGGCGGCAGATGCGAGGAGAACGGAGGCTCCACAAAGATGCAACAGAGACAGGAAGTTGGAAGCTGCGCATAAATGTTGATTTGATAGGTCGAGTGAGAGTGGTAGTCGAAAGCAGGTGGGAATTAAGTTATGGTGGGGGGAAAAACATTAAGTGTTAAAGTAACTCCCACTTGGTTGGCCGTAGACGCATATTTGTTGGGAATATGAACAGAAGGGTGGAGAGACAAGTGGGAGACACTTGTGATGATGTGTCTGCTAATGCAAAGTGACAGTGTATGCAGCAAGAGTGGGTCGTTGCGTGCGAGGGAGGTCAGCAGATGTTGGGCTGACAGTCAATGAAATATTTAGGGCCAGACACCACTATCATCACGTTGTAATCTTTGTCCGTATGTTTTCAATGGCTCCAAATGGTAAACATTTCAAAACAATTTCAAGACAAGGTTTAAAATTACCGGCAGATGGCGTATCCTCACTTTTTACTTAACAACTGAATTAGAATCTGTTAGATGGACTGCAATAATCGTGGACAAGAACTTCGGGGCGTTATGTAAAATGAATTTTAAATAATAAAGTGAATAAAACTATACTGAACTTCAGCTTTGTTTAGGCCGGGCTTAACTCTCGGTGAGAGCAGACTAGGCGTGTACAAAACTCCATTAAAGTGGCTAATTTATTTTGAAGTGCTCTCCCATCCACCTGAATTCAAAATAAAGTGAGATTAATCCACCATTTATACCATCTTCTATATGTGTATAGGTGGACAAGATGCATTACTCAACTCACACTTGGAATACTAAAAACATGAAAAATATATAACGTTTGGATTTGGAATGTAGGATAAGTACTGTATTCCATTCACACACACACAAGAAAGGTGACAGCACATATAAAACAGTGAGGGTCAAAATGAGACCATTTTAATCCATGGACACTGCTGCCACATACTGGTACATAACAGCATTGCAACTGCAGGATTTGAATTTATCTCTGTATAAGCGCTCATGCACGAAAGCTACAACGGTAAAATGGAAATTTTATTACAACACAGACAGTATACACCCAGTCACTTTTGAAAAATGTTCCTCATACAGTTAGTCCTGAGAAGTGGCGGTGATATAAAATCAAACTGTAGCAATAGTCAAAACACGGCACATGTCCATTAACCTCCATCAGTAATGGAAACTTCATAACAGAATGGATCTGAGCATGCAAGACGTCTGGAAACCAGATTTCTTTGCATAATCATGAACTGTACAAACTCCTATTGCATAATGGTGTACTGTACAAAATAAACAAATTGCCTGCAAACTGTGGTGAGGACTTCACATCACAAGCTTTGACGCATGAGCTTGGTGAGGAAAACACGATAAATAAAATTAATCTTAACCACACGTCAAAGTATCTGGCAAATTGTTAAATACACGGATCCCTCATGAAAAGCACCAACTTCTTTGTGCCAAGGCAACAATTCTTGGAATAAGGCAAAGGAATCAATCGGAACAGTAACTCAGCTGCCGCATCAAGTTAGACATGATGGGTACTCATTCCAAGTACAATATAAGGGTGGATATAAGCAAATTGTTTTGCAAATCTCCTTCAAATGTACAGAAGAGGTTCTTAAAAATCATGAGCGCATAGTAAATCATTGAAATAGCGTATATGCACCAATCAAAATAATTGGGGACAATAACAAGACACCGGTGGAACAAATTTTGACAAATTTTGCAGGTTCGTACTGAAAAGTAATCGATTTGGTGGGAAACTGGGATTTTAGAGACTAACCCATACCCTCCGCACAACACAAGAAGTTGTCTTCCAAATTCTCATGCAACTGTCGTTGGGACACATGTGGTATTGATAACAACGCGAAAACTTTTCACATAGTTCAACGGGAATGACCTGAAAATGACTTGCTATTTAAATGCTGAGTAATATTCATTAGTTTCTGATCAAACCATCAGAAATTCACTCAAAGGCCCAGTGAGGAAGCACCACCTCATAGAGTCATATTTCATACACATGTACTAATGACTGTGAGGGCACGGCGGTTCATTCGTTATAACAACTTTATGATTTATTTTTCTTTGTTTCCTTTTCTCAACAATCATTACCCCACCTAGATTGCGTTTAAAATGTCTTCTTGGGATACATCTTGGGATATTGCTGGCGGTTGTACCGATGACTAGAAATTGCATCTCGGAGCACAATTAATTGTGTAAGAAGGCCCACAAGAAAAAAACAGAATGCTTGCCGATGTATAATATATGCAGTTCATATAATATTTGAAACTTTCGCTTTCTTTACATTTTTATAAGGCCAAATCTTCTTGGATCTCTTCTGTTCACTGTTCAGGAAATTTGAATGCTGTCATATGGACCAATGTTGTTATTTGGAGTACATGGGCTCAGCAAAAATGTTCAATTTGCAAGACTTCATACACAAGGTGGACTTCTTGTTCGCTATCTTGCTCATAGTTGAGTAAAAAGCATGGTTTTCGAAATAAAAGCACAACTTATTTTAAGTTTTATTTTGATTTCATGGCCACTGGGAGGGATGGTCAGGGACTTTGGACCGGCTGAATGTATGACTTGCTTTGGGACACCCGGTCAGTAAACATAATTTCAACATAGACATAATGCATTGTTACCGAGTCAATATTTTCCTGTCAGTCTTAACTCATTCACGGCCATTCCCGAATTTATTCGGATTTTGGTTTTTCTTGCGGGCGGTGCGGATCAAGCTCTGGCCAAACCCCTGGCAATGTTTTTCCAAACCCATATAACTTGGGAATTAACTCTTTTATTCTGATGAAAGAAGAGTCTAAGGTTTCTTACGCGGCGTTGAATGTTTTTGTAGTGTTGTCGTAAAACTCAATCTTTTGTGGTTCCTGCAATTTGAGTGAAAATGACAAAAACCCTGGAACTGTAGCGGACACCTATTTGCACATCATCTGGCAGTGAATGAGGTAACCAGCCAAACAGGAATGCTTTCTTTTTCGAGCTGAAACCACAAGGATTTTCACATTTTTTAAGTTAGTGTCAATGAAAGTGGATGCACACAAAAAAATTACTGTGGAAAACTTCATAGGGATAAAGAATAGATGTATTGGACTGAGTGGAAAAAAAATAAAATAAAATAGAATAAAAGATCACCGGCAGTGTGTTTGGGTGCTGTTCATGCATGTCTGAATTTTGGGAGTATTTGAGAATGAAAGATAAAATCCAAACAATCCTAAAGTTTCCAAAGATTAAAATTCTTCCTTAAAGGAACCGGTCACATTTTTATCCACTAAAATATTCTTTCAATATATACTATCATCATTATATTCATGTATAAGTATGAAAATAGACAGCCTACATTGAACAAATCTACAATTTCTGTCAACACTAATATTTAAAGATGAGGCAGGGAATCCAGCAAAATAAGGAAAAATATAAAAACAATGCACGTTTAAAATTGCAACTGTCGCCGTATATATATTTACACATGAGGGACTTTATACAAATAAAGTCAAAATATATCAAAAGACGCTTGTGGTTATCCCACTCAGTACACACACAAGAAAGTCTTGTGCTGCTGCGCTCCGGCTGTGTCGTTGTCCCTCTTGTGAATTTCACACAATTGTTCACTTTTGCTGCGAGGCGTCTTATGAGGCAAATTTTTGTCTGGGGATTTACCATGCTGATCATCTTCGTGGGCAATGTGTGGTGCGCGGTGGGACCTTTTTAACGGCGAAGCCGAATCAGAAGTCCGGTCCACATGGATCGCTGAGTCTTGCTTTTGGAACACATTCAGCGGCCGGTCTAGGGCGGACGGCGTGGTTCCTGCGGAGTCAACGTCAGGCAAGACGTGGGCGGTGGCACAGAAAGTCGCTTCATACACGCCAAATGCCTGCTCCAATATCTTTGTACGTTGTTTCAGTGCGGACGAGGCATTGTCAGCTTCATGTTGCTGAAAAACAAATGGGAACAACAAAAATCCACTCATTGAATTAAACTAAGAATTCCATTTCTTCAAGTAGTTCAAGTAGTTGCACAATACGAATCTAAAGTCAACAATGAGACTGATGGAAGCCGGAACTAATCAACATAATGAAAGAAGATACTGCAAGTAAGAGTCAAGCAACGACAAGTCAAATCATGATTTGGATGTGCTCAACTGGTTATTATTGGCGAATCGTGCAAGTCCCACTTTTATTTTTGGAAGTGTCACGATGATGTCAATGTTTGATTTAGAAAAAAAGTGACTAGTTCGTTCAAATTGCCCTCTTGCTATTACTATGTCATAACAGAGATTTTAATATTTGTCAAAAAATACTAAATAAACAAATATATACTGTATATTAAGAAATACAAATATAGAAGTTCGAAGAAACCTCCATTATTCTGACTTCTCTGTTCAAGTTAATTACCAAAATTGGCATATGTTAATGAGACACACTTTATGCACTTGTGGCACAAAAAGACTTTGCTAGAACCACAAAGTCTGAAGCACTCAATTTTGGAATCTGGGATTAATTTTTGCAAAGAATAGCCTGATCTGTAATATGACTGAATGAGATTTTTTGTCCAGTTTTTCATTTGAGATATAAAGCAGCTGTATGGACAATTTTTGTATTTAGTGAAACAAATGAATACCGTATTTTCCCGTGTATAAGGCGCACCAGAGTATAAGGCACACCCCCAATGAATGGTGTATTTTCAAACGTTTTCCATATATAAGACGCAACGGCGTATAAGATGCACCACCTTCAATGAATGACAAACGTTTTACAAATATAATATAGAAATATACAAACGTTTTCCAAATATAAGGCACAGCACATTATAAAGTGCTAAAATAGAGGCTGGGGTTGCGCATGACTTATTCTACATGTGAAATGGAGTCATTGGCTGCTGACAGTAGTTGCGAGACCTGTTGTGGCTCAATATTACTTCACATAGTATAAGCGCACCTGCGTATAGAGCACAGAGTCATGTTTTGAAGAAAATGAAGGATTTTGGGTGCACATTATACACGGGAAAATATGGTAAATAAAATAAAATTAGCTAATTAGCTACCAACTTTTCTAGCTTTGACACTGATCATTTGACAAAGTTTTATGAGCAGTCACCTGACTACCACTCCAGGCATGTCCATCCCTCATGTTCTTCTCCATATATCTCATCTTCTTCATTAAACATGCCATCCTCACGCTCCGCCTGTTGGCCCCGAAAACAAAGAATAATATGATGAACCACTGGCCCACTGGTCAAGTGTTCTTTTGAACGTGTCTCGATCAACTCCCACATTTTAACAGCTGAGTGTAAAATATATTTTTTGAAATGAACTACAGTGAAGGGTTGGGAGTCAATAAAGAAAGCAGCTGAGTTTCATGTTCTTGATGACAGATCCAGTCAGTGATCGTTCTCCACATCAGAAAATCAAGTGCAATTCTATTTCATGGTCTCAGTGGTTCATCCTTAACACAAAAGGCATTATAAGGCAGGACAACTCAAGTTACAACACTGACCTTCGGAACCTCATATGTGTTGTAAGGGGTCCCCGGGAAGGGAATGTGGTCGATTCCCTGAGCCATGTCGACCATAATCTCATCTCGATGCATCGGGATAGTGGGGCCGCTGCGCTCCTGAAGTGCCAGCACAATGACTGTTGTGTTGTCCGCGCGAAGCATTCGCTCTTTCCAAAATAGTAGCGCCGTGCATCCCAACCGGCAAGCACAAGACATCCCTTTCGGTCCCTAAATCATACAAGGAAAAGTGCAATATGATGTGTAATAACACCACGAGAAAAAAACAACATATTTTCCAGTGTATAAGACGCACAGGAGTATGAGGCACACCACCAATGAATGGTGTATTTTCAAACTTTTTTTGTCATCATTTGAAGAACATTAAGGCTTTTGGGTGCGCTTTGAACACCGGAAAATATGGTAAATGGAGAAGCCGGCAAATGTAATACAGTGTATTTGGGGGGTATGTTCAGGTTTTACGCACCACCATTTTGTCATGACTATAACACATATTGACGGCATTCTTCGGAGGCATCATGTTCCAGAGACCATCACTGCCAAGGATCACGTAGCGATGCCGTTTGGGGTCAAGAGTCATCACTGTGGTATCAGGCTCTGGCGAGACTACAAACTCTCCACTGTAGAAATCGTAGCTCCATAAATCACCTTTCGCCAAAAAGAAAATGTAGCATGAGCATCACGGGCTGCCAAACTGTGGTCGTGTTTACGACCTATATTTTCATGGGGTTAATTTAACGGTGTCTTCACCAAGCGAGCGCGCCACTGCCAAGAAGGGGATCTGGTCAATGACTGTGCTCCTCCTCACCGGACCGTTGTGCGTGAGTCTGGGTCTTTTCCACACTACTCGGTTCACCCCAGATTTCTTCATTACACTGCAGAAAAGTAAATCACAGGAATGGTTGACACAATGTTCTTGCTCATTCGATAATAGTTAGACTCAGTGAACTCAGAGACAACAATTCTAGTTCTTGAAAGTTGAAACGACTTTTCATGATTATCACAATCAAAATTGATTCACGGTTTTAATCATCTCACTGAAGGAGCCTTTACTTTATTTGAAATTGAGACATGGAAAGTCACGCAGAATATTAAATAAATAACCATTGATTAACCATTGTCAATGATTGTGGTTCAGGAGGGTGAGCCTGGCACTGTCTCCCCCCGCTCACCATATGATTGGTGGTGTCCCTTTCACCATGATTTCTAAAATTCTAAAGACAAGCACAGCAGATTAATTGTAAATTGATTTGTACAAATTCGGGAATAAGCATTGGTTGCTTTTCGATATACCGAATGTGCTGTCATTGACTGGTGACCAGTCCAAAAAAGAAAACCTGGCACGAAAATAACATTTCTCTCCAGCTAAACCAGAAGTATTCTTCTAAATTAAACTAGGGCAACAGCAAATGGGATTTGTGAGATTACAGAAAAACTGGGATTTTGTGAAATTTCTCTACCTGCTGTACCCATACTCACCTCCCACCAAGTCGCTCGATCCTTTCTTTCTCTTTAGGAAGTTCGGGTTTATGATCTTGTGTGACTTCAAGCGCTTGAAGTGTGATATCTGTTTCATTTTCTTTCACTCCAACCACTACTGCTGAATCTCCCACGTGAGCGACATACATGTGAATTCCACGGATCACAATCACACTTGCTGTAGTTCCTGAGGTACTGGGGAGCCCTGTAATGGTTTTGGGCCACTCCGCTGCCAAAAAAATGAATGAATAAATAAATAAGATAAATAAAATTAAAAAAAGAAGGGGAAAGTTGTTATGCATGACACAAAAATGCTAATGAATATGGAAAAAAACTGTCCCTCAACAAGAACCTTTGTTTGCAATGTGTTTAATGTGTATCTACTAATCTAAACATGGCATTCTGGTTAATATGTTATTTGGAGAATATTAATAAAGCACATAAATCCATTTTGGACCTATCTTCCAATAAAAATACAGGGGAAAATCTGATATTTTGATGAAATGCATTTCTATTAAAAAATCATTACAGTACTTGCATCCATTGAGGCCCACTGGTCTAAAAAAAATAACACAGTCCCATGGGGAAGAATACATGCTATTTTCATGTGCAACACTAATCTGAGTGTGGTTACTGCCCATTTGGTTTGTTCCAGATGGTATTTCAAGCATGCAGTACTTGACTGGAGTCACCATTAATACAAATGTCGTTTCAACTCCTTTTGCAGGAACCAAACCCCCCACATGCACTCCATTTACTGCAAGTCATGATTGTAAAACAAGGCCAGCTGTCTTGCTCATCTTTCTTACGTTTTAATATTTTTTTCCTGCACGTTTAAAAAGAAACATCAATTTATCAACGATTGTCCTTTATTAACTTTTAGAATGGCCATGGTGTTTGGCATTTTGTACATTCTGGAGTTGGACAACGACATTTGTTTAGGCGGTCATGAATCACAAGTCAAATAAATCTCTCTCCCTCCTCCAACACACCTACCTCATATGATCAGTTCAGCCATAAGCTTTGCAGAAGACAGACAACGATGGTGAATCAGCTGATGTGTTTGAGGAGGGAGACATATAAGGCAAGCTGGACAAGGGCTTTCAAGAAGCGGACTTGGACACACCCATTTTAGTAAATATAGAAAGTGAATAATTTTGCCACATGCCATTTCTTTCATCGGTGTGTGCACTTTGCCTAGCCATTAAAACACACATAAGGTATCGTTTGGGATCCGTGGCGCGTCAATGTTTTCTCAGCTGGGATTGACCGACTCGGTGCTGTTTAAATCGTGACCGCATGTCCAAAATATAAGAAACGCCTTACGTAGTTGTTTCCACATTGCATTGTGGCAGGCGATGAATCCTTTCCGGAGAGCAGCGCATACTTCCGAATGATCCCGAGACCAAAAGCCCCTCTGTCTCTTTAATAAATCCCACAAATGTTCTCTGGCAAAATGGGCTGCTTCCCTGCCCCCGTGTCCGTCAAACACGGCAAAAAACGCCACGGACCTCCTAGTGTCCACAAGGCGCTCCTCCACATTTTCGTCGGAGAGCGGCGCGCTGTGGTCGCCGGTGTCCTCTCTGGCCAGGCTCTCAATCCACATAGCAGAAACCGGGCCAGGTTCGATCGGCACATTGTTTGCTTGTAGCTCGCTTTCAGGGCGTTTCGGCGAGTCGCTATCGGCGCTGTCCTGTCCCCCATGTCTGTGTGACTTTGTGTAGTCTTCGCTAGTCACCGACGTCGGCTCATACTCGATTCTTATCTCGACAACATCCTCCATGTATTTCCTCCCTCCTTGCTCGGAAAACGCACTCATACGAAATATTATTGCATCGTCCATAATTGCAAACACCGAATGCTGCCTAACGAGACAACAAAATGCCTCGCGGAGGGGCTAACTGTAGCTCACGAGCTAAATTTTTGAAAAGATTTTACCGCGATTGGAGTGCCGAGGGCTTCCTTCCTTTTTTTGTTTATCCTCTTTCCAACGTCACTCGATGCGTCATGACGTCACGAGGCCGTCCCACAAGTACATTTCACGACGTGCGTGATCTGCCCTGTAAATTGAATATATTCCATCATCCAGTCATCCATTATCTCAACTTTATTCGCCAGGATTGCGAAGAATAATGAAAAAACTGCCAAAAAACGTCTAATCAATACATGTTTCGCCCGTAGACAAAAAAAAGACACAATCTGCATGATATCCTGTGCAGGAAAAAGCCAAGTGCAATTTAAATAGTAAATAGTTTTTATTCACCAAAAGTAGTCGATGTGTTTCCCACAATTATCTAGTTATCATACATGCTTACAATACCGAAATACAAATTAATTCAACAAAAATACATTTGAGAAATCAATTAATACATTAATTCCCGATAAATGAAAATGTTGTTTATTCAAGCTGAAATCAGAATCAGAATCAGAATCATCTTTATTGCCAAGTATGTAGGACACACAAGGAATTTGTTTCCGGTAGAACACGCTGCACTAGTATCGTTGTCAAAAAAACTGCTAAGTGGCACTATACAGTTCCATTTTGGCTACTGTTGAAAGAGTTCAAAGAGTTAATGGCTTGGGGGAAGAAGCTGTTTAAATGTCTGCTGGATTTGGTGCGCATGGATCGGTAGCGCCTGCCTGAGGGGAGTAGCTGGAAAAGGTGGTGGGCAGGGTGCGGAGGGTCCAGTAGGATTTTCCGCGCCCTAGTTTGGATTCTTGCAGTGTGCAAGTCCTCGAGAGTGGGTAGGGCGGTGCCAATGATTTTTTCCGCCGTCCTAACTGTCCGTTGAAGTCGGATTTTGTCCATTTTTGTGGCGGCCCCGAACCAAACGGTGATGGAAGAACACAGGATGGATTCGATGACAGCCGTGTAGAAATGTTGCAGCACCTCCTGTGGCAGGCCATGCTTCTTTAGCAGCCTCAGGAAGTACATTCTCTGTTGGGCCTTTTTCAGGATAGAGTTGGTGTTGACCTCCCACTTCATGTCCTGGGAGACTGTGATTCCCAGGAACTTGAAGGTCTCAACGGTTGACACCAGGCAGTTGGATAGTGTGAGGGGTAGCTGTGGTGATGGATGTTTCCTGAAGTCCACCATCATCTCAACTGTCTTGAGCGAGTTCAGCTCCAGGTTGTGACGGCTGCACCAGAGCTCCAGCTGCTCCACTTGTTGTCGGTACGCAGACTCGTCGCCGTCTTTGATGAGACCGATGACCGTGGTGTCGTCTGCGAACTTTAGGAATTTGACAGCTGGGTGAGTTGAGGTGCAGTCGTTCGTGTAGAGAGAGAAGAGCAATGGAGAGAGGACGCATCCCTGCGGGGCTCCAGTGCTCGTGGTTCGTGTTGTGGATGATATATTTCCCAGTCTGACCTGTTGTGTCCGTCCTGTCAGGAAGCTGAGGGTCCACTGGCAGATCGTGGGGGACACACCAAGCTGGAGAAGTTTGGGGATGAGGAGTTCTGGGATGATGGTATTGAACGCAGAGCTGTAGTCCACAAACAGGATCCTTGCGTAGGTTCCTGTGTTGTCAAGGTGGTCGAGGATGTGGTGCAGTCCGATGTTGACTGCATCCTCCACAGACCTGTTTGCCCGGTAGGCAAACTGAAGAGGATCTAGCAGAGGTCCGGTGATGTTCTTTAGGTGGTTCAGCACGAGGCGTTCAAAGGACTTCATGACCACAGACGTCAGAGCGACAGGTCTATAGTCGTTCAATCCAGAGGGTGCTGGTTTCTTTGGAACTGGGACGATAGTAGACTGTTTGAAGCAGGATGGGACTTCACACTGCTCCAGGGATCTGTTGAAGATTTGTGTGAAGACCGGAGCCAGCTGGTCAGCGCAGACTCTCAGACAGGAGGGGGACACTCTGTCAGGTCCTGCAGCTTTCTTGATCTTTTGCTGCTTGAAGAGCCGTCTAACGTCCAGTTCGTGGATCTGTAGGGCAGAGGGCGGAGATACGGTAGTTTCTGGTAATGGTGGGCAGACCGGGGAAATGGTGGTGTCCTTTTCAAATCGGCAAAAGTATGTATTTAACTCATCAGCCATACCATTGTTGTACACTGCTTGGGGGGAAGGTAAACGATAATTTGTTATTGCTTTCAGGCCATTCCACACCGATGCAGAGTCGTTAGCGGAGAACTGTTTGTTAAGCCTCTCCGCATAACTTTTCTTTGCGATGTTAATTTCCTTCGTCAGCCTGTTTCGGGCGAGTTTGTAAACTGCTCGATCGCCGCTTTTAAATGCGGATTCTTTCTCTTTCCTAAGCTGCCTGAGTTTGGGAGTGAACCATGGCTTGTTGTTGTTGAATGAGCGGAAGGACTTTGTTGGTACACACATGTCCTCACAGAAACTGATGTATGATGTTACAGTGTCTGTGTATTCATCCAATGTGCCCGTTGAAGTTTCAAAGACGCTCCAATCAGTGCAGTCTAAGCATTCTTGTAGCGATAACTTTGCTTCATCTGTCCATGTTTTAACTGTCTTGACTACCGGTTTTACACATTTGAGTTTCTGTTTGTATGTGGGAATTAAGTGGATTAAATAGTGGTCAGAAAGACCCAATGCTGCATGCGCAACAGACCGGTATGCGCCTTTGAGTGCTGTGTAACAATGATCTAGAATGTTTTCTCCTCTGGTGAAACAGTCAATATGCTGCTTATATTTGGGAAGTTCACGGTTCAAACGTGTTTGATTAAAATCGCCCAAAATGATCAGGGGTGATTCTGGATATTTTAGTTCGAGATGGTTTACATGGTCCGCTAGCGTTTGTATACACGCGTTAGCATTAGCTTGTGGCGCGATGTACACGGCAACGAGAATAAAGGAAGCGAACTCACGTGGCGAGTAGAATGGCTTGCAGTTGAGAGACAGCGATTCCAAACCAGGGCTGCAGTGTGCGTCGAGCATCGTGACATCGGTGCACCATTCTTCGTTGATGTAGAAGCATAGTCCACCGCCTTTGGATTTCCCCGATTGCTCCGTATCACGGTCGGCCCGAAGGAGACGGAATCCGGGTAGGTGTAGTGCGGAATCCGGGTGGCGGTCACTGAGCCAAGTCTCAGTGAAGCACAGCGCAGCAGAGCGGGCAAACGTTTTATTGGTCTTTGTGAGAAGCAGAAGTTCGTCCATCTTGTTTGGTAGTGAGCGTCGATTAGCGAGGTGGATCGATGGGAGCGGCGTTCGAAATCCACGCTGCCGAAGCTTGACGAGAACGCCGGCTCGCTTCCCCCTCCTACGCCGGCGTCTCAAAGCTCCGTACAGAGCTGCTACGCCGCTCGCGAGCAGCCCCGAAAAACCTTGTAGATTTTGGTGTGTCGGTGAAAATAGTCCAAGAGTGGATTCCCCAATGCTCAGTAACTCTTCCCTCGTGTAACTGAGTCGCGTAGGATCGCAAAAAACAAATGAAAATGACAAAACCAGGAACAATACTAGGGAGCGTGTCACCGAGGCTGCCATCCGCGGCGCCATCTTGGATCGAAATCACGCTCAGATCAAATCAGCTTTACAGTACTGTACAGTGAGACCTCAATTTACAAACACCTTATCTTACAAACTTTTCGTCTTAAGAACGTCAAATTTAGGAAAATTAAACCTTATAATGTAGTCAAGTGGTTAGCACACCGGCTTCACAGTGCAGAGGTCGCCGCTTCGCGTCCCGGTCCGGCCTCCCTGTGTGGAGTTTGCATGAGATAGGCTCCAGCATCCCCCGCGACCCTAATAAGGAATAAGCGGTACGGAAAATGAGATGAGAGATAAACCTTATAATAAGCACTATCTTCATAATACACAGTGAGTGACCGACCGAACAGCGCTCCAGCCGGCGCTACTTTCCACACCCCCTCTCATTGAATGCACACATCCATCGCCTCCGAGGAGCTTTTTTACTATGATGGGACTGAAAAAAACCCACCACAGGCTCGTGTTCAGCCCAAGAAGACACAAAATAAAATCACCGTCGCTGAGAAGAAGGAGATAATTGAAAAACACGAATGAGGTGTGTGTTTGTGTGATTTAGTTGCCGAGCACGGCTATGCTAAGTCAACCATTGCTCCCATTCTCCGGAACAGAGAAGCCATCAAAGATGCGTCTGTTGCAAAAGGTGTTTCCGTGCTCTCAAAGCAACGGTCTCGGGCAATCGAAGAAGTTGAAAAACGTTTGTTAATTTGGATTCACGAAAAGCAGCTATGCGGCGACAGCGTGAGCAAAGCTATTTTATGCGAGAAAGCACGGCTAATTCACGCCGATATTGCCATGCGCCAAACTGGAAATTCGGCGCTTATTGGGGATTTTAAAGCCAGTAACGGATGGTTCGAGAACATCTGAGGGCGAGGAGGGGAAGGCAATGTTGGCAAAGTGGAATGATGTGCAGGCTTTTACCGAACAGTTCCATCCAGAAAAGACTGGCTATGACAATCATCAACATGATGAACGATAATGTGATGCCTCAGCTTCGTAAGACCTTACAAGTCGGAAAGCAACAGGTGTCAATTAAGAGGTTTTTAATCAGCAACAATGATGAGGAGTCTCCAAAGAAAAAAGAAGAGAAGGCACACCAGAGTTTAAGTTACCAACAGTCCTTATGGATAAAAAGCGTTTATTTTTTTTTAATTTTAATCCATGTTCATAAATGGGCTCATACAAGTGTGTTTAAGGAAGAAAACCAAAGTCAATAAGAAACATGAGGGGAGTACCTGCTTAATAAATATAAAATTTGACTCCTTTCTTCGTCAATGAGGTACCAAAAGCTAGATCTTGACTTTTGCCATGAACACTCCATTGCTCTCTTTGGTTCTTTCTACACTCATTAATAGTCCGGGCCTCTGAGGTCCTGTCTGCACATAGGCCGCTATTACAGATGAAGTGGCAAAGTGATTTCCATGTAAATGGTGTCAGAATGCCATTTTCAAGTGAGGCAGCAGAGAGAATGAATTCCTGAAGACGAGATGCATTACAAAGGGGCAATGACACCTGAATTGCATTCTTACAGATTCCCCATGAAGCTCTTGTATAATGGGCCATCCATAAAAATAGCTTTGTTTGGCTTCTTGTGTAGATGCAGAAGTGTCAGTCAACACAACCAAAGCAGAGGAAGTGGAAATAGGGATTTGAATATTACCATATAAATATGGACGCAAATCTAAGCTAAACTATGAGACGAGGATCACACATCCGTGCGGTGAAAAACTTTCGGCTCCCTTTGCGAAGGCATTTAGAAATGATTAATTGGTAAGGTAGCATGTGTACTGCAGACAAACAAGCAAATTAAATTTGTGTCTTTGTTTTGGCTATTTGTCAAAGTGAAGGGCTTCTCAAATCAATCAAACAAACAAATAAAAACGAAGATGTAAAACACAAGAAATGTACATTAAACAGAGAGTAACACTGGGACGTACACAGTGGTACACAGTGTTACTGTGTATGTTCTAATAACACAGAAGCTATTCTCTATATTTGGCATTAGGAGGGTGAGAGAATCTGGGCCTGTTTAATTGAACACAAAGCCGATATCCTTGCATGAGTCATGGCTTCTGCCCTTGTATGAATCGCAACAAGTGGATGCACAGGTTTGCTGAACATAAATACTTTTCTCTCACAATGCATTACTGGCATAGATAAATGAAGAATATATTTGGAGTAAGATTCATTTTCAGGCAAAGTAATTGAAATTGGATAATCGCTTGAGCAACGCTGATCATCTCATGTCTGAGATCAACTTGTACCCCCCTGTTTCGGATTCATCAACATAGTGAGTGAGGTAAGAGTATTCTTGGGGCCAAACGGCAGATGTGGATGAATAAACAAACAAACAAACAAACAAACAAACAAACAAACAAACAAACAAACAAACAAACAAACAACCTTACGTTGATGTGGACAATTCAACTACAGCATCCATGCTCCAAATGTGAGGACGCCCCAACCACGAATGGGAATCATTAATTTGGGATGCAAATGCAGTCATTAAGATGCCTTGCCTCCTTCCACCAACCGAGTCTTTGGATGAGGATTCCTTCATCAATTTTCCATTCAGTTGTAAAATATAAAAGGTAATGAAAGCCTAATTAAGGCCTTATTGCAGGAACTGTGAGCAGGCTGCTCACATGAGAGCTACTGAAATCCAGTTACAATCGATTTAATGCCCTGCATATGATATAGATGAAACACATTTCTAGAGTAACAGCCAACCTATGATAATATCTTGCTTTTTTTACTGTCCTGTGATGAAACTGCAATGCTCTTGCAGTGAAGGGACAATCAAAAGAAAAGCCTATTTTCTCCGAAGATGATTATCTGTCCAATAGCACACTCTCAAAACCACTCCAGCAAGAATGATTGATAGCCATGCTATTGACTTCAGGTTAATTCAAAACTACCGCTGAGTGGGATGAAGGAATTTAAGAAGATATCCATTCATCTTCCTTCTTTACTGTTAGATTTCCCCCCTTTTTACCTATCAGTCCCATTGTGGAACATCGTCACGACTTTGCATGTGAAACTGAACAAAATAGAATAAAAATGAGGATCTGAGTGGGCGCGTGTTAAATACTATTTTCTTCTAATTTCCCCTTAAAGGACAACCGACGTCTCTGGACAAGTTGTGTCCATAATTTGTAAAATGGCTTCAAATGACTTCTACTGAGCATATTTTAAAAAGATTCCACCGCATATAGCTATATCTTACGTTTTAAGACTCGTGCTGAATATTCCGGAAGTCTTGTTTTTGAGTAGGTGACGAGTCCGTATGTGACATCACTGAAGGAACGCTCCTGACCAAAAAAAAGGACACATTGTAGCAGTCCTTCCATCACGTCAATGCTTGTTTGGTCTGAAAAAATCGTGTTGCGCCAGAAGAGGGCGTCCAACCTCCATATAACAATAATAATAATAATAATACATAAGGAATTTATCAGCCTGTGGACACGCAATACACTGTCATGTCTCCAAGAGGTTGCCATTTTCTTCTGCCTCTTTTTGGGTGAGACATTTACCCCCAATATTGCCTCAAAATGTCACGGAATAAATTCTTTAATCGATTGCAAACATGTATGCTTTCCTCTTCAGAACTATTTGAATCATATTCATAACCCAGTTCTCCGCCATCCAGACCCCAACGGCGCGTTCATTGTGGAGGTAGACGCCTCGGACTCAGGTGTTGGGGCAGTACTCTCCCAACGCTCCTCAGTCGACCAGCAGCTCCACCCCTGCGCCTTCTTCTCCCGCCGCCTCAGCTCCGCCGAAGCCAACTACGACGTGGGCAACAGGGAGCTGCTCGCCGTCGTATTGGCTCTTCAGGAGTGGAGGCACTGGCTCGAAGGGGCGAAGGAGCCGTTCACCGTGCTTACGGACCATAAGAACTTGGCGGTCATCCGGGCCGCCAAGAGGCTGAACGCACGCCAGGCACGGTGGGCGCTGTTCTTAACACGCTTCTCCTTCACCCTAACCTACTGTCCAGGAACAAAGAACACCAAGCCCGACGCCCTCTCGCGGATCCACGAGCCAGCAGACAAGGAAGACCTTGCGGAACCCATCCTGCCCGGCCGCCAGATCATGGGGGCGCTCCAGTGGGAGGTCGAACGGAGGGTCATGGAATCATTAAAAGGTACCCCGACTCCCGAGAAGTGTCCCACAGGCAGACTGTTCGTTCCCCAGTCGCTGCGCTCGGAGGTGCTCCAGTGGGGGCACGCATCCAAGGTGGCGTGTCACCCAGGGGTGAGCCGCACCGAGCACCTCGTCTCCCAGCGATTCTGGTGGCCGCGGCTCCGCGACGACGTGGCGGACTTTGTTAAGGCCTGCCCGGAGTGCGCCTGTGGCAAGGTCTCCCATCAGCCTCCGGCAGGACTGCTCCGCCCCCTACCTGTCCCCCCGCGCCCTTGGTCCCACATATCAGTGGATTTCATCACCGGCCTCCCCCCATCCCGTGGTAAGACGGTCATTCTCACGATAGTGGACCGGTTTTCTAAGTCGGCACACTTCGTGCCGTTGACCAAGTTGCCGTCCGCCATTGAGACGGCGACACTATTGGTCAAACACGTCGTCCGTCTCCACGGGATCCCCACTGACATCGTGTCGGACCGAGGGCCCCAGTTCGTATCCCGGGTCTGGAAGCGTTTCTGCAGGTCCATGGGGGCGTCGGCCAGCCTGTCCTCCGGTTACCATCCACAGTCCAACGGCCAGACCGAGCGGAAGAACCAGGACCTGGAGGCGGCCCTGCGCTGCGTATGCCTTCATCGTCCCTCGGCCTGGTCCATCCATCTCCCGTGGGTGGAATATGCCCACAACACCCTGGTCTCCTCAGCCACAGGTCGGTCACCGTTTATGTCGGCTTATGGCTACCAGCCGCCGCTCTTTCCCACACAGGAAGGGGAGGTGGAGGTCCCGTCGATACAACACCATCTTCGGCGGGCCCATCGGGTATGGAGGGAGACCAGGGCAGCCCTATCACGCACGGCAGTCCGGAACCAGAGGGTCGCGGATCGCCGTCGCCGTTCCGCGCCAGCCTACCAGGTGGGCCAGAAGGTCTGGTTGTCCACAAGGGACCTACGGCTGGCCGGGACAACCCCCAAATTGGGTCCGCGTTTCGCGGGCCCCTTCACGGTGGAGGCCATCATTAACCCGGTCGCGGTCCGACTTCGGCTGCCCGCCTCCATGAAGATCCACCCGGTTTTCCATGTATCTCTCATCAAACCGGTGGAGTCCAGCCCCTTGGCCCCCCCTCTTGCCCAACCCCCCCCCCCCCGCGGATGGTGGACGGAGGACCGGCATACGCAGTGCGGGAGATCCTGGATTCACGCTGCAGGGGAAAGGGCATCCAGTACCTGGTCGACTGGGAGGGGTACGGACCGGAGGACCGTCAATGGGTTCCGCGAACCTGGATTCTGGACCCGTCGCTCCTGAGGGACTTCCACGAGGCTCACCCGTCGAAACCAGGTGGGCCGCCAGGAGGCGTCCGTTGAGGGGGGGGTACTGTCATGAGCCAGTTGACAGCGGGGCGGGGCCTCCGTTCCCGCCGCTCGCCAGCTGCTGTCAATTCCCTCCTCATTAACTGTGGACATTTAAACCCGACGCTGGCATCCACCCAGCGTCGGAAGATACTTCGCCTTACGCCAAGCTAGTACGTGGAACTTGTTACCAGTACGTTATTTGCTTCGCCCGAGGAATGATTTTAGCCACGAACGCGTTTGTTGTTTGCACCGCGTCGTAGGTTGTTTTGCACCCTCGTGTGCCACTTTATTTTCTTGGTTAGTGTGGTTGGGTGGATTGCCGCCACTCACCCACTAACATTGTCAGTTGTCATTTTGAGTTTGTTTCACGAGTTGTTACCGGGTCCGCGTATTTTCGGACCCTCGCTTTATGTTAATAAATCCTTTGCCGGTACCCACGCCTCTGTCCTGCTCTACGATCCACCGCCTATACCACACGTTCCTGCTCGCCAGCTGCCACTGTCGCCGCCGGAACGTGACAATGGAAGGTGACTGTCCTTCCATAAGCCATCAACGACCATCAAAAAGGTAAATAAAACTTTATTTTACAGCACAGTTTATTTCTTTAATTACAGTCCTCATGTAATGTGCCTCCCTTTGTGACTTATGATACAATGCAGTGTATTTCTTTCATTACAGTACAATAGCACATTTATTATACATAGAATAAGGTATGCCATGTGTAGTTTTAAGGCTTATTTAGTTAAAATCTATATTTCATGGAAACCCGGGAACAGATTATTCCCATTTTAATGGTTTCCTATGGGATTTTTTTTTAGATACACTTTTCGCCTTACACACTGTCTGGGAACCAATTAAGTTCGTAAGTTGAGGTCTCACTGTATTTGAATCGGGTACCTTTTAAAGAGTAATGCTACAGTTATGCCATGTGGAGGCAGTATCAATCCAGACATTTTTTATTATTTATTTTCTTTTTTGCTACAAATATCACACGCTTCAAACGGCCATGTTCATAGAACAAAAGGTAAACGGTACGTAAATATTCATCAATAAAGTATGCGAAACAGACTATTCTGCAAAAAAGCGTTTATTTTTTTTAAATTTTAATCCATGTTCATAAATGGGCTCATACAAGTGTGTTTAAGGAAGAAAACCAAAGTCAATAAGAAACATGAGGGGAGTACCTGCTTAATAAATATAAAATTTGACTCCTTTCTTCGTCAATGAGGTACCAAAAGCTAGATCTTGACTTTTGCCATGAACACTCCATTGCTCTCTTTGGTTCTTTCTACACTCATTAATAGTCCGGGCCTCTGAGGTCCTGTCTGCACATAGGCCGCTATTACAGATGAAGTGGCAAAGTGATTTCCATGTAAATGGTGTCAGAATGCCATTTTCAAGTGAGGCAGCAGAGAGAATGAATTCCTGAAGACGAGATGCATTACAAAGGGGCAATGACACCTGAATTGCATTCTTACAGATTCCCCATGAAGCTCTTGTATAATGGGCCATCCATAAAAATAGCTTTGTTTGGCTTCTTGTGTAGATGCAGAAGTGTCAGTCAACACAACCAAAGCAGAGGAAGTGGAAATAGGGATTTGAATATTACCATATAAATATGGACGCAAATCTAAGCTAAACTATGAGACGAGGATCACACATCCGTGCGGTGAAAAACTTTCGGCTCCCTTTGCGAAGGCATTTAGAAATGATTAATTGGTAAGGTAGCATGTGTACTGCAGACAAACAAGCAAATTAAATTTGTGTCTTTGTTTTGGCTATTTGTCAAAGTGAAGGGCTTCTCAAATCAATCAAACAAACAAATAAAAACGAAGATGTAAAACACAAGAAATGTACATTAAACAGAGAGTAACACTGGGACGTACACAGTGGTACACAGTGTTACTGTGTATGTTCTAATAACACAGAAGCTATTCTCTATATTTGGCATTAGGAGGGTGAGAGAATCTGGGCCTGTTTAATTGAACACAAAGCCGATATCCTTGCATGAGTCATGGCTTCTGCCCTTGTATGAATCGCAACAAGTGGATGCACAGGTTTGCTGAACATAAATACTTTTCTCTCACAATGCATTACTGGCATAGATAAATGAAGAATATATTTGGAGTAAGATTCATTTTCAGGCAAAGTAATTGAAATTGGATAATCGCTTGAGCAACGCTGATCATCTCATGTCTGAGATCAACTTGTACCCCCCTGTTTCGGATTCATCAACATAGTGAGTGAGGTAAGAGCATTCTTGGGGCCAAACGGCAGATGTGGATGAATAAACAAACAAACAAACAAACAAACAAACAAACAAACAAACAAACAAACAAACAAACAAACAAACAACCTTACGTTGATGTGGACAATTCAACTACAGCATCCATGCTCCAAATGTGAGGACGCCCCAACCACGAATGGGAATCATTAATTTGGGATGCAAATGCAGTCATTAAGATGCCTTGCCTCCTTCCACCAACCGAGTCTTTGGATGAGGATTCCTTCATCAATTTTCCATTCAGTTGTAAAATATAAAAGGTAATGAAAGCCTAATTAAGGCCTTATTGCAGGAACTGTGAGCAGGCTGCTCACATGAGAGCTACTGAAATCCAGTTACAATCGATTTAATGCCCTGCATATGATATAGATGAAACACATTTCTAGAGTAACAGCCAACCTATGATAATATCTTGCTTTTTTTACTGTCCTGTGATGAAACTGCAATGCTCTTGCAGTGAAGGGACAATCAAAAGAAAAGCCTATTTTCTCCGAAGATGATTATCTGTCCAATAGCACACTCTCAAAACCACTCCAGCAAGAATGATTGATAGCCATGCTATTGACTTCAGGTTAATTCAAAACTACCGCTGAGTGGGATGAAGGAATTTAAGAAGATATCCATTCATCTTCCTTCTTTACTGTTAGATTTCCCCCCTTTTTACCTATCAGTCCCATTGTGGAACATCGTCACGACTTTGCATGTGAAACTGAACAAAATAGAATAAAAATGAGGATCTGAGTGGGCGCGTGTTAAATACTATTTTCTTCTAATTTCCCCTTAAAGGACAACCGACGTCTCCGGACAAGTTGTGTCCATAATTTGTAAAATGGCTTCCAATGACTTCTACTGAGCATATTTTAAAAAGATTCCACCGCATATAGCTATATCTTACGTTTTAAGACTCGTGCTGAATATTCCGGAAGTCTTGTTTTTGAGTAGGTGACGAGTCCGTATGTGACATCACTGAAGGAACGCTCCTGACCAAAAAAAAGGACACATTGTAGCAGTCCTTCCATCACGTCAATGCTTGTTTGGTCTGAAAAAATCGTGTTGCGCCAGAAGAGGGCGTCCAACCTCCATATAACAATAATAATAATAATAATACATAAGGAATTTATCAGCCTGTGGACACGCAATACACTGTCATGTCTCCAAGAGGTTGCCATTTTCTTCTGCCTCTTTTTGGGTGAGACATTTACCCCCAATATTGCCTCAAAATGTCACGGAATAAATTCTTTAATCGATTGCAAACATGTATGCTTTCCTCTTCAGAACTATTTGAATCATATTCATAACTGGATGTGTAACAAGAAAGCATATTCTCCGAATTTGAAGCCATTGTTTTGATTCTCCAGCAATGCAAGACGTCTTGCCGTGACATCACGAACTTGGGGCGGGACTTTATGAAAATGCCCAATTCGCAGCTCTATTTTTTTGCAGATTTTGGACACTTTAAGTCATTTTAATTTGTGTTTTGCATTTGAATAAAAATATCATACGTTTTGGGTATTTTAGATGCTATAAAACGTTTTTCTGATATCAGTTAGGAAACAAAAAAGTGACGTTAGTTGTCCTTTAAATAATTGAATGGTTCTCAACCTTGTATGAAAAAAAAAGATGTACCTAAAACATCTTTACAGGGAAGTCAGACAGCACTTCCCTTATTTCAGCCCATCACCTATGGTTGTGTGTGTGTGTGTGTGTGTGTGTGTGTGTGTGTGTGTGTGTGTGTGTGTGTGTGTGTGTGTGTGTGTGTGTGTGTGTGTGTGTGTGTGTGTGTGTGTGTGTGTGTGTGTGTGTGTGCGTGTGTGTGTGCGCGCGTGTGTGTAAGGTTAAATCGAACTGCATTTTCAGATCAATCCTTCTCTTTTGTTGCACACATCATTACCCAGCAGAGGATGCATTTATATTTTTCTGGCCACACTTTCCTCCATCAAATCAATAAGATAAGAAAATACCTGAATTAATTATCAAGTGATTGAATCAATTTAATACAATGGGAAGGAGAAGCATGCACAAAAAACAAGGTAGAAAGCTCACTTTATCACAGAGATAGCAAAAGCAAAAATGGAAAAATATGATTCTTATAATTTGTAGTCAAATCAACCTGTCTGTAGCTCAGGAAATAAATAAAAGCATTGGCTCTTTACATATATTGTCTCTCTATAGCATAACCTCGGTGTCTGTGAGTGTTTTTTTCCAGGGCAAATGTTTATTAACAAGTATGAAAACAATTAATTCGGTTTCATTTGGTGAAAGAGATTGAGGCAAGCTTGTTTTGCTGCAGGACGCAGGGGGATACATTTCTGCAGTCTGTGCAGTGGTGGCTTTCCATACTAAAACAGTGTCTGCAGGAAACCAGGGGAAAAAATCCACATACAAGATATTTATCTGAGGATAAATACCAATCTTCTCCATAGTAATTGATAAAATAAAAAAGAGAAAATAAGGATGTGAGAAATGCTATCTGATTAATTTATGATGATTTTTTTAAACACTATGTTCTATTCAAAATTGTTAAACCTGCAACAGAAGCTATCATGTTTCGAAAGTGCAACAGAATGTGCAAGCTGCTCTGCAATTGTGCAGCCTTAGGACCCTGAGGAAAAAATGGACCGAGGTTGCTGCAGAGGTAGGTTTGCAATTTGTATGCACCCCATCTGATAGTGCCTCTTGGATCACCGATGGATTATTAAGGATTTTCTTTCAGTATGGGCAGCTCCTTATGATTTTGTTGCTCTTCTTCCTGCGGGTCCACATTGCACCTTCTTTTTCCTCCTTCAACTCTCATTGTTAAATGCCTGAATGCCTGAAAGAAGCTCACTTACAGATTTTGTTGGACCACTAAATGGAGCTGTAATATTGGAGGAATCCCTTGGGAGGGTAAGTTGTATAGTTTATGGAGTTGGCTCTTTTAGGAATATGGACAAGTCTTCGCCTGTAAATTCAGAATCATTTGATGCATAATGGTATGAATGATTTCAAGTTAGATGCATGTCTCCAAAATAACATGATGTTTAAATATGCCTAAAACGCATACTGTATTGATATTTTTGTCGAGGAAATTTCAAGTTAGATTTTTTTCGTTACATCATTATGGAATCATTCAAAGCATGAGTGCTGATTTAAGGTAAAAATGAACCAATTTGATGTGAAACCTTGAATGGTCTAATGCTTTAAAAAAGAAATATCTTGACATTTCTTCAACCTCCCTGTATCTTAGCTTTTTTACTCAGTAGTTTTCTTCAACTTCTGATGTGGGAAATCCTTTAGTGATCTTGAAAACCTAAAAGGAATTAGGCTTTTGGATGTGTTGGAATTGCACTCAGTCTAAGCCAGACACATTCTACAGCTCTCACCAAACACATAGCCACGCACACACTCGCATATGGTCAACACAACTGTTGACTCAGAAACCCTCAACTGTAAAATTATCCAGTTAATTTGAACATGCCAATTACAGATAGCCTATGCGAAAAGTGTATGATGAATTTATGACTCAATTTCTGTCTACTTGCTTTAAGTATCTAGTCCCCAAAGCTTCAGATTAATCTTACTGCATATAAGATATATTTGTATTAAGATCAACGGCATGGTGGGTGACTGGTTAGCATGTCCGCCTCACAGTGCAGAATATCAGGGTTTGATTCTGGCTCCTGAGTGGAGTTTGTATGTTCCCCGCGTGCCTGTGTGGGTTTTTCATTGGTGCTCTGGATTCCTCGCACATTCCAAAAACATGCACGGTTGGATAATTGAACGGTCTAAATTGTCCCAAAGTGTGATTTTGAAAGCAAATGGTTGTTCACTGATGTGTGCCCTGCGGATGGCTGGCAACCAGTTCAGGGTGTACCCAGCCTACTGCCAGAAGACAGCCGGGATAGGTTCCAGCATGCCCACAACCCTGGTGAGGATAAACAGATTTGAAAATGGATAGATAGATGGATGTACATACTAGGATCTGCTGCTGACATATTGGGTCATACATCTTCTGGGACCAAAGGTCAGTGGCCCTTGTGGCCCGATCATCCCTTACCCTTCAGCCTGGATCCCCTCCTCCACAATGGCTACTCCACTGACTGTGACTTGTCACTATGAGCATTGAGAAACCTCCAGATGGAGCATTTCATAGTTTAAACACCATTTGTCTTGTTCTGATAGTTCCCCAATATATTTAATGGCAGTGATGAAAACATGTATCTGTCACCACCCTTCACTACTCCTCCACTGATTACAAAATACCATGGGTTTAATGCTTGTTTTAGATATAGAGTACTGTATATTTTTCTGACACTTCATTGCCAACAGGCCTGGCACATTCAGGCGACATTTGTTCATGTCAAATATTTGAATATGTCTCAACAAAACAAGGCTTTCCTTTCTCACACCGCCTCCTGCAACTTGGTTCGCCAATAAATCACACTTCCGTAATATGCACGAGCTGCAATCCAGTACTCAAGCAGTACCTACAGACACAACCACCATAGACATTATCATCTCGTGACTTTCAAAACATTTTTAGACATAATGACAATAGAAATTGATATTTTTTTTAACGTTGGATTGGATAAACCTTTATTAGTCTCACAATGGATACATTTACATTCCACAGCAGCAACGTTATGGAACAAAGCGGAAAGGAAAGGAAGTAGAAAAACAAAATACAGGTGATGCTGGAGAGACAGCCATTGTCGTGACGCCACCTTGAAGTCAAAAGAAAAAGAAAAAAAAATATGACTTCACAAAGACACAGTCATTCAATATTAAGCATTTTCTGCAGCCTATTTGTTGTATGAAGCAGTTCTAGATGAAAGAGGAGAGGATCATAGCCTCCTTTTCACCAGTGGATCAAGGACGTCATGGTGAAATGTGCACGTCTGCTACAAGCTAAATGTTGAAAGTAGACACGCCGCTATAGCATCCGTTGACGAAAGATAAGTGGGTGTGCAACTAATATTTTCAGTTGTTTATTTTTACTCCATCAAATTGTACAGGGTATTGGTTGCATCCGTTTTGGAAATGGTTTAGAAATAATAACAGTATATTAGTTTTTTTTGCATCACTATTATCTATAAAAAAATATTGTTTTAGTTTCATAACGGAGAGGAATGATATGAATGGTGGAGTCCTGCAAATGTCATATATGCCGGTACTTCTATAAACAACCTTTATCATTTTGTATGGGCTATATTATCATGCATGTTTTTATCTGCTCAAAAGCAAGTTGAGTCGAGGTTTGGCTATGGGGTGTCGCACAGTTGGAGCAGAGGTTGAGACGCACCTGAAAGCGGATTCTGGTCACGCTCTGGTGGATGCTGGAGTATTGTGATCTGTCTGCCGTGGTACAAGGGAAGCGCCTGCTCTTTCTTATTGACAATATGTTAGATGGTGAGCTGTGATTATTCCCCAGCAGTCGGCGGGAGGAAGGAAATCAGCTCTCCCGTCACCTTTGATCAGAAGGCTGTGCCCTCGGTTCAATGCGCCAGAAGATGAGTCTAACAGATATTTTGTTATATCTTTCAGTGGAGAGCCTCTGATGCGTGCTCGGTGTGAATGAGCGATACTGGCTGGCCACTTCATTCGGTACACCTGCATAAAATACGTAATAAGTTATATCAGAGATTTGCGAGGCACTGGAGGTGATAAGGTGTCCAATTGTTTGATGGACATGAAGGGAAAGGACTTGCAGCCAAAATTTGCAAATACAGTACCGTACGAGATTACATTGTGGTTATCTCCCCTTTTTTGGCTTTGAAAATGCTGTCAAAACAATATAGCATTGTGTTTTCACACCAACACACCGAGAGGTTAGTTTCCTTTTCGCACTCAGTATTTTCAATTTGTTTCCACCAATTCTGACATACTCCTGGGTGTGTTGCAAATAAGATGCATGTTTTATTGACCAAATGGTGCAAAGATGTTACGATCACATTCAATTTTCACTAGTCTGCAAAATGTAATATCCCTCAGTCAAATATCATATGCAGATTTTGGCGACAGAACCGCTAAATATTAATAACATTCAGATTGAATATGGTACAGCCCTTGTATATTATTATCTCTGCCTCAAAGCATCTTTATGAGATTCTTTATTGATGTGTCGAGGATGCAGATATGCCTTGCTGCTACATTTGTTGACAAGTTTCCACACAATCTCATTAACCGGATCCGGACTATAGCACATTTGCAAGTGACACTTGCTTTTGATCTATGCAACACATTTACACCTAAACTAATAACATTGCCTCCAGCTATTTTGTGTCATTGCTTCCATCTCCAAAACAGTTATGGGTCTCACTCGTCAACCGGTAGAGACTTTTTTTGCTCAAGTGTTTTGGCGTATTTGTAGTCCTGGCTGTGGATGTTCATTTTGCAGAACAATTAAAGTGGCACATGATGATGGTAGGCGGCGGGCGCCAAGACATCGCGGGAATCTGGCTGTCTATCAGACAGACGGGATGAGTTGCGAAGCTTTCTGGAGCGCAGATGGCTGATCAGAAGAACTGACTTATTATCTCCGCAGCCTGTATAGCTGTCCAGTTCTCTTCTCACTGATCTTATGTACATTTCAGTGTGCCTGGAAAATTTACAGTTTTAATGGGGAAAAATAAAGTATTTAAATCATTTAGAAATATCTGGCTGGCTAAATATTGTTCTCAAAAATAGACAATTTAATGAATTTACCATTTACTGAACTCAGCAATTGAACAGCATATTGCAGGATGGAAAACAGTGAAAAAAGGGACTTGTTTAATTTAATATTCACTGGGATGATTATTATACTCCATGTGGTATTTATATATAATAAGACATAAAAATGTACAGAGTATAGTTGAGTGAGCAGATTTATGATATGCTTGGGTGGGGGACAAGGAAAGATACCGCAGGTAGGAGTGAAACTGTCTCAATTTGCATTTCTTCACTTTACAAGGACGTGATCAGACTCAAACAGAAAGAATCACAGTTTGATGACATGCTGGGCTGGATTTAGAAGAAAGCCCACCCCTCTTTCTCAAAGAGGATGGCTTTGCATGGTGCATGGCAGCAAGATGGCTGGTGTGAAGAGTTAGCTTCATGTGACCAGACTATCCTAAGTGAAATGAGGTCTGCAACATGTATTTTGCTCATAATTTATTCAAATGTGTTTGTTTGCAGGTTCATTAAGTACCAATTAAAGGCACAGCCAGGAACCATGCTGGCTCTTCCCACCACATTCATTCTCATCAGTCTGCTTGGTGTCGAGCGAGTGGAGCGTGGCCATGCCGTGGATTTTTTGTCAGGTTCGAAAAAATCTGCATGTGTTCACGCATCATTAAATTGTTCATTCAACATATTTGTTTAACTTTCAAGTTGGAGACATTTAAACATTAATTTAAATAAATTCTCTCTTCCTTTCATTTTCCTCTGAAAATAAGTCTGAATTGAACTGAAAACCGGATTTTCAGTTGCACAGGAAAAGTGAAATCTATTGAGAACATTTTAATCATATGCAAACAAGGTACATGTATGAATTAAGTCAATTCAAAATGGCATTTTGAACAATTCGGCAAACATGAAATTACTTCAGCCGAGCATCAACAACTTCAACTTGCCTAAACATGCACATTGAAATTCTATCTAGGACAAGAGTTGCATCAAACAATCTTACAAAATCCGTGTGTGAATTATACATTTGGAACGATACATTCAGATCGGTATTTATTCAACGTTTGCCAATGTCCATAGAATACTCAAAACAGTTCTTGTATCGGACATTACAGTACTTGCCTACACATATGTCAGTTAAATTAAATAACTGATGAAATATCGAATTGAAATGCTGCATTTTTTTACATTTCAGATGAGGGAGAGTTCACTCTCCGCCGCCCCCCTCCCCATCAGCAGAACAGCGGTTTGTCCATGCAGCTATATTGACCTCTTGTGGTTGCAAAGATTAATCAAGCCCCGTAAAATAAAATTGAGCATCATAACATTGCTGAGGTTATCTTCACAAGGTCGTTTTAGACAGTCTATTCTACAAAGTGTACTGCATTGCATCACATTTTCAGTCATTTTTCTCATAATATTATTGATCAGTTAATATCTACTCTACTTCTAATGCAAACCCATTTTTTGTTGCATATATGCACTTCACACTGCGAAGGACGGTGACAAAGTGATTTATTTCCTGACTTTTGTCTTCCAAACAGATAAATACAGAAGAAACCGTGATGCAATCACCCAAAACCCCGAATTGCAACATACAGCGGACCAAGACAGCAGCTATGGGTACAAAGGTACATTATAGTACAAACTCGTGTATTGCCTACATTTGAGTGTATATGTAGCAAAATTCCACATCATCCATATTATGACACATGATCATCATGCTATTGATTTTTAATTATTTTTTGATATGTCTTTATGCTCTTTCCATGTCACTCAGGTGCTATCTAAACAAATCAACACGAGTAATAATAACCCTTGTTCGTGGAGTCATGCTAAGACGTCTTGCCTTGCTCAAGAATCAAAACAATGGCTTCAGATTCGGAAAAGATGCTTTCTTGTTACTCATCCAGTTATGAATATGATTCAAATAATTCTGAAGAGGAAAGCATACATGTTTGCAATCGATTAAAGAATTGATTCCGGTCGTTTTGATATATCTGTAGAGAAATGTACTGACAACCTCTTTAGTACTCACAGTACCCAAAAAAGGCAGAAGATGGCGACAAAGCTCCGTGAAAATTGTCTCCTGGGAGGTTTTGGCAGCGGATGTCAAATACACTGTAGAAGTCTTGATGCAACACACGATTCACCATCGCGTTATTTATGTGTTTTCCTTCTAATTTCGCCATCAACACGAAGTTTTCAGACCAAACACAGTCCCGCAAAATGCATTGAGGTGATGCAAGGTATGTCCTTTCTCAGTCAGGGTCGTTCCTTCAGTGACGTAGGGTGAGGACTCGTCACCAACTCAAAAACAAGACTTCCGGAATATTCAGCCTGAGTCTTAAAACGTAAAATACAGCTATGTATATGCGGTGGTATCTTTGTAAAATACGCTCAGTAGAAGTCATTTGAAGCGATTTTACAAATTATGGGCACAACTTGTCTGGAGACGTCGGTTGTCCTTTAAAGGACAACTGACGAGTCCGTACGTGACGTCACTAAAGGAACGCCCCTGACCGAAAAAAAAAAGACACATTGTAGCAGTCCTTCCATCACGTCAATGTATTTTGCTGTACTTGTTTGGTCTGAAAACTTGCACCCAAAAGCCGCCAGAAGAGGGCGTCCAAGCTCCATGGAACGAATTTATCAGCCTGTGGAAATGGGTTGATTCATTCCTTACACGAAGCTCTGCCGCCATCTTATGCATTTTCTGTGACACTACACGTCAGTCGTGAGCCATTAAAACGACACAGAAAACCGTCTTTAATCGATTTCAAACATGCATGCTTTCCTCTTCAGAACTATTTGAATCATATTCATAACTGGATGTGTAACAAGAAAGCATATTCTCTGAATCTGAAGCCATTGTTTTGATTCTCCAGCAATGCAAGACGTCTTGGCGTGACGTCACGAACTGGGGGCGGGACTTTCTCAAAATGCCCAATTGGCAGCTCAATTTTTTTGCAGATTTTGGACACTTTAAGTCCTTTTATTGTTGTTTTGCATTTGAATAAAAATATCATACTGCGTGTTTTGGGTATTTTAAATGCTATAAAACGTTTTTCTGATGTCAGTTAAGAAACAAAAAAGTGACGTAGGTTGTCCTTTAAGAAGAGTTCAACAGCTGGACACATACAGTGTTGTGGTGGAAGGCAACAATGGCCCTCCCATTGTGCCAAAAGAAAAGCGTTTGCACAACAATGGTTCCTTCCACAAAACATGTCCGTTTTTAATCATATTCTTCGGATTAAGTGACCCTGTCAAAATATATGTTGTAGTTTACAAGAATTCAAACTCAAACACCAGAAAAATACAAATGTCTAAGACATTAGGAAGGTGTAATTACCGTTTTTTTCCCAAAAAAATGTCAGGATGGCTTGCGCAAAAGTAATCATGTGGCAATGGTGTCATGTCATTGTATTCACTACCATCCACTTGGGCTCCACTCTCACAATGAGTCACGTTTGCATGCTTTCTATTATGTTGTCAGCTGTTGCAATGATCTTACTAGTAACCCAGTGAAAAAACAAAGCAATTTTAGTCTTTGCTGACATAGTCAACACATCATGGGCCGGTCACTAACCAATCGCAGGGCATGTATAAACGACCATACACAATCTCACACACAGCTATAGATGATTTTAAGTGCTCCCTCACCCTGACATCCATATTTTCAGAAAATGGTGTAGGTACCCCGGAATAAACACAAGAAAGCATGAGAGAACATGCAAACTCCACATGAGTGAGTCCAAGATGAGATTTGAACCTCATACCTCTCGTCTGGGAGACAGATGCACTATTTCGTCATTCTGCTACAAAGTAATGTGTAATATGATGAAAAAAAAAAGTGAAACAATGGAGCGCCATGAACAGGCATGCAAGTATCACTTAAAAAAACAGCATAGAAACTGAAGTGTGCACTGGCTAGTTTTCATGGTTGATGAAATCGCTTGGATCTCTTTTTTTTTCTTCTCGCGAGATGAAAAACATTTTTTTTCTTTCAAAAAATGCGAGTCTTTATGCCCCAGCCAGAAAAAAAACGCATGACAGTGAGACTGAGAACTTGAAAGGATCTTCATTCTTTAAAGAGCGGAATAATACTCGCTACCATGCTGCTCATTTAGTGGGAGACAGAGAGAGAGAAGAGAAGCAGCTATTGCATCAGATCGCCCCCCCCCCCCTTGTCCCCTGCTGTGAATTGGGTGAGGAATGTGAAGGTTCCCTCTCATTTTCTTCAGCGTTTTGTATAACCCTGAGCAACCGCAGTGATGTGCAGTGACAGATAGGCACACATATAAATGAGGGAAGGAAACCGAGCAAGCCAAAGAACTGTCACATGATATTTGATGATCATCATCATCATCATCATCATAACAGTAATAACAATACTCCTATGACTACTACTAATACTACTACTAACAATAATAGTAATAACAATACTACTACGACTACTACTAGTACTACTACTACAACTACCACTAATATTACTATTACTAATAATAAGCATCATAATAATAGTAATAACAATACTTTTACGACTACTACGACTACTATTACTACTACTAATAATATATGAATAACACTACTACTACTAATGAGAATAAAATAATAATACTCATCATCATCATAGTGTAACAAAAATTGACCAAGGGGCTACAATAGTAGTAATACTTCTCTGACTATTACTACTACGACTACTATGACCACTACTACTACTAAAAATAGTGATAACACCACCACTACTACTACTACTACTAAAAATAATAATAATTGTATAAATAATGACAAGCATCATCATATAATAGTAATAACAATACAACAACGACAACTACTACGACTACTATGACGAACAATACGTGCAAAGGAATAATACGTGCAAAGTGGTGTTTGTGCTTGTGCTCTGGATTCAACATGAAAATCTGCACTCATGGGCCCTATTTTTTGCAGAACAATATTGATAGAACAGGAAATTCCATCACCCAGTTTGTCATCTTGATATTTACTTTGAAGTGAAAATAGGTCTCAGTCGATGGCACCATCTGCTCAAAAACCTTTGGCATTTCTTGTTTTGTGTTGCCATGAAGACAGGCACATCTTTGTGTCACAATATTTTCACCATCTGTTCATGGAAAATATTTCACTGCTTTGAAAGGTGAACAATGGTGTGAATAGTTGTCAAAATTTGCCAGGCCTTCATTTTGCTGGGACACCTGTTGTTGAGGCGACGTGGTTACAAAAATGACATACTGCCATTATGTGTGAGACGGTGGATGTTTTCTTGTCACTGTCGTCGAATTTCACAAATTACAGAGCTGTTGCATTTCTTCGTTGTAAACATGCAAGAAAGACATGATTATCTCCTTATTGTAGTGAGAGGTCATTACAGCACACAATGAAGAACAGATACTGCACCGGAAGAAAAGGCAAAATGGAACAGTGTAAGAATACATTTGACTGTTAATGTTCGGATTATTTCTGGATATCGATCAATCTCATAGTGCAGAAGAGAGTGGTACTCAGAATTTAAATAAGCACAAATGTTGGCTGAAAAATGCTACGGCTTGTCATTGACAATGTTAATGTACAGATGAATCCGAATTATAACACCTGTTAACTTGAACACTCAAATTCACTAATCATTGACATTGCAAAGCAGCAGAGAAATTGAGTGATTGCTAAAAGATGGTATTTTGTGTGCAATATCATTTTATAACTGAATTCAACAACAGTGGAATTAAATCAATTGGAGAATTAAATACACATGCACCACTCATAAGATACTGTATATGAAAAGGGGTTAGAGAGGGTATTATCCACCTTTTAATCAATAAAGATAACCAATGGCAAATGTTATATATATATCATCTACTAGTATTGATTTGCAAGAAAATCTGTGTCTCTTGAACATTCAAGAAATACATAGCCCCTTCCCCTCTCATTTATTTAACCCAAAATAATAATTCAAAATGCCATATGAGAATCATCCAGACAACTGGAGTATGATGAAACACATCCTGTCGTCACCGAGTCTCTTCATCCTCTAGGGGGAGTGCTTACATTTCTACAAAAAAAGAGTGCTTGCTGAACAATGGCTCTAAATACATGTAACTAGAGTTTTATTGGAAATAACTTCCTTCATTTAAATGTATCTTTTTTTGTATTCTTTCAAGCCGGTACAACGGTTTTCGTCAACATGTGTCAAATGTTCAGCAGCATTGCAACTCCAACGCAATTTCAATCATTTCTAATTTCCCCAATGGCACGCTGAAGGGTCAGGGGGTGAGAACCTGAATCGATTTTTGGTCATCTTGAGAAACACATAGCTGCTGCAGACTGGCTCATTATGTTCACCCATTTTCCCCGCTCATACAGAATAACCTTCGATGGTACGCATTGGTTGATTTGAAATCAAGCTCTGGAAACAAAATAAGACACCACTGCTATATGATGAGTTTCTCAGATTTTTATATTACAAAGTGGACGTTGCAGTATAGTACTATCTTCTGTGTCTGTTTGAAAAATTCCCTGCATTACGCTGGTATGCATCATTTTAACTCCTTCATTATGGATACAGAAACAAAATGGCTCTATAATCGTCCTAAGACGCGCCTTTTGTCATCATGTATGAATTATCATTGAAGTGGTATCAAAGGAGATCGTAATTCTGAGGTGGCCAAAAGTTAAATCAGAGCGCAACCATGAGCCCACCTCTCCCCGTGTGCGGTCGAGCGACGCAGACGCACACCACCTCATCCAACCAACGCCACTTCCACTTTGGCAGCAGTCTAGCGTGGGCTTCACGGTGAAAAAAAAAACGTGGTCGCAACAACGGCTGCATTCGCTCATCGCCCCCAGTCAGCGAAATGACGCCCGGACTGAAGCGATGGATGCAATCAAAAGTTTCTGTCGCCTTTCGGAGGTGAGGAGTTAGTGGAGAAAACCCATTTTATCTCGAGTGGGAGACTATATCGAGAATTCATCCGAACTTTAAAGCGGGCATCTCTCCGCTAGAAGTGGCTCTTATCGGGTTATTTCATACAGCTCGAACTAGCCTGACAGTAACTGGGAAAGAGAAGTTGGGATTTCGATGAACTAACTGCACCGCATTACGCCTTCAAAGTCTGGAATACTCCGGCTGCTGCTCTTTTTGAAGGATGCCTGCTTGTTTCACTGGGATTTGCTGGCTTTTGGCATTTCTGCACATTTGTTCAGGTAATCTATTCTACGTATTTTTCAAACGTTCAGTTTTGTCAGTATGAAAGGGGCTTGCAGTGATCCGGAGGAGGCTGATGCACTCTGAAAACCTAACTGGTTTTAGTTTTGAAAATTGGGATACATAGATAAATCTATAGATACAAAGCAAATGATGTGGTTTGATACCCATTGACAAATTAGTCTGAAAGTAGACCGTTTGGATGTACCACATCAGAGACAAGCAATGGCACTGATGAAGTTGGAAGGTCCAGGTGCAGATGTGAATTTGTATAGCCTAGTAGCCGGTGTTTTTTTTGTGTGTGTGTGTGTGTGTGGGGGGGGGGGGGGGGTAACTTTTTGGTGTGGCCACAGAAGTATCACAATGTGCCCTCAGGTGCCTCCAAATTTCCGTGTACTATGCATCTATGTATATCTGGCACGCATCTTTCTTTTATTGTTATGCCACCAGAGAAAGTGAATTTCTATAATATGATCTGAAATGGGGAAGGGGGTGGAGGTTTGGGGGATTTTATGCAAACGTATTATTGCATATAAGCATTGGCACTTGTATGACTGCTGACAATCTGCAGTCCTCAGTGGGAGCATGTGACAGAGGAGCTTCTTGAGGAAGACTGCATTGGTACAGTCCCTGAGCAGTTAGCACCAGTCAAACATATGTTTTTTTTCATTGGACAGTTAATAAGACTCTTGTGAACTGCCAGTGTTGTTTTCACAGAGTGACTTCAATGAGAGTAAGAGCTTGCAGTAGTCTTCAAGGGGTCTTTCCTAAAGGACACTTCAAAATAACGAGAATGTTATCAGTTCATTCTTTCAGATTGTATTGTGATTTATAGAGTGTGGGCGTGTCACCTTTGTCTGGCATAAATGATGTACAAGGCGAAAAGTCACATTGTTAGGGTTAATGTGACTATATTCACTTGGGAAATTACTCATAATATTGGAACAGTAGGCGATATGAATAAACATAATGGAAACGTGATACCTCCTCGTTGGATTGCAATTAAAATATTCATACTTAACAATATTGTAAACGGATGTACTTGTATACCTAAAAAGTAGAACATGCCAAATCCATGTTCAGATAATTTTGATTTGCTATTTTTAAATGTTATCATTCGTCCATTTATTGACTCACCTCAAACTAATTAAATGGTTGACATTTTTCTTTAGTGCTCCAACTGGTAGACCAATTTATAAAAGGGGATTTATTTTTTAATCAAAATCTGTCAATCTCTCAATGCTTGTTAATTAATATTTTCACAAGATCACCACCACACACCGGCAAACAAATCAAAAAAACAAGAAAAATCCACATTTTGCGTTTGCACCTGCCTCACTCAGTCTGCACAAACAAAGACAGCTGTCAGTAACATTAGCAGTGGCAGCAGATTCATTCATTCGGTGTAAATGTCAAGGCACAGTGTGATGGGTTTATTGAGTGCAGCATTTTTTTTTACGGCTGTGGAGATTTATGAACTTCGAAAGTGTCGTCTGCGGGTTGATTCATCATGGTTTTATTTGCATACCGTTGTTTGTTCGGACACAAATGGAGCCAGAAACACTCAATAAGGAGCTTTTCAAAACAGGAACAGGAACAATACTAGGGAGCGTGTGACCGAGGCTGCCATCCGCGGCGCCATCTTGGAACGCCTCGTTTTTTTCAACAGTAGCCAAAATGGAACTGTATAGTGCCACTTAGCATTTTTTTTTGACGACGATACTAGTGCAGCGTGTTCTACCGGAAACAAATTCCTTGTGTGTTCTACATACTTGGCAATAAAGATGATTCTGATTCTGATTCTGATTTCAACACAAAAATAAATATCATGACAACAGGTTTACGGTTTATTGTCTGACAAATTTTGGTCTGACTGCTCTGACCACAAACCTTTATGAGTACTATAGCAGCTCTCACTATCAATCACGGTTGTTTCTCCTGTTCACTCTCTTACCCTCAGATCCTTCATTCAGCATGTTTTGAAGATATAGTTACTTCAAAGTTAAAGAAACTGTTGGCAACAAGCTGCTAATTCTATTGATTTATTCAGCTAAAGATTCAAGACATGAAAGATGTGCCCTTCAGGAATAACTCAATGATATCGAGCAAGGAATAAGCTAACATTTTGGCTTCTCATGAGATTCTTCTTCGGAAGAAAGCATTTCCGTGATGACAAACACTCACTGATTAACTAAAAATAACTCATTTGTAGCACAGATCTCAGATGTTAAGAAACAGCAGTACTGTGCTTGAAGTAACACCTGTCAATATACTCTGTATTTGTTTGAATCACATCCATCCATTTTTTTAATACGCTTCTGGAGACTATCCTAGCTCTCTTTGGGCAGTAGGCGGGGGACACCCTGAACCCATTGCTAGACAATTGCAAGGCACTAATGGACAAACAACCATCCATGTTCATAATCACAACCTAGGAGCAATTTAAAGTTTTTCACTAGGCTACCATGCAGAGTCCGGAGTACCCGTAGAAAAGACACGGGGAAAACATATAGCTTAACATTAACCACACACCTCTGTATTATGATTTCCTCACCAGTCGTCTATCATGTCACCACTGTATGCACTTTATATTGAGTGTTTTTATTAGCTGACCTACGTTTTGTAACGAAAGGTGAGATTCCTACCTACTGATAAGACAAGTGCATGTCATCTGTGTTGGAAAAATATTTCTAACACTAACATTGCGTTGAAATGTCTGCACTCTATTGTATCACAAATGTTCAGCATTAAAAAAACTAACAGTTTAAACACTGAGCTCTTAGAGTATTGCAGTTGTGCTCTGACTGGCCACCTGGAATTACTTTGGGAGTTTAATCTCTGTCGTTATAAAGCTGCCACCAGTAATGGATGCCAGATGATACATAACAGTCTAAATGGCGATCATTAAAAACATGCCCTTGTGCCCATGCGGCTTTACCCAGCACATGTTAATTATGCATCCCTAGAGAGATGTTGTGACGTGCCTTGCCATTTTACCTGCTTTGTTTGGATGATCTGTAAACATTGGTTTTCAAACAAAGAGACATGGTGGAAAATTACTCTAGGTTTGCTTGCAGACAGTTTTGAACAAGGGCAAAACATGGAAATGCTGTCATTGGGCACAAAGGTCAAAAGCAACAAATGGATGGATTCTTGTTGTTGTTGAATACAAAGCAGTATCTCATTGAATGAGCAGAGCTGTCTCACCTGGACATTTGATCTTTTCACTTCTTTTATTTATTGCGTCTGATATTGTGGAATCAATATGTGGTCGCATTCGGAAGAGCAATAGCCCCCATGATCTGAACAGCACGTTGTTCACATGAGATTTATGGTGCTTCTGTTGGCATAGATTAAGACAAGTGGAAGACTCAATGGAGAGGACAGAAGAGAAAATTATTTTACAGTTGCATTATTTGAATCAGTGTTTACCACTGACCTTTTGGAAAGGTTGGAGGTACCACCTTAGAGACCCTACCCTACACCTACATCCGGAAAAAAAAAAATCCAATCTCCACAGAGATTGAAAATTGGGCATCAGGAAATTGATGGATTTAGATGACATTTAATGTTGCCCAATGTATTTACGGTCTTTAAAGTTAAACATATATAAATTTAGCAATGTTAATACTTTGGAATTGGGAGTTATTAAATTCATGTGTCACCGCTCCCCAGAGGTCACATTGCCCGAGACATCTGGCTGATGGCAATTGGTAGATATCAGTCCGGGGTTCACATCTCTTATTCTTCATGCTGTTTAGGCGAGTGACACCCTTGACTGGAAGAGGGTGACTGTTGTGACGCAAAATACTGAGAGAGACTTGTTACAGAGTGCTGGACTTCAGGTTATGATGGCATCGAAGAAGCTACCTTCCAGTGGCTTCTCCCAAATTAATAAGACTCTCCGGGGTCCTCCCCGAGTTGACAGTCATGAGCAGAGGCTCTCGGCTAATGAGGGTTTTTTTTTTTTTTGGGGTTGATGGAATATCTTTGTACACCAAGGAGGTCTCGTTTTTGTGTATCAGAAGGAACTGTCAGATTCTTTCAGTACCGCCTGGGTTAGTGACTTGATAGGCTTCACTGGAAAACGATTAAATTGGTCCGAAATTGTTCATGAAGAAGGCAATGTATTATTGTAATTATATTATTATTAGTATTATGACTATTATTATTATCATTATTATCTCATCTCATCTTCCGTACCGCTTATTCCTCATTAGGGTTGCGGGGGTTGCTGGAGCCTATCTCAGCAGTCTTCGGGTACGAGGCGGGGGACACCCTGAATTGGTTGCCAGCCAATCGTAGGGCACACAAATACATACAACAGTCACTTTCACACTCACATCTAGGGACAATTTGGAGTGGTCAATCTGCCTGCCATGCATGTTTTTGGAGTGTGGGAGGAAACCGGGGGACCCGGAGAAAACCCACGCGGGTCCGGGGAGAACATGCAAACTCCACACAGGGAGGCCGGACCGGGACGCGAACCGGCGACCTCTGCACTGTGAAGCCGGTGTGCTAACCACTCGACTACCGGGCCGCCCTTATCATCATTATTATTATTATTATTATTATTATTATTATTGGATTTGCCTTTATTCGTCTCGCAGTGGAGAAATCTACATTTCACAGCAGCAAAGTGATGAAATGAATGAAAGTAGAAAAACAAAATAGAGGAGCTGCTGGAAAGGCAGCCACTCTCGCGGCGCCGTCTTGAAGTCAAAAGAACAAAAAAAAAATATTATTATTATTAATAATAATAATAATAATAAATAAATAATAATAATAATAATAATATTATTAATTATTATTATTATTATTTTATCTATCAGAGATGTATTATTTTCAACTTCAAAATTGCACAAATACTGCAGTTAGGACCAATACCAATTTGGTGATAATCATTTCCAAATGTGAAAGACTTTAATGGCCACATCTTTGAGTTCAACTATGACCTAAGCACAGTTGTCCACCCTGGGGAAAATCAGGGGGTGGGTGTTGAAATTCACAGGTCATCACACTTCCTCACAGGCATGCCCAAGCTCTCCATACATAACTCCTAATTTTGAAGAGGATCGATGATTGCCTGCCATGCGAAGAGTTGCCAGTTTCTAGCCTTAGGGGAACCTCCCGCACCTGTAGTATCCGTTTTGCATCTATCATTTGTCTCTGGAAGACCATGAAAATGCATTTATGGTCGTTATTCCTACTATATACTGTCCAGTATTACACACCATTGTCGTCATGCACTTCACTCATCTTACATTTTTTTAACAATTCACTTATCACACACATGTTGAAAGTACAGTAATTTAAACCCTCATACCACTTCTCCCTTTTATCACAGCTAATATGTTTAGCAATTTTGGTGTTTCACATATTTGAATGACCATCATTAATTCACTTAGTATGCCTGGCAGCCATGGTGAAGCATTATTCATTGCCTACAAATAAATGCATCTTTTATTTATTTATTTTTTTCACTGATGCGTAATTTCAGACTAAACATTGTAGAAATGGTTCCTCAGATTCATAATCAAGATAGTCATATGGTCATCTCATTCACCAGTGCACGTATATTCTTCACAGTCTCTTTCTTCTACTAAAAAAAACCTCATTCAGAATTATCTTTTGAATGTGTTGGAGTGTTGGTCATATTTTCTAAAAAATAAAAAAATTGCATTTTGAATAGATGACCATGGACCATTCTTTTAACTTTGCATTGTCTCATATGCCAGTAACTACTAATTGTCATCAAATGTTCAAAACAGCCATATTTTGTAGGAAAAAAACAATTATTTTAATGTGGCTGCACACACATTAGACTTTTTTGATAGATATGGTGAGCTATTTTTCATTTCTGAATGCTTTTATACTTGCAGATTTATGACTGCTATGGCTAAATCAGGGCTTTCATAGCAATGACTTTTTAAAAAGCAATCCGTTCTTCAAGTGACTTCTAAGACCTCTAATATGTGGTTATTCTTCAAACTGAAACAAAATGTTGTACCCCGTGACCCTGCAAGTTGTCCACGTTTTGATTGAAGAGAATCTAGCGATGATTGAGGTGCTCTCAGAGTGCATGCCCTCTCTCTCGGATGTGGTTTTAACAGTCATCTGTTGAATTAATATTTTGAAACGACAGCTTTAAAGGTCATGGAAATAGTCTGACCTCATAGCTTCTTCTTGAGGTTACATCTGTGTGAGGTGTCTCTTCTCCAGTGGGGCGTTATATAATCAATACAGTCAATATGCTTTGTGGAGAATTTTCGACACTATTTTCACTTTCGCATCCAAACATTCCCAGGGTGGGCATAATCTCACATGAAAAGTGGACACAGACTATCATAAACAATCATTTAAGTTGGCCAAAAATAATTGCAAAAAATAAATAAATAAAAATAGTAATAATAACTCCCCCAAAAGGTTCACTTTCATAAAGGGAGCCCATGAGTCGTGCAACTCATCTCTTTCCTATCTATTCCATCCTTCTCATCTTTCCCCTTCAGTTCGTCTGCCATTACCGACAATGTTCAAAGCCCGATGTGCCAAGATTGCGGCACAAAAAGCCTTTTCCCAAAAGAGCTTCTCTCACAGAGAGAATAACATTAATGCATTTAATTAGATCTATTATTAGATGCTATTGCTTTCAGTTCACCTATCAACCCTTAGGCAATACTTTTTTTATGATTGTGGATTTTTTTTCCAGATCAAATAACCAAGGCATAAAAAAGAAATAGAAAAACTCAAACCAGCTGGGCTGCTCTTCAATGAATAAACAATTGAACAGCTCCAAAATGCTACAAAATTATTTTTTGTTTTTCCTAGACTGACGAATTTTGCAAATATTGTTATCCATGTATCTTGACTGGTTCGTACAGAATGTGTAAAAGTGACAAATCCCACAACAGTGTTGTTGCTTCGGAAATCATTTAGTTTATTTTAAAGGTTGAATTTCCCTATAAACGTTTAATATCTCAATTGCAATGGATTTACTGCAATAGCATACTTTGTACAATTTCATGAGCTGGCCATAACATGATCAAAATACAGTACAATGCTTTATGGCCGTGTTTCCAGTTAATTTTATTTTACATTGCTCAGTTGAAGTTATTTAAAAGAAATGTTCACACTGATGAAGTCTAGAAATGGATAAGATTATGCAATTCTGGGAAGAGAATTAAGAACAACAGAGCATGAAAAAATGTGGACTGCGGTGCTTCCTGGAACTGGTAACCTCCTTGCAATAAAAACACAAAAAAGGAAGCATCCATTGCTGTGGCAAAGGTTCTATTTTTGGATTAAAGTATTGAACTGAGAGAACATTGTAAATCTAACAGATACACCACAAAGCAACTTCCCATTAACCTCTTCGGATCAGCGGTTTTGAAAATGGATGGATCATTTTTCATGTTGATCGTTTGTCAACCGCATGTTCATAAGATTGCCTACTCCTCAGAACTGTCCAAATATTTATCATTAAAATTTAATTACAAATTCCAGAGATTTTAAAGACAATGGAAAATTACTTCCATGGTTCAAGCAGCCCATTATACTGCTATTTGTTGGAATGGAGACATCACTGACTGCCCAGAAAAAAACAGACATGACTCTTATCACGGTCTGGAATGAAGCACATTTTCAACAGGGGTATATTATGGTTAGACAAAACCTTGATATGTCAGACAAAAGAGTCTGTGCTCATAGTTGCTGAGTAATCTTGAAAGAATGCAGATTGAAAATGATCACTCCACTGAACGTACAACTGATCCACCCACCCACACGTTTCTGTCATTAGTGAGATTTCCTAGTTTGAGAAAATAAGACTTCATTTGAGGAGTGCTCTGTTGCTAGTATGAGAAAAAAATTGATAAATTGATAAATAGTAAATCAGAGGTGGGATGAAATATCACCAAAATATTTCACTCATCAAGCAATGACTGCATTTTGTTATGGTTTAGCAAGGTTGGGGAGTACATTGTAGGAAAGCTGGGAGGCGAGGAAAACAGTGCACTCCCCCCAAAAAAAATATTTCCAAAAGAACCAATAGGCATATATAGAACGAACCAAACAAGTCAAAATAATGTTTACAGCAGCAAACGAACAATAGCAAGAAATATACTTGAAGTGTACAAGGGCTGAAGTGGCAAAGGATTAACACAGGGCGAAACCAGCACATTTTATAGGCAGGCAACTGATGAGTGAAAGATCGAGAAACACCTGCAGTCACAATTTATTTATTTATTTACGAAAATGACTAGATGCTATACTATTTATTTTCATTGTGATTATGATGGTGCACTTGAGGAGTATTTTTAGAGGTGATAATTGGTATAAAATGTTTCGAAACAGTCAGTATGTGCTCTTGACATTGACTCATTTCTCGACTTTTCAATCAAAAGAACCGAAAGCTGATTTACGGTTTATAACCAAAAGCCTTTAGTCTGATGTTCAGCCAACTCGTGTTGAGTGGATAGACAAGCAATTAAAATTTCACATGATTGAAATAAATTGCTTCAGGTTAATGAGGTGGGTAAAATTGGAAAAAGAGTGAACTGGAAGTGCGTCAATGACTGGGTGAGCAGTGTTGACTCTGATAGACTTATGTACTTGTTATATATCGAATTATTGTAATTACCTCTTGTACAGATTTTTAACGTATCAACGCAAAGATTAAAAAGAAAACTTGAGGCAGTCATTAATCTCCTCGACTTTTTGTCCCTATAGTTTATCTCACGACGGTAAGCTTCACCTTCATCATCGAAACGACCAATTCATTTCTGTTTTCAGCTTTTTCAAAGCTTCTTTCCATCATCAGTTCATTTGGCCATCCAATTAAAATGAAATATGCCCGCAGCTTCTAATTAACACAATTCTTCACTTACATTTATGCTATTGTGGAATCAAATCAGCAACATCAACAGTTGCCAACATTTTCAAATTGGAAACAAGTTATTTTGACCCTTTACTTGAGAGTCCCTTAGGGTCCATCTGGGAGATGTTGCCAATCTCGGCAAGTTTAGATAATCGTTGCGCTTCAGGCGCTTATCACATCACTGCATCAAGGTGATAACCGCTGGCAGAAGGCCACTCGCTACTCATCAACACAGTCTCATTTTAGAGTGAGGACAACACAAAGGAACTGAAATTAGTTTGTCCGCTGCAAAGCCGGCAATTAAAAAAAAACAACTACAGTATTCGGCTGTAGCCTTGTTAGTGAATTAAAATGATGGAAGTGCAATTTACAGTACATAAAAAAGCACATTATTCACAAACCGGATGCAAATGACAATAAACCACGTTAAAAAAAAGGGGAATAACCGCCCCAAAAAAAAACAATTTTCTTAGCATGTCCACCTTTTGAGATGACACGAGTAAAAATAAAATGTTAAGATTATTATATAATACGATAATATTAATCTTAAATTCCCAACATGACAATTCTTCAAATCTATCATATTAAAGTCAGTCTGTTGGCTGATTGACTGCACTCATATGTCCATTGCATATGAACAGTATATATAAATATATATATTTATTTTTCCCCATTTGGTCAGCAATTACCACCTTGTATCCTTCAGAACCGCTATTCTTAGCCTGAGATCACTGCAGCCAAATAAAACACATTTAAGCACACAGGCAAAGTATATTCTCAGATTACAGTCTGGCCATATAATTTTATCACTCTCTCTAAGGCCTTTTTCCAAAATGGACAGTGCTAATAGTAAAGGTTTGAAGTTTCATTGGCTGAAATGACTGTGGTCTTTCCTATAAAAAGAGAGAGAGGGCGAGAGGGAAAAATCTTTTCAATCATAGTATACGGAGGAGTGAAAAGCAATTTGTCAAATCCATATTTTGAAGAATATTTGCTCAGTGGAGCTGATTGACACAGGCAGGTTTGTTGTAGAAAAAAGAAAAAGGTCAGGATATGATAGACTTCCAGCAGCCATTTCTCATCCTTGCTGAACTCTGACACGAGTTTCTGCTGGACTACTTTATTGCTGTGGCAGCGCTGCTTTCTGTGGAGGTTGTGCAGGCTACATTTTTTCATCCATTCTGTATGCCATTCAAAAAATGAAACTTATGGCTAAAAGGACGGCAAAGGCATGCAGGCCGAATCTTTTTCTGTACAAGGTCTCATCTCTCTCAAGGGTTTACATTTGAAGTGATTATTAATCAATTAATCTACCTGTATCCTTGCCATTTATAATAATAATAATACATTTCATTTGGCCATTTTGGACTGTTGGACAGGTGTCCACTGCATTAGATTCTGTACAAGGGTTAAACAGTGCAACATCTTCCTCTTAAACAATTTGAAATGCATCTTAGCTGGTCAAAGCTTAGAATGGATGAGTTGTATATGTATGTGGCAGCTGGCATTTATTATGACTATTTTCTAAATCTATTGCAGTTCAGAAGTTCTATATTAAAACGGGCTAAATTGTTTCTAAGACCCCAGAAAAACCCTCCATCCCCCAAAAACATCTGAATGTTTCCTTCAAAGATAAAACCTTTGCGGTATAACCATCTGGCAAAACAAACGGACGACACTAATAGTTTATCTTTCTCTCTAAGGCGATTCAAATGCTGCAGGGCATTGACCATGCACTGGTGAAACCAATCACAAGATTAGAAGACAAAAAATGACTAAAAATATTCCAACAAAAATAATTGGACCACAAAATTCAGATCAAAATAAACTGTCTGGCCAAGCATTGACATTTTTCAGAGTCACTGAGCAATCTCTTTCTCTTTAGTCATAATGACAATTATCTCACATCTGGGCTGTTTCTACCAGAGGCTTAATGAAGTGAAAAAATGAATCAAGGTCAAGCAGATGTTCCTTCATTTTTAATACAGTGACTAAATTTCAATCTAATAAAAAACATACACAATGTTTCAATTGAATTTGTTAAAGGTAAAAAAATAGATACAAAATGACAAACATAACATCCACACTCCAGGTGGTCATATCACATCATGCATGCCATTAAAATTGATTCTCATTTTGACAAAAATGCCTTTGGCACATGTGTGGAATGTGGGTAATTTGTCAAACTTTTGGTGACTGTTCTGTTGCAATGTTGCATAGATGTAAAAAAAATGTCTGTCAACCAGAGACTACTCTGCTTACTGCCCCGATGATGCCTGAGGTAAAGTCCAGTACACCTGCGACCCTCGTGAGGGTAAACCGATTAAAAATGGCTGACTGGATTACAATAGTAATACAATACATTTCAGTGTTTCCTTAAATAATAACAAAAACAAACCACACCTGGGACACTTCAGTGTCTCCTTCCTTCATGGCATTCTGACATTTTGCCTTTGCCTGAATAAAAAAGAATGACATAAAACAGACTGGTCTTTCTATTGTACATTTAATGGAGTGAGAAGAAGCATGTCGGGTTTGTTGCTGACTTCTGGCAGTGTGAAGCAGTCGGAGGTGAGCACCCCCTGCATCTTCTGTGTTTGTAAGAACAAGGGGTTTGAAAGTGAGGCACTTTGTATGTACAAAATATGCTTTAATGGATTTGTCCAGTCTTTAAATATCCTGTTGACCTAGTTGGCTCAGATCTCAATCACCTAACCAGCAGTGTTCTTGTCCGATTCTATCCAGGGATTTAATTGCATGTTTCTCTTCCAGTGAACATGGAACACATGGCAGATTGAGTATTTTATTCCTTTCTTTTTTACCCTTGGTAATAACTTTTTGAACTGTGAAAAATAAGGTGTTGTGTACAATTAATGACAATTTATCACTGTTGCAGTTGAAGTTATTTTCAGATAGAAAATCGGTTATTTCAAGGTGTTGTGACTCACTTTTGATTTGGTATGTTTTGAGCTGTTGCACAAAGGTACCATTTGTGTTTTTAAACATTTTGAGGGATTCTTTTGTTGTCCTTAGTAACGGATATGTAACAATGTTTTTGGGACCAATTACATACTTTGGCAATTGTTCAATCTACAGTTAGCCCAACTTGCAAATTATTTGTGCTTGCATGTCCACTTAGTTGGTTTTCCTCTCGACATCTTGCTTTGCAGTCCTGTAATGGGAGTTGTTATCATGTCCATGACCTTGACTTTCATCTCCTGTGATGCTTTTAATGGCCATTCTGCCGTTAGAAGTCTGCATGCCAGGGGCGAGAATTATTGATAAACCAAATTGAAAAAGCCTTTCCATGAATGTTATTTTGGGAGAATCAAATGTTGTGAAAAAGCATGTCTGCAGATTTTCCCAGCCGCACCGACACAGAGATACATTCCTTTCCTTGGATATTTGTGAATGACAGTGTTTAATTGTTCCACCTAATTGCCGTTTATACAACCTGGGAAAGAATTTATGGCATTTATTGGCTTACCCTTGTTTTGCCTCCCAAATTAAAAATCAAATGTTTGAAATGGATGTCTCCAAGGTTGAAGAAACACAACTAGCTTATGTTAGTTTAGTATGTGTTTATATTCTTTTCATTTGTTGCACAGTAGCAAAATTGCATATTATTAATGTTCATCACAACATAGGACGTGACTGTTACATAGAGACTAGCTCTGCCCAGAAGCGAGAAAATGTGCCTTGACGCATCTCTCAGGATCAATACACATCACTTGTTTATTCAACAACAAAGTCCAAGTGTAACAAGATGTTAAGATTTTCGAAAGGATTTAGTGTTGTACATGACCAAGAGCAGCACAGCCAGTCTAAGTGCCCTCCGGCTGTGGATTTATCTTTATGAGGCTTTACAGTGGTGTCAGTCTCCTTAACTAAATCGCTCCAGTAATCTTAAAAGTCACACCATGTCAGCTGTCACTCAAACAATGTTTTTCGTTCTAATCTGGAGCAGCATCATTTTATTTTTAACTCAACATAATTGCTGCCAAACATGCATCTAGAAGTTATAACTCTGCTATATGCATTTATATTTTTGTTGGTTGTTATGACAAGCACTCCTGCTGCAAACTTGTGGGGGTACTACGGTTCATTAATTTAATTGCTTTTTTTGCTTCAGCAAAATCGTATTGTCATATAATTTTAAAAAATTGGGTTGAGAAATTAATTTGATCCAATCCAATTGAAAAAAAAATATTTCACTGACACACTTCTCTATTTTTAATTTTAAAATGTACTACATGTTTACATAAGTTATGATTTTGTATGCTGTGATGCCTATCACATGATGCATATTGTGGCTGTTACATTGTCACTGTATATTTAACTCACTAGTTCCTGTCTCAGCATCTTTCACAGTCGTGTTTATGGTGGCAAAAGGTGGACCCAAATAAATACCGAGGAGCAGCGGTAATCTGCAAAATGGCGAGAAAAATTAAAGTAGTGCCAAATTCAGTATGTCAATTCCTATGGGAAAAAATACCTATCCATCTATCCATATTTTCCATGATGAACAGAGTTCGAGAAATGACTGATGGAACAAAATAGATGGACTTGGCAGAACATGGACAAAAAAGTGGATTGTGATCCAATTTGCATCCCGTTGTTCACCCCACCGCCCCTCCCCCCACCCCCAAAAAATACAGAACTTTTCCTCAGGCAAAACATACAATATGTCCTGAACAAGATGTGGTTGTTGCCTTTATTGCTATTACCCAAGAATCTTTGGAAAAAACTGCCTGAGTTTATTGGCTTCTTGATATGAAGTCCTCCAGGCTGACGTTGGTACTTTTGTTCAGGTAATAATCCCACACAGCCGCAGGTTAGGGTTGATCATTCCCACAACTGGGGCTTTGCTGCATATATTTGATGATCTGTAGGGTTTTCAGGCTCCAACTTTTAGTGCTCTCATCATGAATTAAAACCACCAGCTGTAAAACACTTAGTGTAACGTTATTTTGGGGTACTTGCATGCATCCGTGTCAGACACCATGTCTGAAGGCTTAGGCTTTGTGGGATTCTTCTTCCTGAGCTGACAGCTTTTGTGACCTCAATGCAATAACTTCAGTTTGGCTTGGATGCAGTCGTACTCTTCTTCCATTCTGTATAAATACAGGCAGTGTTTCACTTGGGTGGGTCGAGGAAAGCCCACCAACATGGTCGAAAATTACGTTAACGTTTGTCTCAAATTATTATTGTGATCTCAGTGCTCTGGCGTTGTTGTTTTAAGATCCAGCCTCAAGTCTTTATCGGCTAATTTTGCCTCCTCCCCACAAACTATTTACACCAAACATCCAGAAATAAAATATAACATGCAAAGTTTTATATTTTATCACATGGTGATCATCCTTTTGTGTTCCTTGAGCGTCTGCTCACTGCTTTTCCCACTTTCCAAACTGCTTTTCCTGGTACTTTCCTTCCCTTTCTCCAGAGCTTCAATTCATCATTTTTTGCCATAGGCCTGACTGACAGCAAAAGAAACAACTTCATGTATTTATAGGGGCACAGATGCTACAAGTGACCTTCGTTGTATCCGCAGGTACTCAATTGTGCTACTGCATGCATGTTTTTGCAGAGTGATTTTGCCGCTGGCTACTGGCCCTTTACAGATAAGGCCCGATCTTGTGAGGCCCCACTTGTGGCGGGCTGATATTGCCTGTCTGTGTAGCCAGAGAGCTTAGGGAGCCGCCAAGAACCACAGGCAGCAGCCCAGCATAATTAAGAACAAGGAAAGAAAGCATGTGTGCCATAAACAGGGTCCTGAGACCACAGTGCTTGTTTATTCCTTTGTTATAGCAGTGCTTGGGGGAGGTGGGAGAGGGGCCAGCAAAACGTAACAGGTGATACATTGCCAAGGGAGCCTAACGGTAATTTGGTTTGGCTTGTCTCATTTTAAATAAAACAACACTTTTTACCTTGTCGTCATTTTGTCAGCTTCATATGAGCCACATTTTTGAAAATTCTGTAGCTCATAGATTAAGGTTACATTTTCAAATATTTTAAATAATGCATCATCATTAGTACGCATCCGTCCAGCAAATTGTCTTTTGACAATAAAGACTAAATTGTTCTGCGCAAAATAAAGCATAACATCCAGGTTAGCAGGGTACCTCGATTACATGTGAACTACCTCACTGCAATATTGTTTGAGTTTCTTTACTGGCTCTGGGCTTTTTTGTTTTTTGGCTCTCAAAACATACAGAATGTGAGGTTAATTTGGGAATAGAATTTGCCTGAGGTATGAAGTGGTTAGCTGTCTTCCAGGCAAGGTCTATTCTGCCCCATCGTCCGAATCAGGATGGGGTACCTTTTTTTGTTAAATTCTACAACAACAAGAACAAACATATGCACAGCATAAACAATATCACATTTTCTGCACTAAGGCACACCTAAAATCCTTCTTAAAAAAACAACTGACCATGCGCATTATAATCCACTATGTCATGTACATGTATATGGAAAACGTTATGTCATTCACTAGGTGCACTTTATAATACAATGCGTTTTACAGTCCGGAAAATACAGTCATAACAAAAAAATCTCACCTGCACTAACACCAACGTGTCCTTAAGAGGTTTGAAAGGTGCTTATAAATGAAATGTATTATTATTATTATTATTATTATTATTATTATTATTATTATTATTATTATTATTATTTCTGCTATTGTCATTTTTACTCACTGCTGTGTGATCACAGCCGTGAACTGTGTCTGTCATTGATAACAAGCTTACGTTGACAAGTTTTTCTCATTACAGTATGATGACCCATATTCAAACTGGGCCATTTAGAAGGGAAAAAGAAAAATAATTCACTCTTTGTTGTGTAAATTTAGCCCAAGCAACAGCCCGTTCCTTGACAGGTAATAAGTCACGGCCGGCATCTTGCCCAAAATTAGCTGTTTGAATAAAACCTATTGTAGGTGTGGACAGATTTTTATTCCTAAAGGGAAAATTCCATTTGGATTCTGATGAATGCATTATGTTGCTCAACACACAGAAGCACATCAAACACATTCAGGCTGCAGGGAGAGATTTTGGAGTGAAAGAGGCATTAGAGGTTGGGACAGCGCCTTGCAGTCACAATCACAACACATTTCAATAATATTTCACACTTCGAGGAGGATGGCTATTCGCTTGTGTTTTCGACATTGTTGGAGGATGGGTGGACGAACTGTAGATGTCAAGGGAATGTGAAGACACGCAAGGCATCTGAAGGTGATCCTCATTAGGGAGGTTCTGCCTCACAGGAACTCATTGTCACTCAGTGATGGGAGAGAATAGCAAGGGGATTGATATCTTAACAGTGTAACTCTGAAGGATGAAAGGTGATTTTATGGGTCATGGTTCTTTGTGAGTCAGGCTGATTTAATTATCATTCTTGCAGTGGTGACTAAAAACTATCCATCGTTCATACGGCCATCCATTCATTTTCTATATCACTTATACTTTGTGTTCATTGGCTTGGTTTTGAAAATTGACAGATTTACAAATTGCCTGTCTGTAATCTGACAACCTCAGTAATTTTGTTTTTCAACTAAGGGATTTCACATTTCAGCATTGTTTATTCATTACCAATAAACTCCTTGTGGAGTCCATCACCTGAAACAGCTCATGAGCAACAAAGATTGTGTGCTAATTATAGTGTCAAACTTTATTATCGTTAATGCTTGCACAACAACAATAATAATAATATGCCTTTTCAAATTCTTTCAGACGACATGCTGTTTCCATCAGCACATAATTGTTAGGTGGGAGTACAGTGATACTTGTGTGGTACATAATTGCTTAACTGAGTTGTGGTCTTCCTTCTAGGGTCTCGTCTTCGTCAAGAGGACTCCCCTCCACGTATTGTTGAGCACCCCTCGGACCTGATTGTGTCCAAAGGGGAACCAGCCACTCTCAACTGTAAAGCAGAAGGTCGTCCACCACCCACGGTCGAGTGGTACAAGGACGGGGAGCGTGTGGAGACGGACCGGGACAACCCTCGCTCACACCGCATGCTTTTGCCTAGCGGGTCTCTGTTCTTCCTACGTATTGTCCATGGACGTCGCAGCAAGCCCGACGATGGCAGCTACGTGTGCGTGGCCCGTAATTATTTGGGCCAAGCGGTCAGTCACAATGCATCGCTGGAAGTAGCCAGTAAGTTCTGGTCTTTTTGTGCAGTCTTAGGAACATTGATTTAAAAAAAATGTGGTACACGCACGCACATACTCACAGAAATCCATACGCTTCTGGATCGACACATTGCTCATTACTGCATTTCCATTCCTTTGAAAGACACGTGCGCCGAAGGTGACTTTGTAGATCCAAAGAGCTGGGAGGTGGCTGCGTGACACACCTGTCAGTTATGCAGCAGCTGCGCATCAGCTTCAGTGTGCAGGTTTTAACAGTTCCATGTCTGTGTTCCTAACAGGTGACAGTGTCGACTTGCATGGTGTGTGCTGTTCCTTCCTTAAACAAGCTGTTCCCTGCTGTATTTCTCAGCCAGGAATTTTCCAGCCAAGTGTGTGTAGTGATAGAATAAAGCCACTAGAGCAGCAAGTCGGCATAGCACACAATACCTTGTGAGAAAAAGAAAGGATAAAATCAAGTGATGTGTGAATCTCAAAGCTTTTTGGATTCTTTATCTTTGGACTCGCTTAAGACACATCGAAAGCAACGACCGCAATGAACAAATCAAGACTTGGGGTTGAGATTTAACACTCACACCTCTCACATTCTTGAAAGCATCTCATTCTATACTGCGTATCCCCCGCTGATGTCAGCTCACTCCACTCTCATCACATTTTGTCTCCAGGCCAAATATTTCACCAAGGTTTGAGAATAATAATACCCGTCTCATATCGGTTCCCCCTTTTGAATTATAATGAAGAAGAGGGTCAACCGGTATCAGGATAATGCTCGATCAGCACTCCAACCCAGAGAAGCAAAGCCCCCAAGGCTAAGAGTTCATTCACTAAACGTACTTCCAGCCTTCCAAGGTTGATCTAGAACACAAGGAGGACTTGTTGAAGCTGCCTGCATGACTTATGACTCCTTGTCCTTTCCCATTGAGGTCGCGCAGATTCACGGGTCACCAAGGGACTGGGCAAGTACAAATGCCTTTTCACAAATTCTGCTGTGTTAAGTGATTTTTAGGACTTGAGTGTGAATTAGGGGGGAATTAAAGCAGGAAATGGACCCTGTTGCGTCCTCTGTCCATAGACACTTGCCAAGTATTTGTCATTTTGCCATGCTAGCTTAAGTGGTTAAATATTTTTTTCAGCGCATGCACCTGTAGCCCTTATCTCAATGGTCTTAACTCCTCGATCGTCAAGCATTCATGTTTTGCTTTCCGATGGAATTTCATATCTTACAATATAGTGCATCTGTAGCACCTGGTGGGGCTGAATTTTTGACCAGTTAAATCCACATGTCAATGTTTATTTTTATTTTCATTTCAAACCAATGCTCCAAAAATCTCCCTGCATTTATATATAGCACAGTCAACACACCGAAATGCATTTTTCTCTTTTGAAATGTAGCCTTTTGTCACCTGGGGATGACGGTTGACAAAAGACTGCGTATGAGTCTGACAGTTGTAAAACAATGAGAGCGGCAAGGTAGTGACATCGGTAGACAGAAGCAGACGAACAAGGGGGTGAAGTGTTGTCTTTCCTTCAAGGCATAGAAAGTGAAACTTGTTTGCAGAAAATTGAGGTGATGTGGTGGACCCAGTGACAGATGTGGAGTATGCCGGTGCCTGAAGCATGACCACAGGTTTCAAATGCAATGTAAGAGGCACACGTAGGCACACTGAGGGAACACTCTCTCAAACTGGAATTGAATGAGTAAGGGGTGGGGGGAGACATATAAGTCAGTTCATATAGCCTATAAATGTCACGGAAGACACTCAGCACATTTTTGTCTGTCTACAAAGACCCTAGACGACCCTGGGAAATGAACATATGTCCCATTGACCTCAGCCACTTGATTCAATCACAGAGCGCTTTATTGAGGTGAAAGCAAAGTCACAGCCTCTGTACTGTAAATGTTATTGGAGAGTAGCCCTGTTTTAGATTCAGGAAGAGAGAGGAGTAAATGCACTATTCTTAAACTAATTGGGCATTTCCATTTGGTCCATGAAGGTCAAGCCTGAACTCGGCAGTACGGTAATGACGCGCACGACAAGACAACATTCTTGCGATGAACGAAGAAATATGACTCATGAAAGTAGATTATCTCTATGTATGTTTATTTGTAATTTGTTGTGTCTTTTACAAGAAAAAAGTCTTACACTAAAACCGACAAACTCAAGGATCTTGTCTGTCGGCAATTGTAAGCTAAATACAGTGTAAGTCTCGTTATATCGATATTCTCGGGAGTCGGAAAAAATATCGATATAACCGGACTATCGATATATCCGATCCTGCGGCATGTAAATTTTCTCCTTGCGTTCATAGAAATAGTATCATAATAAGCAGTACTATCGATATAACCGATATCGATATAACGAGATTTTACTGTATTGAAATGGATCATGTTCAATCAAATATAACAGCATTGAGTATCCTTGGTAAATGAAATAAGCAGCTTGAATGGGAAAAGTACAATATTAATATGTCTTCTTTTCCTTTTGGCATTTCCCCTCAGGGGTCGCCACAGCGAATCAATGTCCTCCATCTATCCCGGTTTTGTGCATCCTCTTCTCTACAATATCAATATGTATGTACCGAAAATACTGAAAAGATTAAGAACATCTCTGTAACATTTCAAAACTAAACATGATGAATGCAGGGATGCATGATCGAAAGAAAAAAAGAATCCAATGTGAAGCTATTCTTGCTTATTTATATTGCGTCCACATCGAACGCACAATTTCTTCCGCAAGGTTGAATTCTCTTCGCTTTTCCGCATTTAGAATTATCAATTGCAGCACATCTCTCATCTTCACGTCACTGCTGCTCTTTCAGCAGGATTAGCGGCTTCTCCTATCACGTGTTGAGACTCTGCTCAACATTCTAGACAAATCAAGCAGAGCTTCAGAGTACCTCATGTAAGCAATGTTTCCATATCCAAATATTAGACAACGTTTATCTACTCACCATGTTTCCTTGCCGGAATAAAAGATAAATGTTCACATTTCCATACAAACATTAATCTCTCAGGCATGCTGGAGATTTGCTCATTGGTGTGATTGCGAGTGTGAGTGTTGGATGGATAGATGGATGACTATGGAGTAGTACATTTAACACCTGGTGCTGTGTTAGGGAGGTTGATGAGCAAACTGCTGTGCTGCCATGTGCCTGGTTGCTCGCCACTCGTCAATGAGCCCCTGAGGAGGGCCTTATAAGTCAAACAGGAACACAGGCCAGGTGTTGCCGGTTAGTTAATGTGCTACAACCTGTGCAGAGCTTGAAGAAAAGAGTCACACGCACAATATCAAGGGGACAGAAAACTTACGCTGGCCAATTACATCTTTGCTGATCAACCTTTCAGAAATACAATATTTCAAATCCTAATTTTGAACTGTAGCAAGTGTGAAAACAACAAAAGATTCTGAAGTCTAGCCAACAACGATCTTCTATGAAGAAATTCATAACTACACTCCTTTACGTGGTTTCAGCTTGCGGGTATGTGACAGGTACGGACTTTCACTTCCTTATAACAAAAGTAACATTCTCGGAAGGGTTTCTTACAGGCCAGTTCACAACTATAATTCTGATTTTATTCTTATTTGAAATGGTTTAAGACACCAAAGGCAGCATCCAGCACCATTTCTGTGCGATTTCTATTTGAAAATGCGACCCTCCCCTTTCAGTCTTCAAATCATAGCATGAAGAAAACACCCTGGTAATTAGGCGGATGCATTAACATGATGGACACGTTCACTGAAGTGGATCATGGGATACGCATGGCTTCGTCAGACTGCGAATTTGACAGCGTGTGGTGGGACCCCCGGCCCACCTTCCCGTTCGCTCCTCTTTGATTGGACTCGGAGAGAGAGAGGCGGATTCTTGGAGGTCAAGGTTCCCTTCTCTTGCCAGTCCCTCCATTAACTAATGACTTCCCACTTCAAATAGCTGTCACCGTCGCCGACAACATCCTGCCTGTCGACTCTCTAGATAAACGCAATCAAAGTCCTAAGTCGCCGTCAGAACGTTAGCTTGAAGAAAAATTATTTTTTCCCACTCCATGTGGATGAGGAATGATAGTGTGGGATTGGCAAATGCACGTCCTTGATCTAAAAACCACTAAAGCCGGAATTAGTGCTTATTTCCTATTGCCTATGATGGGTGAGGGATGCAGTACTTTTGAGCCTCTGGTTCCCCATCTCGTTTTCAACCATTACAATGCAGTGTGATCATTCTGCAAAATGCACACCAGATACAGCTGGATTGTGTATATCGTGTGGAGATTGTCATCCAAACAATTTTACTTGCGTGATCCATAAGTGTTTCCAAGAGCCTGATTTGTGCCGCAGTGTCAGGACGCATGGGAAGAATGTTTAGACTGGAGCTTAGTGAAAAGAGAGGCTAGAGGACATGAGCGCTTCTGACAAGGAACACATGGCTCCTGAATGTGCTCAATGTTGTACAAATAGTAGGGCATTGTCAAAAGCTTTCCCTCAAAAGCAGGAGGTTAGTCAAGTTTGTGGTTTGTACAAGTATGATAAATGCTGCTCGATTGAGTCGTAAAGTATCTTTTTGTCGATGTGCCAGTTTTTTTTTTTCAATTTGGGCTAATTTTGGATGATGCGGTTTGGTTCCTCGCATTGTTTCTTTCTTTTTTATTTTCCACACACCGCCATGGCGATATAGATGAGCATTGAATCCATGTGTGGAAATGCAGTTGCATGCAAAGGTTTTACTTGTAGTATGCTTAAATGATACCATCTGGTAAAAAGTGTATGGCTTTGTGCCTTCTTTGGGAAAAGAAGTTTTGCAAAAAAGTGGTCTTGTTGTGTTGACGGGAAAACAAAAAAGGTGCCAAGGTGAGGTTTATTTGATTGTAAGAAGTGAAATCTTGACTGTTAAATGGTTCCCTCATCATACAGATGGTCCCACATGCACAAAAGCCTTTTTTGCTCTGTAGTAGAGTTTGTGCATGCTACCTCATCCCACGTCCTCCCCATCCCAGTTCTTCTCTCTTTGTGCTACTTATCGTTGGAGAACAAGTCGCTGACAAGGAAAGACAGGCATTCCGCAGTCGGGAAAAAAAGCAGCCTGGTGGTTTCAATCCCACAAATGTCTGTTGAAGATAGATTTTAAGAGGCCAATTTTCTGTGCTTCTGTGCGAGCAACATTATCCTTCCTGAATCACATTGCTCCCTGTGCAAATATGAGATTGCAATCACCTGTTATGATTCATGTATTTTTGTGTAATTGTTTGGAGAAGTACTGGGCTGGATCCTCAAAAACTTATTTTCCTTCCATTATTGTTTTTGAACATCTCCACTAGTCAGATTTGTCCAATTTGATCTGGCTTCAATTGAACGCCACAAGTGCTGAGTCAGGTTACTTTCAGGTAAAATTTTCTCATTTAGCGTGGCTTCATCTCCAAGAGGGCCACAAAACTGACGCTCTCACTTAGTATTGGAGGTACTTCAATCATACAAAATGAGTTTATAATTAAAACCCCAGGTTTTCCCTGTTACATTTTTGAATATTGAGACTTTCAGAAGAGTGGATGATCTTTCAAAGGCACATCACACCATGTTCTTCAATAATTCTTTTGAAAACTAGAAAATAAAATTCAACATAAAGTAATCTTACTGGTATAGCGTTCCACAAATACATATTGTGTGCGTTCCATCATGCATCTTCACAACGGCTAAAACAATGTCCAATTCAGCATGAAAGTGACACAGGAATTGAAAAGAGAACAAGAACTGGAAAATGAAATTGGCCAACACACAGCTTTTTTTCAGAACAATGCATCTCTTTTGGGCAAAATAAAGAAAATGGAAATCCAACACTTTCTACTGATAACTTCTCGACAGACAGGATGCCTACAGCCGCTTTAACAAAGAAGCCTCCGATAATTGAACTTTGCAGGCCCATATTTTAACCTTTTTTTAACATATGCCTCTGGCAATGTTCGGGAGATTAAAAGCTGTCACTGCCGAGAGCCCACTGCCTGAATTTGTGTGTTAAATCACAGTGCACAAATTCTGTGAAGTAGGGTCTGTATTGAGAGATACGATCAAGCTCTTCCAATTTTAACACATTGGATTTCACTTCCCAAAGCTCAGTCACAGCATGTCACCCAAAAAATAAAATACATTCCATCTTCGAAATGATGAAGACCCACAGGCCCACTCTAAGCACGTGAAGATGTTGATCGTTAAAAGTCTTCATTCAGTGGTTTTGTTCTATTGGCAACTCAATGGCAAAATAGCTGTACTGAAATACAATCATTAGGTTTATTCATATAGAAAAAAATACAGTAATGCAGTTCACTGAACAGCAGAGGGGCAGCACAGAGTAGCATATATAAGTATAAAGTGCACATAACTATGCTGTCGAGTTCCTACCGCTTAATGGCAGCACTGTCTTATTTAATTGGAAGCCTAGATGTGGAAATTTTTAACGGGAGTCAATGTGCAGAACAAAGAGTGAAAAATAGGAGTGGTTCCTCGGTAGAATCATGAATAATGAGGGGAAACATCACCAAAGCAGCACAGCCATTACTGTTTCCGCTTGGTTGTCATCTCAGCTTCTCCTCCTCACTGCTTTTTTTTTTACTCCCCCTTCATCCGCTTGTTTGCAGAGCAACACATCATCTTTCTCTCGTGGGGATACCCGAGAATATCTCAGACAGGTTTGTGATGGCGATCCTGTTTGCTGCTGATTTACCAAAAGTACTCGCTGAAATATTGGTGACCACTGATGCATTGCCCGTGATTACATCCCACATTCGTTTGTGTGCAATTCTTTTTCACTTGAAAGCAAGTATTGCAGTAATACAATAAAATGGAGATGCATTTGAATAGAGTGGCACCTATATTTATGAAATTAATTGGTCCCCCCCCCCCAAATACATTTGTGATCACGTATCGATGGGAAATCCAAGAAAGACAAAATCCGCACACGTATATTCTTGGTTCAGTTTGGGAACTACAACATGCTAAATATGAATTATTAAAGAGTTGATATCATCCTCCCCCCACCACCACACACCCCTCCTTATATGTTTATACAATTCCACAATTTTCTCATTGGAAATACGCTTTGCTGTTCGTCACAGACATCCCAAGGCTATTTTCAGAATGTAATAATGCATTACAGCAAATAAATATGGCATGAGATTATGCTTTGCGAGCGGACTTGGACGATATACCCGATAAGTAAATGAAAACTGGGAGACACTGAAGTGATCATTAAATGGATGTTCACGGTGATATAGCCTGTAGCACTTCTGAATCATACAGTTAATCCCACCCTAACTCACATACATAAATACCAGGTAATGCAACTATAAATGTGATGCTTTGACAGTTTTGTCATACTCCATTCAGAAGCTAAATAAAGGTTACTTTCTCCTACGTTCTCTTTATTACCAGCTGTAAAACTAAATCAGATTATTATTGTCATAACTGAGCAATTGCATGGAACTGAACAAGGATGATTGAAAACCTGTGCCATAAGAGATATGGAACATATTTCATTTCTCCGAAATAATTCAACTTTGGTCTGGTCTTTTACCGGCCATGAGGAAGAGTCCATTTTAATGTTATGTTTTTTCAATAAAAACAATGTTGTAGTTTGGTGTGATTGAATTTCTCCAGACTTCTTTGGTTAATATGAAGTTGATAATGACATCATCACCTTCTGCTAATGATCTTATGCTCATGATAATTGCTGTGATGCTGGGCTGAATCTATTCTGTAATGAACGTTGACAGTTATAAACAAACAGCTTTAGGCAAAACAACACTTTGCTTCTCCTTTGTAGAACTAGTCGCTTTCTGCCAAACCAAACACTGCGTATTATAGGATTGCAGAAGAGGAAGAATTCAAAACAAAAACCGCCAACTGTAGGATATAATAACCCCAGTGGAGACAGCCCAAAGTAACTCTGAAGCAAAAAAAAAATATACATATGTGTGTATATACATATGTGTGTGTATATATATACAGTAAAGTCTCGTTATATCGATATTCAAGGGAGTCCGAAAAAATATCGATATAACCGGGACTATCGATATATCCGACCCTGTTTGCATGTAATTTTCTCCATGCGTGCATAGAAATAGTATCGATATAACCGGGACCATCGATATATCCGATATCGACATAACGAGACTTTACTGTATATATATATATATAAGCATACAAAAGCAGTTTTTTAAAAATGTTTTTGGGGGAAATTGCCATTGCTTGTCAACAATGGCTCATTGAGGCTCTAAATGAAATCCCCCCACGGCAACCTCCATTGGAACCAGCTTCCATGAATCTTGCACGTAACATTCACCAATGCCTTTTTATTGTCTGCTGTAGCCATTCTTCTGGTGGCTTTATTCCAAATGCCTCACGCTATATGTTCGAGGATGATGTCTCGCAAAAGGCCTTGCTCCAAAATGTCAGCAGACAATAAGACATCCACAGCCACCTCAAGAAAGATGAGCCCGTTCTCTATCCTTCCCGCCAATGCAAGTCACCTGTCTTTCACTCTGTACCGTAATTGCGTCATGCTTCTCAAGATTTGCTTCATAATTGACATGTGGTTCGGTGATAGGTTCCACTTTATTGACAGTTGAGGAAATTTTGGGCTCTAATAGACAATGGAAACGTTCGATTGGTTTCTCATGATGTTTGAGTATTATTGACAACATTCAGAGACAGCAAGTCAGTTGCTATGTGTACTCTGTCACTGAGTTTGTCACCGGCACTGTGGGCAACACTGCACTGCCTAATGAGATCTAATATATGAACTACAGCATTGTATCGTGGTTATTACTTAAAATAAACAAAACTTGAAAGCTAAAATTGCTCAAATGACCTTATAAATCAATGTTCTTGCAAAATTTTATTCATGATAAATTATCATCACTGAGCAACCGGTTCGAGGTGCAAAAGGCTTTCTGCTTCGAGACGGCTGAGAAAGGCGGCGATTCCCAATAGAGGAACTTGTACACATTCCCATATGAGATTCGTTTGGTTGGCTTTAAATAACATTGAAGTTGCATTGCTTTGAAGAACTCCACAATGATATTTAATTTGTAAGAGCAGCAAAACTGGTTGAAGACAACCAGCGACGAATAAAAACTAGTTGCCGAACAACAATGAGACCTGATTAGTTAGCTATATTGCAAGTAGGAAAAAGCAAAATCCCAACTACATTCACAAATCCAGCTTCGTATGTGTTCCGTGGATAAACATCAAACCTTGTTGAATATAAATGCTACCCCGTCGCCGCATACCAAGATAAACGAAATTACTTCTGGGAGTCTGAAGCTTACAACGCTTCACACTCCCATGAACACACAGCAGGGAATGTGGTGTATGCTGTTTACAGTACATACAGGCTGCCATGTTTAATAGTTGTCCCTGTCATTCCTGTTTGTGTGCACAACTACCCTCTCATAGACCCTAGGAAGGGGACCATGCATGCTCGACATTACGCTTCAACAAGCGCTATTAAACATGACCTACCTTTCACTATTGACACCTACTGGGTGGAATCGGGTGGCATCAGAACATTGTAAACTCACCTTTAACTTTCGATATGGCTGATGTGTCGCTGGACAAACCTCCTGTTTTAATATCATATTAATTTTTACGCTTATAAGCTGGAGTGGTTGTGAATCACACAACACAATTAATTCAGACACTGCAATTCACAACTAATAGGAGGAATTAAGGACAAGTCAACCATCACTTGAAAAAAACAACTAATTTTCAATGCACTGTTGTGTGGGAAGTGTAGATGAAAGCAACACTTGCCTGAAATGATAAGTAAAAGTGACTACAACTTGACCTTGACATCTACTCAAAGCATCGTCCTTCCTTTTGGAGTCAATAGACGCTTAAATTGACGGACAAAAGTAATTTTATTAGTGTGAAAAAAAAAAACATCTTTTTTCCTTTGTCTTCTTTTTTTCTCGTTAGTTTCCAGACAGGGCTTAGAGTGAGACAGCTGCAAGGATTACAGGGAGCTAATTATAAGATATCGGGCTATCATAGTGCAGGATTACATTTTTTTCATAAGTGACATCATTATGTTTACAGCCAGGACAAAAGGCCACTTTTTTTTTTTACATATCGGTACTCCAAGTAGCCAGACTATATTCTCTTACATATTACAGAAATAAGCTTGACATACATTTTCTGTTTGGTCATAATTAAGGTAACACACAATCATGCAGTTCCTCGAGGGTCTGGCATCCGAGTTGGCAAAGATACCCGGGTGTAAAATATTTTCAGCATATTGCTCCACTCCAAGAAAAAAAAAACTCCTTTTAAAGCACACCCTTTGAAGTCAGTCTCTGAGCATGTTCACCTCAAGATAGGAAGGTGTGCTATAATTCAAAGATTACCATACGGCTTCCCAGCTTTCTTGCCGTTGTTTTGTATTTCAATGGATGGGAATGGCATTTTAAAATAGTCAGACAGTAAATTGAGAGCGATTGCCATTTCTTCCATCTGCATTGCCTCATTTTCAGGATGACAGCATATTAATCAGCCTTGGTGATTTTGAAAAATAATTTACTTCACAATATGTCCCATTTTCCCCTCTGCCCATCAAGGCAGCTGTCTCGCCATGTGCACCCAGGAGGTGAACCTCAGCGTCTTTCTTTGCACCACTGCTAATATCAATTAAATAAACAGCACAAAATCAGCTGATTATAAAGCCGCTCCTCCTTTTACCACTGAAGCGTGCAGTGTGTGTGGCAGTGCGCGTATGTCACCAGGTAGGAATGTGACAGACTTTGTGTGTGTGTGTGTGTGCATATCCTTTTTTTTTTTAATCCATATGGGTGCCGCACTAATTAAATCCAGAAACCGAACCATTTTGCACCGGCCTCCTAGCAGTAAATAACATTGCTGTTGGTGTTCTGGCTGCCAATTTGACAAAAATAATCAGGGATGGTTTACCCGAGTGATGAATGCTAAAATAAGGGACAGTGTTATAAATGTGTTAGTACACAAGGTCACAATTTATTAAAACAAAAAAAAAACAGAATTAAGGGGAGGGTGTTGAATCGGTAAAAAAAGGACATTTTGATCACACTACAATTTTTAAGTTCATGGATAAGCTATTGTTAATAGTTACCAAATTTTGATGGATGCCGATGGATAACAGGAAGTGTGCAATCCAGAATTCAGGTCTTTGCTAAAACATGTCATTGGGTTTTTGTATATACAGCACTCGGTTTGGCCTCTGTTGACGTGCAAGAGGTGTCAGCAGTGTTTAATAGAAGAGGGGACACTTTGTATCATATGAGACCTCCTAACTTGGTCAACCTCTGGCTGTTTGAAATCTCTGTGACAGACTGGCCGGCGGCTCGTCTCTGGAAACGAAGTGGAACTCTCTCTCAGCAATTCCCAGCTGCCTTATCGGATCTGAAGTGTTTAAATGTGTTCCTCCCCTTTGGCCCTCATCCCATCACTCCCCCAGAATTATACTTTTATTCCAACAGGAGAATACATTATCGTTTATAAGTAAAGGTGATTCTATTCTGTGGTTTTTCCATTTTGGTTTGCACAATGCTGTCATGTGTGTACAGATGTCCGTGAGTGTACTCACTATAAGTGTCCGGTAACAGGTATATGGTGGTAATTTCCCATTTCACACTCAGTGAATCCCAGCATCTTTAATGAGCCTGTGGTCCTTAGAAAAATAATCTGTTGGTAGATTGGTGTCGTGTGCTCGGAATAAAGATTTGTGGGGGGGTGTGTCAGCTGGTGTTCTGTGACATAAACAACAGAGATAAATAATTGGAAACCAGCTCACTTTGTCATTGTCAGTGCTTCGCTGGGAACAAGTACACAAGAGCATAGCAGCGATTGTGCCACTTTGTTCCCTGCACTCCTTTATCGGCTCGTCAGTCACACTACAACTCACTACTCCCCTCATAGAAAAGGCAACACTGCATTCAATTCTACTTTGCACTCAGTGAATGTTTCTGAAATGGGCAGTCAACGCTTAGAGATGTAAAGCATACAGTATCACGCATTAGTCAGGAGGAGTTTGCGATGATACCGAAATAGTATGTGTTTTATTATTATTAGTCTGAGCATCCATTTTGTTACATTGAAATTGTTATCAATATAAACTGTAGTATATAAAAAAGATGGATGTCAGCAGAATAGACAACATTTCTATGTTCTAAAAAGATGAAACAACAACCATCTGACAGTTAATCAATGGTAACCATGATACACTTGGAAAAGTGTGGATTTCATTGGATACCGTAGATTATAATGAGCATACTTTCCAGAAGCAACATAATACATCACTCATCTCAGATTCTGTTTTTCAAGGACACGTCAAACTCAAACAATATAAATCTCAATCCAAACATTCATCTCATCTCATTTTCCGTACCGCTTATTCCTCATTAGGGTCGCTGGAGCCTATCTCAGCTGTCTTTGGGCACGAGGCGGGGGACACCCTGAATTGGTTGCCAGCCAATCGCAGGGCACACAAAGACGTACAACAGTCACTCTCACACCTAGGGACAATTTGGAGTGGTCAATCGGCCTGCCATGCATGTTTTTGGAGTGTGGGAAGAAACCGCAGGACCCGGAGAAAACCCACGCGGCTCCGGGGAGAACATGCAAACTCCACACAGGGAGGCCCGAGCGGGACGCGAACCGGCGACCTCTGCACTGTGAAGCCGGTGTGCTAACCACTTGACTACCAGGCCGCCCTCCAAACATTCAGCCAACACCAAAAACATGCGGTGAATTAAAGACGTAAAAAGACGCAAAAAGTGCCCATCTTAAATTTCACGTTAGATTTGACTAAGATTGCCCAAGTATGCTGTCGCCACTGTTTGAAGTCATGATCTCTTACATTTATATGGCACCCTATTTCAATTCTCAGTTATTGTTATTATCCTTTTTTCTTAACATGGATGTACACATCCAAGGCAGAGAAAGACAGACATGAAGCCACAGCTAAGTTGTGTGGTTAGCTCTGGTATTCTGCTGACATGGATTCCATTAAGAGTTTTTTTTAGGAGGGGGAACATGGGGGTGGGGTGAGGTGGGGGCAGGACGAGAGAATGCAAAACAGGATCGGTAAGGGAGGGGAAAAAAAACACCATCCCCCCCCCCCAAAAAAAAAAAAAAAAAAAAAAAAAACTAAGGGAAATCAAACCATGGCGAATGATTTTACAGCATTTTTGAAGCCGGAGAGAGGAGCATAATACAGGAGAGAAAAGCTGGATTGCGAGATAGCTCAGAGGAAACAAAGAAGATGAGAGCAAACTGAAACTCAAGTTTCAAGACAGGAGAATGGAAAGTGATGAAGGGTATACAGTATGCATGCAGGAAATAGGGGGTGGATATTTGGGGAAGGGAGGAGGAGAACTGGGGTGTGTTTGAAATTTTCAAAGCTTCTTGGTGTAGCTTGTACCAGAATTCCAAATGTGGCCTTTTCAGCATATTATTACTCGAAGTGCGACACAAATTCTTATGTTTCCGTATGCTGAAACCAACATTGTCGGTGGTGATGCAAACTACCGACCTCATCTTAGTCTACTTCTTATTTTTTTCACGACCCACTCAGTCATGTGATGCAGGCAGAGGACTGAATTAGGATACATGCTTGTATTTTAATGGCTTATTCACCAAATACTTTGTGCTAATAATAAGGCACTGCCTTTCTTGTGGTGCCCTAATGATACTCTCTGCCCCTGTCATCGTTGAGTTCCACATGTCAACCAATTGAAATTGTCAGGGATGGAAAAAACACTTAATGGAGCAACCGTTATATTTATAATATTTTCCGCACTATGAGGAGCACATAAAGCCTTAATTTTTTTCGAAAGCTGACCATGTGCCTTATAATCCAATGCGCCTTATATAGGTAACATTCGATTTACGACCGGCTCGACTTTCGACCACCGGTACTTACGACCACGACCTCCATACTGTAATTGAAAAATGTTTATTCTATGCCTGGCACCGCAACGTGCTAGCAGGCCGTAATTAGCAGTTTGTAATTTTGGCCAGCCAGCATCTCACTCTCGCACAGCAATCGACCGTTTGATGGGACTGGAGGGGGGAGTTTGCGAGTCATTTAGCCTCCGAGTCTCTATTCAACATTTTGAATGGATTTTGACTTACGACCATTTTGACTTACAACCGTTTGGTCGGAACGGAACTCGGTCATAAATCGGATGTTACCTGTATATGGATACCATTTTAAAATATATCATATGTTGAAGGTGTACCTTATAATGTGGTCCATCTTATATGGAAACGTTTCAAAATATGTCATTCATTAAATGTGAGTTTTATAATCCATTGCACTTTATAATCCCAAAAGTACAGTGCATAAAATCCAAACACTCACAGACGAGTGTTGTGTGCAGTTTTTGCGGTTCATATTAAGAACAACACGCGTCACAGTGAGAGCAGACAACACAACATTGACATCATTATCATTTTTTTACTTGGGCGGTACATCAAACGCAGAGACATACTGCTCCTATTATGTGATTATTTATTTATGATGTGGTTTTCAAATATTTTTTGGACCATTTTTATGTCCCAGTTTGTGATCCCGGAGGCGAGCTGGTAGACAGTATCACCCCCAGCGTGTCCTTGATAATTCCTGGTGGCGGGCACAAACCACTAGGTAAACAACCAAGCAGCATCCTAATCAGATGTCTCAGCTATCGCATCTGCCTCTTCTCAACCTGGAAGGGCAGCAGCTGTACTCAGAGTTGGCTTCCGGATGACTGAGCTTCTATCGGCGATCTTGCTCTTTCGGTCCCAATTCACACCTCGTGACCATAGGTGAGGGAGAGAATGTAGATCAACTGCATGGTATATTCAGATATTTGCCTTTTGTCTCATGATTTTCATGACCGAAGAAGCTGCAACAATCTGTCTGAGGATATTTGCTATCTTCTTCACTCTCTCGCGAACAAAATCGCAAGATAGTCAAAATCCTCCACTTGGGGCAGGATCTCATCCCGGATCTCGACCTGGGGCTCCACTTTTTGAGAGTAACATATTCTCAGATTTATATTACCAGTAGTTATATACTACCTGTAGAAAACGTGCTAAAAATATAGAGATACAACTGCAACGGTATGGTTGCAAATGGAAATCCACAATAGAGTGAATCTGCAATCACAGAACGATGAAATCACAAGGGAACACTGTAATGCTATTTTAACTCTATTTTAAAACATGCTTCTTATGCATACCAACACCTCACTGTCAATCTATCTCAACGCATGGTTTCTAATTTGCATTGCACTCACCAGATGTCCACTCTACGTTAGTACATGCGCCTAAGACCACAACATCAAACAGAATCATCTATCAAAAGCAAGTTGACCTGACCTTTTTTTCTCTTTTGCTACCTTTTTGCCTCTCTCAGTGACGATGCTCGTCAGAAAGACAAATTACCCAGCGGGCTGCTCTTTTAACCACACTTTTTGGACAATAATCAATTTGAGAACATGTGGAACGAGAAGGCGAGAGAAACGTGAAATTATTCATCAGGGTCTATCCGGTTGCAGGTCTGCAGCATTGTGGGTGGGGGAGGGGCATGGTCCGGTATACCTTCACAGCACTGTGAGATAATTAGGGTGAACGAAAAAGCAGCAACCAGCAGAGGATTGTGAGCATGTGAGTGAGGCGAATATAAAAGAGGAGCAGGTGAAGAGTGGTGGGTACAGAGTTGAGGGATCACAGCATGTTGTCGTATTTGGTAGTCCTGAGATGTTTGGCTTATCAACCTGGCAATGGAAGGATCCACTGCAAACATTGTGGGGCAGTATGGACAGAAGAAGCTAGCACATGTTTTCATGGTTAAACTACTCCGGAGATAAAGTGCAATGGGAATAAAATTGAGCCTTAGTCTCTCCAGTGCTGGTGTTTATTCAGAGGCTTCATGTTTCCTCCCAATTAATGGGGCTGAGTAGTGCCTAGGCTTTGGGTCTGCCGCCTCTGTTCAAGCTGTTGTTACTATCATCTTCCCCATATGTGACTTGCGATGTTTGATGAGCCAACGATCTCAAAGGAGTCACGTGTTGTACCTCGAAAGAGTCCCCATCTGCCATTTTATATATTTGACGTCCTTCTAATACGCATCTTTGTATAAATGATTGCAGTCTTTGTACGCTATGTATTAATGACTTCTGTTTTTCACAATGGCTCGCATCGGTTCTATTCGTATCCGCACCTTTTGCTGTGCCCGCTGATGCCCCGATTTCCCCTGAGAGATAATTAAAGTTTCATCTTTCACCCATCGTTTATTTCTCTTCCCATTCATTCCCCTCTTTGCGCAGCACAGCCTAAAACAAACAAGCATCTCGTTGTACTCAATTTCTCTCCCTAAGTCAAACATCCCCTCAGCGACTTTAAAAGATTGAACCAAACAATATCATTTGGTCTATGGTGACATGATCTCAAATATTAACTGATGTACTATGTAGTTGTGTCATGTATGATTTTGGCTGATGTTCCTTTGTCTCAGCGCTTCAAGAAGTGTTATATATCCGCAAGGAGTCTGTTTCACTCGGTTGTTGAATTGTTTCTAGGATTGATGACATTGGGGAAGGTTGAGGTCACTTGAGGGCGTAATTGCAATGTATATATACCTGCGAATGTATTTTTTTTGTGTGTGAACTGCTCGCGAAGTTCCACCAATGTGAGACGACAACTTATATCGCAACCACCTTACAATAGAACGGAAACATTGAGTACAAGTCGGTGATGTCTCACACACAAACCGTTCCACACTTTTGTTTTACTTATTCATCCAATAGCACAATATAAATCGTTGTTGGTTACAACACGGATGCAGCCAACGTACACTGGCAAATCATTAATTTCATTTACAGGATGCACTCAGCCATGCCAACATAGAACACAACAATTCAAAAATGAATATTTTCACTCTCGTTCATAAGCTCCTTTCCGCACGTTTCCTCGATCTTGCTCATATTTGTACTTTGGTCATCACTACAGTATTTCTACATCTGACATTATATATTTGGTATTTGACTTGATAGTTTGTGTGAGAACCAAACAGTTTGAGTACCACAAGAAAAGAACAAAACTAATACTATGTGGTGGGGAAAAATTGTTGGTTCTGGGTTCACACATTTCTGTAGTCTTTGTTTCTTTGTCTGTTTCACTACTCTGTGCATGTATGTCTTTGTCTGGCTTACATGGTGCAACACATCACCCTCCTCCGCCTACTCATCCCTGTCCTCCTCTCCACCGCCTCTTTTTTTGACCTGTAAGTGCATTCCCTCGTCGGTGCACCTCTCTTGAGTTTTGCCGCATTATTATACTCACAGACACAAACCGTATTGGAATTATATTCATTTAACATGACTGTTAACATTTGTTGTTTGCTGCACAGTCATTAAAACGATAATGTGGCTACGTCAGACTGGAATTATTTTATTCCTTGGCTTCCCCTAATGATGATAGAGCCCTATGGTTTGTTTAGTTTTACTGAGGAACTCTTCGAACTTTAGACAGCCTTAGGACATTTCTTCCAGCATCTCCACAGAGGTCACATGATTCAAACAAAGGTTTGCTTCAGGGTTATATTGCGGAATACATTTGAATCAAGGTCTGACTGGTTTCTGCAACAGTTCTTTGTTTTACCAAACAAAGAAACCACATTGCTCCAGTCGATGTCCCAAGAGGGGGACTCACATTCACTCTTTTTATTACACAGAAAATCAAAATTGTTGTTGTTGTTGTCTCGCCAACCATGCAACCGTCTCTAACATATTTTATCTACTTGTAAATGTTTCCAATTACTCAAATAGTCTAGGTGATTTGCACCCTTGGACGGTCATTGAAATGGCAAAGTGACAATGTCAGAGTGAAAGTCATTCAGTGGCTTCCAAGTGGATTTATTCATGACAATTAACTCTTTTTTTGGTGGCATAACACTAAGGAGAGGGTGAAAGGTTGACAGTATGTGTTTTTATAACATCCGGTGAAAGTGCTGCATATAGTATCAGCTACGTTCATCTTTCTCTCGCACTTACAATAGGCTTCATTTGGTTTTGTACCATCGTATTATTCTTGTGCTCAGCGACGCGTTTTTCATGATAGGTGGATTGTTCCGAGCGCCTTGAATTCCAACTAATTTATTGAGTATAATTTACTCAGTGGTTCAGACAAAATGTCACACTAAGAGCTCTTCAACCTCTGTTTGGCCCAGTTATTCTGCCACATCACCAATTCTCCAAACATGCTATATATCTCCGCTTGACTACATCTACCATTAGTGGATTCTCACCTTTTCACTCTCATTTGTTTTTCCTTTTTTGACAAAGAATACGATTATTTAAATTTCTGCTCTGAGATTCAGTAAATTGCATATTAATGTCTGCGTATTTTCCAGTGATGTGTTTCGCACAGACAGTGTATAAACTGGGTTTGCTAACACATACAACCACTTAAAGGACAACCGACGTCTCTGGACAAGTTGTGTCCATAATTTGTAAAATGGTTTCAAATGACTTCTACTGAGCGTATTTTACAAAGATTCGACCGCATATAGCTATATTTTACCTCCACACACACCCAGGCACACACATGGTGTTCAGTGTCTATATAATTCCCGTAATGCGTTTTCTCAGTAAATTATGTATGACGATGCAAATAATCTGTTATTCGAATTTCTTTCTATTGCATTTTGAGGGAATGTTGTGGGATATGTTTGGACTCTAAAGGTCTGAAATGAACATGATATTTTCACCAAAGCTTGATCTGATCAGCTTCGACAGATTGAATAGCATTCATAAAAGTGTGATTGGAATAAAACCAGAATGCTGATTACAACTGATTCAAAGTTAAGAGATTTCCTTTCTGAAAAACAACCATTCAGTTACAAGCATCAAAATATAACGACCATCATGAAAACAATCCCTTCGCCAGTGGTATCCTGTAACAATGATAAAGATGGCGTCATTGAGTTTACATTGATGCTGCTCAGCTCTTGACTGCTACTCATCAGAGGGAGCAGATAACTCCTACTCCTTTACTGGATTCCTTTTTCCTCAATTGTTTTAAAATCTTTAAATGGCCTCGCCCCATCTTACCTCCCTCAGCTCCTCCGCCCCTATGCACATGCCTCTGGTCTGCAGACCTGATATCTAAGCGGAGGCGGAAAGAATCAAGCCATTTTTGTCGCTGGTCTCCTCTCTTAAGAACACAGGTTGCAAGTGTCCCTGTTGCAACACACCCGATTCAAATGATCAGATAATCAGCGAGCCTGAAACTGAACCTGTTCTTTAGAATCAGGTGTGTTGCAATGTGGAGACTTGGAAAACATGCAGGACAGTGGCCTTCCGGGACCATAGTTTGACACCTATGGTAGTTTTTCATGTCCTCCCCCTGAATATTCAGCACATTTTTAAAACACATCTTAAACTCATCTCATTATTTGCCTTTCGACTCAGCATGAGCCTTGATTTTTAGTTTCCCTGTTTTTTGTGCTATCTATTGTGTTTTTTAAAATGTATTATCTTTTTGTTTATTGTTAGGTGAATTATTGTTCCTCCATCCACTGTGCTTTGCATACAGTGGGGGTAGTTTTATTCAAGTGAGTTGAGTTATATTTTCAATCCCCCAAAACCAAAATATAGGAAAAAGAGGGCAAAATACTGAAGGATGAGAACGCAAGGATTCATGAAACAGTGTTTTCAAATATTTCAGTGTTGAATTAATTGGCCTGTCAAATGTTTGGTTATTCATGCAAAAATTTCATTTTGCCTCAAGAATAATTTCTTCTTTTCTTTCATATCAATGAAAAATAACTGTCAAATAGTGGAGCACAGGGAGGCCAGACGAGCAACTCTTTTTCCTTTACAAGTTGTGGGCTCTGTGTATTTTCAGTAAGCCTGTGTGTGTTTTAAAAATCTCCTGTGCCATCGTTATGAGTCTATGCGGCTGCTGTATCCTCATTTGTATGTGTGGGATCTTTGCTTTTTATTGCCTTTGCTTGGTTGCAGCTGATAATCTGTTATTTGCTCTGGTTTTATACGCTTGCAAAAGAGCTACACCTCCCATTGGCCTTGAGGGTGTGTGAGTGTGTTCGTGTGTGAGTGACTGTATGTCTGCTTACAGCCCAATTGACCACCTACTGTATACACGGCCTGCACGTATTGAATTGTGGAGCAGCTGTTTCTCCTGGAGCTTTCTGTCCCTGCAGATGCCTTTGCCGCAGAAACGAGACAGCAGAGAAGTGGGAGGAGCTGGATGAGGTGCAGGTTGGGGTGGGGGGTGTGGGTGTTCCGACGCAGAGAAGAGGGCAGAAGGAGGTCAGAAGATAGATTATTCGGTCTTTAGTCCGAATCGCATAGAGGTTACATCACCAGCGTCCTTTAATATCTCTTACATTCATTTAACCATTTTTTTCGTCTCCAAAATGTGGTTGTGAACTGTAGCACTTTTTAAATGATGATGGCCCAAATTCTTACAAATCCTCCCCATCATTGTTTGTACACCTAACCTTGTCTTCTGTAATCCAAGATTTTGAATGACTGACTAGACCTCATATGTGAGGAACAAAAGCTGCATTTTCTTCCATACAACTCCCTATACAGCGAGACCTCAATTTACGAACACCTTATATTACGAACTTTTCATCTTACGAACGTCAAATTTATGAAAATTAAACCTTATAATAAGCACTATTTTCATAATACACACCCACCACGGCTGGTCCATCAAGCACACGACCTTCGGATCTGGCAGAGTGATCTTCGGCGGAAGCACACGACCGAACAGCGCTCCAGCCGGCGCTACTTTCCACACCCCCTCTCATTGAATGCACACGTCAATCGCCTACTTGGAGCTTTTTGCTGATAATTTTACTATGATGGGACCGAAAAAAAACCACCACAGGCTCGTGTTCAGCCCAAGAAGACACAAAATAAAATCACAGTCGCTGAGAAGAAGGAGATAATTGAAAAACACGGACGAGGTGTGCGTTTGTGTTATTTAGTGGCCGAGCACGGCTATGCTAGGTCAACCGTTGCTACCATTCTCCGGAACAGAAAAGCCATCAAAGGTGCGTCTGTTGCAAAAGGTGTTTCCGTGCTCTCAAAGCGACGGTCTCGGGCAATCGAAGATGTTGAAAAACTTCTGTGAATTTGGATTAATGAAAAGCAGCTATACGGCGACAGCGTGAGTAAAGCTATTTTATGCGAGAAAGCACGGCTATCCTAAGTTAACCGTTGCTACCATTCTCCAGAACAGAAAAGCCATCAAAGGTGCGTCTGTTGCAAAAGGTGTTTCCGTGTTCTAAAAGCGACGGTCTCGGGCAATCGAAGATGTTGAAAAACTTCTGTTAATTTGGATTAATGAAAAGCAGCTATCCGGCGACAGCGCGAGTAAAGCAATTTTATGCGAGAAAGCACGACTAATTCACGCCGATATCGCCATGCGCCAACCTGGAAGTTCGGCGCTTATTGAGGATGGTTCGAGAACATCCGAGGAGGAGATGGCTGCGGCATCAAGTGAGCTCATAAAGGAAATGTTGGCAAAGTGGAATGATGTGCAGGCTTTTACCGAACAGTTCCATTCAGAAAAGACTGTGGCTATGACAACCATCAACATGATGAACAATAATGTGATGCCTCAGCTTCGTAAGACCTTACAAGTCAGAAAGCAACAGGTGTCAATTAAGAGGTTTTTAATCAGCAAAAATGATGAAGAGTCTCCAAAGAAAAAAGAAGAGAAGCCACACCAGAGGTTAAGTTACCAACAGTCCTTATGGAAGGTGACTCTCCTTCCATAAGCCATCAACGGCCATGAAAAAGGTAAATAAAACGTTATTTTACAGCACAGTTTATTTATTTAATTACAGTCCTCATGTAATGTGCCTCTTTCCAAACAGCAATTCCCTTTGACCTTCGACCTCCAACGCCATTCCATCAAGCCATCAATGACCATCACAAATGTAAATAAAGTGACTTTATGATACAATGCAGTGTATTTCTTTTATTACAATATAAAAGCACATTTATTATACATAGAATAAGGTATGTTGTGTGTAGTTTCATTTAGTTGAAAAGTATATTTTATGGAAACCCCGGAACGGATTATTCCCATTTTAATGGTTTCCTATGGGTTTTTTTTGGTCTGGGAACCAATTAAGTTCGTAAGTTGAGGTCTCACTGTACTCTTATTGGTCTACATATTTGTTGCTGTGAAGATAAACATTCACATAGTCACATTTTCCAATTGCCCATGACATCCGCAAACCAGAAATGCTATCCTTGTTAAATGCTGATTATTAATTTGCCTTGATTCCACTTTGTGCATGGTCCTCAGTGATTCAAAACGCTTGTTGAATATATTGTAATTAATATTATTCCCGTTCTTTATTCCTTCTTTTTGGCCAATCACTTTTAAAGCAATCCAGGAGTGATATAAAAGGGGCCAATCGAGGAAAAAAAAGTAATTAGTTGTCATTGTTATCCAAACCGACAACAAAAGAGCACAGTCATTGGTTGATAAATGCTTACTTGAAATGAAACTGTCACTTTCCATGATGCTTTTGAAAGGTGTGGCACATGTCTGACAATAAAACTATTACTAACTATCTATGTCTTTTAACAATTCAGAAAACAGACGATTTCTTCCTGAATGCAGAGCTCAAGAGCAATTTGTAGAGTGATTTTCGGTCTGGTGTTCAAACCCGCCCATGGTAACCTCATGGGGTAATATCAGGTGATTAGGTTACTATGTTTGCACTGTCCATCCCTGTCTGTGTTCCTCTTTGGTCCAGTTGGACTCTGCCGAAAGGATTATCGGTGCTCTGCTGGAAGAGGCTCAGGCTCCAGAGGACTAACAAGTCAGACACTGTCAGATCCAGGGAAGCAGGGCCAAGGGCTATTGCTTTGAAGTATTCTCATCTGGAGGGGATCAGATGCAACGAGTGAAAGGTGTAAAGCTCCAACTAAACAAGGCAAAACTGGTTTTGGCCTCAGGAGGTGTAGCGATAGGCCGTTAAAATATCACAAAACATTTGTGGAATGTCAAAAGTGATGAGATATAAATGTTTGGTTGAATATAGAATAAAACCATCAATGATTCTGCTGTCAAAGCATGTAAAAATGTTTTACAGCTCTGGATAATTTATTGGGTTGTTTTGCGGGTTATTTGTCAGCTTATTGTCAACAATTCTACAGGATGGAAATATTTGTCTTTCCAATAGAGAAAGACAGATATCACGATTAAAGAAACGGGGCTCAACATATTTTACAGACAACCTCAGTGTTTATGGTCATCAACTAACCATTTCCTTCCATGACTTATCAATTACCAAGTACATTTTTCAATGTGTCGGAGTCGTAGAAGGTGGTTGGTGTGTAATATTCAGGTTGACAAACCACATGACTAACAAATCCATTGTTGGATTTCAAGTGGATGTTCTGTAAGTCTTTATTCATTTTGAATGCATCATTCCAATTTCACAATAACCTTTGACACTGACAGATTAAAAGAGGGAATAAACAGTTTAGATGATGTAAAAAAAAAAAAAAAAAACTTGGGTGATGTACTACGTGGTCCAAGGATAAACCCACACATGTTGAGTATCTGAATTCAAGGTGAAAAACCAGAAGTTACCATGGCATGAAGAAAATTGCCAAGACACTCTAGAATAATAATGGCATGCTCAGTCTATTCAACATCATCCGTGTCCCTGGAAGTACTTTTCTAAAATTAACAGAGAGTGGAAAAACGACTCAAATGATACATCTGAAATGAGATTGATGCAAGTGGGTTTTCATCCGTCGCCGGAATGGTCACTGACCGTAAATAGTATTTGCTCACTAACATTTCCAAGTTCCCTTTACTTTACCTGAAAATAAATCCAGTACAAACCATAAATACATCTTTGGGATTTGTGGGAACAGTGCACGCCACGGAATATGACATAACAGTGAAAGCAGATGTGTAACCTGATTTCTATCAGCGTTGCAATACAATAGTATCACTCGATCAATCAGCACACACACACTTACAATAGTTCCACTGTCTTCCTGTCTGAAGTAATCTCAACCATGTTTTGCATCCCATGAGGAATGTCTTTTATCATGTGACACAATGCTGTTGGCGGAGATGGAAAACGGGTTATTCGGACAGCTGTTTCCCATCAGCGTTCAGTCAACTGTACAAGTCAGCCTGTCAAAAACCTGCCTAGAGCATCACAGCGGCAGAATTTTGCCCTGAAAGATACTGGGTTCAAAATAGGTCCAATTACCAGGCCATCCCAATTTGTTTTCTCATAGCGGTAGTGCTTCATCAAGTATCTCGGGCGAACTGGTCCGGTGTCATGTACAAATCCGTTGATGAATGCGTTTGCCTGCATCTGGGAGTCATTAAGCCTTTTCCTTGTTGTTTCCTGTCTTTTCAGTCGAACAGGACTCTGCTGCAGTTATGCTGACTCTGTGTTGGTATGTTGGTTGGCTTAACTCCTGTTTCTGATTCGAGTCAACAGCCAAACCCCCAACCACCCTGTTTTAAAAAATATATTAAGACCTGGCATTCCTGGGAGCAGTCACTTCAGCATACACCCACAGTACATTTCTCACCTCATCACTATCAAGAATCACTTAAGTGACAGAACGAACGAGTTAAACCTTCCGCACGAAGATTCCATTCCGTTCAAGTCAGTCCAGCACAAATCTTGGTCCAGTGCTGTATTTTTAGCTGACTGGCATTTTAGTATGAATTTTGACACATGTTGTACATTGTGCTTGAGAACAAGTTGCCAATGATGACCACAAATCACAGTCATCGGTTGGGCAGCTTTTGGACAGACACGTTTCCTTTGTCTTTGGTTCAATTTCAGGCTACAAGCGGATTTTCTACATGCAGTCTCTTTGCTATCATCATTTTGCTCCGCCACTGCCAACATTTGAACTACGTATCTCAAGTTCACCAGCTGATATGGTTCGGGAGCAAATTCTGTGCCATGTCAGATTATCTCATCTCACCTCGTTTGTTTAGTTTTTGTGGCTCTATGCATGAAACCCTCTGACATGCCCAGCAGGATTAAATATGTAGATAGAATGTGGACCAGTATAATAATCAAAGCAGTCATTGACATGACCTCTTCTGTTTTAATATACATCTATATATATTCTTTTAATTGCAGTTTTACGTGATGACTTCAGGCAGAACCCAGTGGACGTCATGGTTGCAGCTGGCGAACCTGCGGTGCTGGAATGCCAGCCACCCCGTGGACATCCAGAGCCCACTATCTCATGGAGGAAAAATGGGTTGAATTTAGACGACAGGGAGGAACGGATTACAGTAAGATACTTGGACTTTGCGCATTGCGTGTAAAGCATCGCATTCTGCTCTGCGCACCAGAAAAAAACCCTGATGTAGAACTTGACTGTATCATGCATTTAATTGGCAAGGGGCTTTGTGTTGATGTGTTGCATGTTTGAAAGTTCAGTTAGTGCACAGTGACAGGTAGAGCCCCTCTTGGGGTTTGTGATGGACGGAGCAGCGAGCTGTGATTTAAGGAGAAGCAGGGATCAGACCCATGCGGAGGCTCCTATGAGACAAATACAAAGACTGCTTTTGCTTTGTACTCCTTTCATGCCTGTCTTTGTCCTCCCAACTATGGAAATATGACTTTGCCCCAAGAGTTCACCGAAAAGACATCATTTACTTTTCAAAGAAAATGGAAGTCAACCAAAAGTGCCTGCGTGGCTTCCTTCGTGTTGTAAGTGAATGCATACAAAAGATGTGCGTTAGTTATTGACAGGGTCAGGGTACTTGTTTTATTAAAGCAGTGTACCAATTGCTCAATTCGCAACTAGCTTTTTTGAATGTGCACTATTAAAATATTACAGGGTGCGTGTAGAAGCTGATTTTATTTATGAGGAACCGGTCTGAAAGTTGAGGTTGTATCTGAGGGCTCAACAACCCTTTTTCTTGACACTGAAATTGCAGCTAAAATAGGAAGTGGTCACTCACGCTTTCATCAGCTGCAAAAGTACAGCATTACAACAAAACCACACGTTAGTGGAAGATGGTTTTAGCATCCCTTAAGGGATATTTCACTGATGTCATTACACTGTTTCTAATTTTAAAATGGGTTAGAACATTGCAGACTCAGCTGTCCTCGTTCCCACAAATACCTGCATAATAATCTTGCTATCCACAGTATCTTATTCCAATAGTACAAACACCTTTGACTAATCCACTGAATACCAACACAGGTCTCATAATTCATCCTTTGTGTAATTAGGCTGCCAGAGGTGCACATCATGCCAACAAACAATCGCTGTTTATTACACTTGAAATTCCTGGAACTGCATTCCTGGCTGATCATTTTGTGGCAATTTACAGGAGGTGCGGGGGAGGGCTTTTTTCTGGTATACGTTTAATTTGATCCCTGCAGCACCAATTTAATGAGGGGGTTCTATCTATATGCCGTTGAGTGGCCATCAGGTGCTATTCAGCATGACGCTGAATACCCTGGCTTTCTTGGCTGACACCACACAGCAGGCAACATTGACCTTTGATTTTTTGACCTCTTCTAAGCAGTAATAGAAGAAATTGCCCTTGAAAAAAAAAGCATTTGCGCAAAAGCTAAGCGCTGATTTTTGTCAAGGTTGTGCCGTTGCAGTAAACAGCTTTGTGTGTTTGCTTCCATATTGCATTCATTTGTAGCTGTTGTGGTATAAGAGTGGGTAGTGATAGGCTCTTTGTGCAAAATATAATGTTTAAAGTCGGATAAAGACAGTTTCTCTGCCCCGTGGCGTTGTAGGGTGCGTCATATATGAAAGAAATGCAGACACTGCGATGAGCGTGTGTGCTGATCTACGAACAGTGAATGTAAAAAAGTTTAAAGGAAAAGTAAACTGACAGAACACCAAAGAAGCTTCCCTTCAAAGAAATAGTGAGTCTTTGTTATGAATTATGTAATTCGATAACGTTTGACCTTTAGAAAAGACTGAAGGCATTGATGCATTGGGTTGCACACCGCTCTACGGTTACTGTAGATGCACTTACACACGTTTAAAGGAAAATGGCTTCAAATGACTTCTACTGAGCGTATTTTACAAAGATTCCACCACATATAGCTATATTTTACGTTTTAAGACTCGCGCTGAATATTCCGGAAGTCTTGTTTTTGAGTTGGTGACGAGTCCGTACGTGACGTCACTGAAGAAACCCCCCCTGACCGAAAAAAGGACACTTTGTAGCAGTCCTTCCTTCACGTCAATGCATTTGGCTGTACTTGGCTGGTCTGAAAACTTCGTTTAGCACCAAAAAAGAAGCAGAAGAGGGCGACAAAGCTCCATGTAAGGAATTAATCAGCCTGTGGAAACAGGCTGAATAATTCCTTACAGGAGCTTTGTCGCCATTTTCTGACTCTTTTTGTGCTACATTTCCCGCCCCCAGATACCTCAAAATGGCATGGAAGAAATTATTTAATCGATTGCAAACATGTATGCTTTCCTCTTCAGAACTATTTGAATCATATTCATAACTGGATGTGTAACAAGAAAGCATATTCTCCAAATCTGAAGCCATTGTTTTGATTCTCGATCAATGCAAGACGTCTTAGCGTGACGTCACGAACTGGGGGCGGGACTTTCTGAAGATGCCCAATTCACAGCTCAATTCTTTGCAGATTTTTGACACTTTAAGTCATTTTAAGTGGTGTTTTGCATTTGACTAAAAATATCATACTGCGTGTTTTGGGTATTTTAGATGCTATAAAAAGTTTTTCTGATGTCAGTTAAGAAACAAAAAAAGTGACCTCGGTTGTACTTTAAACGTGCAATTTATTTATTCCAAAAGGCTATGCAGTTATGGCCAAATCTTACACACTCTGTGACTAAAATGATGCACGTCTGCTTGGGGCTCGCGCAAATACAGCTGTGTCAATAATCTTTGTGATTTCATTTAGATCCGCGGTGGTAAGCTGATGATCACCAATAGCAAGAAGAGCGACGCAGGAAAATACATTTGTGTTGGAACCAACATGGTCGGCGAGCGTGAGAGTGAAATCGCTGAGCTCACCGTGCTTGGTAAAATTAGCTAGCAACTTTGTGTTTTTTGAAAAGTTTACGATGCATTTCAATCCCAATGTATGTGTTACTGGAACCCATTAATAATATGCAATACGCTAAAAAATATGGTATTTGCATAGCAAAGGCAATGTCTTTGAAACAATAACTTTGCAAACACTTTAGCATCAAAGATACCATCTAGTTTACTTCCACATCGCAAAGTTTAGTCTTCAGCCTTAATTCTCAACCACCCATCCCACACTCCCTTTCTATCATTTCCCATTGGAATTGAGCTCTTATCAGTGTCGCAGTGAGATGACCTTGGTCGGGGTGTGGAATCTGCAGTCTAAAGCCACAATAAAGCTATTCAAGGCTGTGAGACTAATCTTGCAGAATGCACTCTAACGGTCAAAATACACCAGAATGTAGTATATCACGTATGACCTTTGAGCTAGTGACAATTGCCAGAATATTTAACACAGAATATATCGATGGCCTAATTTGAAGATGTCCAGCCAGGCATGCATGGATGATTTCGGTATGAAAGAAAAATGATAGCTCTGACATCAACCAATAGAGCATTGTGGTTATTTTTTTCCCTGCCAACAAATTCTACTGATATGAAATTGAACTGTATGGTGTAATGCCCATTAGAACGGCCCACCTTCCTCAAGCGGCCCAGCAATGCAGTGGTGCTGGCAGACGGGAGTGCGGAGTTTCACTGCGCGGTTCAAGGTGATCCTGTTCCTACTATCCGCTGGAGGAAAGATGATTCGGAGCTACCTAAGGGCAGGTAAATGATATCCATATTTTTGTTGTAAAGGTGGCAACACAATGGTTCAACCACTCCATTCCATCAAGTGATACATCTCCCCCATTCCTCCATTCTTTTAGGTATGAAATCCTTGAAGACCACACGTTGATTGTTCGCCAAGTGACCTCTTCAGATGAGGGTTCCTATACATGTGTTGTGGAGAACATGGTTGGGAAGTCTGAAACATCTGCCATGCTTACCGTTCACGGTCAGTCCAACTTATATTTATTGCCCTTGAAATACAATTCTCTTGTTGCCGCTTAAAACCATTTATTTCCTTGTTTATTTTTTTAATCCAAATCCTTGGCATTTCTGACAACTGTTTATAAATCAGAGAGGAGAGCTAATCCTGCATTCTAAGGTTACACATGTGCATGAGTAAACCACTTACTACTACTGTACGTGAATATTTTAATTTAATAAGCCAAGGCAAGGAAAAGCGGCTTTATTTATTTTGCACATCTCATACACAAGGTAATTCGGTGTGCTTCAAAAAATATAAAACAGAACAATGATAAGCAAGTATCCATCCCCAACAGCCCCCAAAACCATAGCTAAATAAATTACCAATATCATTTTCTTTCCATTTTGCATTATATTCCATTAAATAACTTTTTTTAATTCCATTGCCCTCCTATTCAAGAAAGTGACAATACTTTGACTTACATGAGAACTGCATATGACCTTTTGTGACTCAATTACTCATTACATTGCTATTTTCTGTCTTCTTCTCCATATAGTCAACACTGGTAAGTTTGTCATCCATCCTTCACCTACCATCAGCCAGCAGTACTCTATCATGCTTATATACCATGCAGCATGTTATGGTTTAGCTCTGTTCAAAATAAGGTAAATATTCACAGTTTATCATGTTTGAGTGTACTCCCAGGTTTTTAAATAATACATTTTTTGGTTATTTGTCATAATTTTGTCCCTTCCTCTTCTGCAGTGCCACCAGCATTTGCCTTGCGTCCGAGGAACCAGGTGGCGGCGATAGGCAGGACTGTCACCTTCCAGTGTGAGGCCACTGGAAACCCACAGCCGGCTATCTTCTGGCAGAGGGAGGGCAGTGAGGTGAGGATGACCTTTGACATTTCTGTACCTCCTCCAAAGAAGATCGGTCTAAATCCAACTAATGGCTATACTCTAACGCTCCCCTGCAGAGTCTCATTTTCTCTGCACCGCAGCCGTTCAGCCGTGTGTCAGTCTCCCAAATGGGCAGTTTGACCATCACCGATGTTCAACAATCTGATGGCGGCCTGTACAGCTGTCAGGCTCTCAACATCGCTGGCAGCGTTATTACCAAAGCACTGTTGGAGGTTATGGACTGTGAGTGACAAAGGCACATTTTATTTACCAATGTCATTTAATGGGCCATAGAAAGAAAAATGTCATCTGCAGTACCCAGTTGTATTTATATTTTTTGGCCTCAGGATTTAAAAGTTATTATTAGTGAAAGTTATTATAGTTTTGAATTAACCCTGAAGTGCCTGAAGTGTACTGATTTTACTGTTGTATTGTATTGAATAGTAATAATGATAATTGGCAATGACAGTCACAACACTACTACTGATTTTATACTACATGATATTAATGTTAATGCAACAATACTACTCTGATAACCAGTACCATAACCGCTCATACTATCACGACTACTACTAATAATTCAATACCAGAAAAAAAGATTACTGGTTAAAAGAAAAGCAATTTGAATACCGTGCTTGCCGCAGTGATTGCACACCACCAGCAATATTTACCAGCTGCCAATTAAATGACCCATGTGCTCACATGTTTATATTTATTTATATATTTTAAAATTAATGAGAGAAACTGCCTGAGGGTTTAACTCAATATTCGGGTCTACTGTTAGATTGCAGCCATTGGTATGCAGCTTTCAGTCCTCATAGCACTGATGCAGTGGCTTTTGAAAAAAGGCATCAACAGTCTCTGAAAGCTGGGGGAGGTAATGGGAATAAAGAAACTGCAGGTTTTTTTTTCATTTATTTTACCCATTTTGCTGTGATCTATTAGCACTACCTTCTTTCCGTCCAGCTAAATCACTTTCATCCCCATTTGGAGGGCCACATTTGTATGGAAATAACACGTCCTTAATACCTTTGGCTGTTTTAAAGGCATGTTTCCATCAACTTTTTTGGTTAGTCATATTTATTTAGAACTCCTGTCCCATTTCGCTAGGCTTTAAAATGTAAAATGGGGAGTGAAGAGGGCTGTGTTATCTCAGTATGGCTGTGCTTGAAGCCACCTCCATCACTACCTACTGTTTGTTGAATGAATGATTAGTAGCTCTGCTGGAGGGGATAGTTGATTTATTTTTCCTTCACTGGCTGCTCATCCCTCTATTGTTCTCTGGCTTAAGCAACTTTCCTCGATATATCATCGATATCGTATCTGTTTTTCATTTCCAAGCAGTATTTTCTGTTTTATTCCACTGTCAGCATGACTCAGACATCAGTTAAAAGTGTTTTTTTTTTACACAGAAATGATAGTATTTTTTTCACAGTTGCTTTCTCCCCCCAAAAAAAAAAAAAAAAAAAAAAAATCAAGGTCAATTCGACAATAGAAACTTTAATGAATTCGTTATGGACATAAATATAAAAATGAAAAAAAGAAAACAGGAAAAAATGTCAAACAATCAAGAACCAATAAAACTATATCTGTTTTATTCTCATTTAGGTGAGATGTTAAATTCTCACAAAGACCAAAATCATGAATAATCCTGATGGGAGAATGCCAGTCTGACCCCTGCCCGCGTTATTTTTAATCATTTTTGCATCAGAAGAGTGCCTTTTGTTTGCTAAATAAGACCCATTTGGAGTTCTTGTGCATAAAAAGTACACAAACCTAACCTCAAGACTTAATGTGTTTAGGACAGGGATCATTAAGTACAAAGTACGTGTATTTTCATTCATGCCCTTGCTTGCTTCTCGTTCTCACAGCTGGCTCTGAACTGCCTCCCCCTGTAATTAGACAGGGGCCGGTCAATCAGACTGTTCCTGTGGACAGCACGGTGGTATTGAGTTGCCATACCGCTAGCATGCCACCTCCTTTGGTCCAATGGAAGAAAGACGGCATGGCGCTGTCACCAGCGGACGCACGTTTATCCATAGCAGAAAGCGGGTCACTTGAGATTCACCACACAAAGGTACAGTGCCTTGGGGCCAGGAAGTCATTTGATAATGATCACTGAGTGACTAATACTTGCCCTTTTCTGTGTATTTTTGTAGCTGGGAGACACAGGTTTCTATACCTGTGTGGCTTCTAGTCCCAATGGTGAAGCCTCTTGGACGGCGTATTTACAAGTCAACGGTATGCACATATTGCTAAAGCATGTATTTACTGTATTTTCTGCAATATAGGTGCACCTAATAAACTAAAAGGTGAATGACTTTTTGTAAAATGTTTTTTTCCATATTTAATTCCATATTTAAGAAACTTTCTGACAATTTCATTCACTTCCAAAATGAACAAACAACTATTTTATTATTTTCTTTGAGGTAAAGTATTAGTATTTTTTTGATACACAGTTTAACGTTCAACAACAGCAAGGTATAACATGTAGTGCAACATTTATATCACATACTGGATGGGAACTTTTATTCCAATCAGTAAACACACTGACACATTCTGATGCTGTTATGTCAAATCAAACATTACTGCAATCACGATATAGTAACACCCATAATATTGCGGCGCAATAACAACAATAACTCAAACAATAACTAGAAAGCAATAGCAAAATAACTTAATGTTGTCCGTGTTAATGTTTGTATTCACATTATGACCAACCTTGTTCAACTGTAAACACGCAAAAAGAAACATGTAAATCTCACTACACTTCCGATACAGTATAATGCATACTGGATTATAAAGCGCATGGTCAAAATTCAAGGCTTTATGGTCTGGAAAATATTGCAGTTGCCATCCATTAGGGCGAAATAGTATGCAAGATTTTAAAATTTATTTCAACAGAAAATATCCAGGTCACATAGGGACATCTGGCAAAACTTGCCCAACTAAATGTTGTCATATTATATTTCTTTTCTGGTCAAACATTACAATGGTCATATATTTAATAAGCATTTTTGTATGTCAGAATTTGGGGTAATTGTAGAGACCAGTCGACCCTCCGGCTCCGACCTGATGCCTGTTGCTCCAACTAAACCAGAGATCACCGACATTAGCCCCACTTCCGTCACTCTTTCATGGAAGTCCAGCCCCAATGGTGGTTCCATGCCTACGTCTTATCTAATAGAGGCATTCAGGTGACGTCTAGATTATCGTCCATGCTCATCATCTCCTTACCTCACACTCTCCCTTCATTATATATTATTAAATTTAATGTCCTTGTGATTTCATCTGTAGTCATACTTTAGGTAGCAGATGGGTGACCCTTGCCGAGCATGTGAAAATGCAGACGTTTGAACTGAAGAACCTGAAGCCTGGCACAGTCTACCTTTTTATGATCAGAGGTGTCAATGCTTACGGTCTCAGTGACCCCAGCACTATCTCAGATTCGATCCGAACACTTGGTCAGTAGGAACATATATTCCACTTTTTTTTTTATTAATATATTTGTTTTTTTTCCACCTCCACCAATAAACAGATAACAATACAGTAAAGTCTCGTTATATCGATATTCAAGGGAGTCCGAAAAAATATCGATATAACCGGGACTATCGATATATCCGACCCTGTTTGCATGTAATTTTCTCCGTGCGTGCATAGAAATAGTATCGATATAACCGGGACTATCGATATATCCGATATCGATATAACGAGACTTTACTGTATTTGACTATAGTTGTATTAAGTTCATCGTGTCTACTTGATATCTAATTTAAAACAGATTCTTTTCTTCCAGACAGTGTATTATAGGTGTTCAAATACCTGACATGTTTTGGCGTATACTTCAGTCAATATTTGACTATATCTATAGTATATATTTATATATGGCGACCTATAGCCCTGTATGTACCACTCTCAGAATCTACAATGTTAGTTCCTGTGCAAACATAACCACAGCGCATTTGTCTCTTTTTGTTGCTTTTTTTGTTTTGTTTTTTTAAACAAAAGACAGCATTTATACAGCTGAAGCAACAGATCCTCGCCACATCCAGAGGGAGTTGGGAGATGTGGTGATCCACCTAAACACCCCCATTGTTGTATCATCTTCAGCGGTCCGTGTAAACTGGATAGTAAGTGGGCTGAAGTAACTTGACTACACTTGTGGTGTGAGAATCAAGCAATATGGGAAGAAGTAGTTACATTTTACGGATGTTGTTTGATTGTTCTTTAGCATGAATTACTGTAAATTAGAGTACATGTGTTGCACAACTTTAGTTAGCATTTTGCTCATCTCGTCATTTGTGGACCACATTCAGTACCTCCAAAATGAAAACAAAAAAAATAGCCATAATAAGAAAATGATTGGCGCTACAAACACTAAATAGCCAAGAAGAAGAATCCAGTCAATAAAAAGCATTTTACCGAAGCATGAATGATGTCAGCTCACAAACATTACTTTCGACAGCTGCTTAATGTTTACCGTGTTTGCTATGGTGGACAACTGAGATTGATTATTTTTTCTGCACCAGGTTGAGCAGAACTCGTTGTACATTCAAGGCTACAAGCTGTTGTACAGGCCATCAGCTGAACACGGTCAACCAGAGGGCCGGTGGAGTGTCCTCGATGTACGTGCCCCGAATGAGGACGGCGTCGTGGTCGATGAGCTCAAGAGAGGCGCCATCTATGAGTTCAAAGTGCGTCCCTTTTTTGACGAATTCCAGGGAGCTGACAGTGAGGTGAAAGTGATAAGAACGTTGGAAGAAGGTGAGTTTTTTTTGCCCTGTAATCCACAGCCGGAAGTTTAATAACGGTGTTGTGCTATAAGCAATATCAATCCAATATCTGTTGACGGATATCTACTTTAAAACCAGGTATAAAATCAGGTATACTTTAAAATCAGGTATTGCTGTGTTTTTAGTGCAAGCTTGCTTCTTCTGCAATCAGATGTGAATAAATAAATAAACAAATAAAAAAAACAAACAAAAAAAACCAGCATGAGGTTGATGATTGACCGAAACATCCGAATGCACATTCCAATGTTTTATTTTCTATCTTGAACAATGAAGGATATTTATTTGCTTTTAATATTTTTTTATTTGGTGAGTTTTGACACACCTGCATCTATTCCTTCATTGCAGCACCAAGACAAGCTCCCCAGGATGTTAAAGTAACAAGGAGTGATACGAACGGCACTGTAATCCTCATATCATGGAAAGCACCCCCAGTCCCGGAGGAGGCAGGTGTTATTCAGGAGTATAAGGTATGACGAAGATACCCGCCCTTCAGTCCCCGCAAGTCACGCTTACACTCGTGTGTACATTTAAAGTCTAAACTGCTTCTTTTTGGTACCACTGATGCCACTCAGTGCTGTCGGATTTGTCCCTCAGGCAATCACTGTCACTTTCTCTTTGTCACCATCTCTTTTTGACAGATCTGGTGCCTGGGCAATGAGAGTCGTTATCACGTCAACCAGTCAGTTGACGGCTACACCTTCTCGGTGCTCGTTCCCGGTCTGGCACCTGGGATCCGCTACAGCGTAGAGGTCGCGGCAAGCAATGGCGCAGGCCCTGGGGTCAAGAGCAAGCTCATGTTCTTTCAGTTTGGTAAGGGTCCTTAAAAGTACACATAAAGTATGAGGGGGAAAGCATTTGAAGAGGACACTGAGCCATTACAGCAAAATGGGACTAATATGGAACAAATTATAGAGTCAGATGCTCATTTTGTTTTTTGCAGTGCTGGCTAGTCATTCTGGATCTGTAACAGAACTTCCCGTAACCATTCCCACAAAGTTGGAAGCATACACTTGTCAATTGTCTAGGTAAAATGAAGGATTAACATTTTATGGTAATAAGACAAAACCAAACAAATACATCCCAGGTCACATTGACTATGGATTGTAGCCCGTAAAACAGAACCTTTCACCTTCAACTAATTTTTTTGTCGAACTGCAAAACATAGTTTGGAACGTGGGATGAAGCTAGCGCAACACCCGAACTATCTGGCAGACATACTGCCCATATTCAGCGCACTGCTCCAACCCCAAATTGAATGCACCAATTGATTGAGTGATCAATGTTCATGGAACTCGGAGGTGCTAATTCCTATCTGCCGTTTGCTATCCAATCATTGCCTATGTTTCGTTCTGTTTTATGTTGTTAACTCATTCACTGCCATTGACGAATTTATTTGGGAATTGAAAATATTACATAGAGCGCCATTCCCAAATTTGTTTGGGTTTTGTTTTTTTTTCATGCTTGGGTGCCGATAAAGCGCTGGCCATGGCCTCTGGCAATGTTTTTTCTTTTCCACAAGGGGGCAGGATTTCCCTTTTTTCCATGTTAGCGCTTTGTTCCAGCTTCAGCTGTTGTTAATGCTCTATATACACCAATATGTATGTATTACATTGTATTTTGGACAGCCACCCTCATTTCAAGCTCATATAACTCCAGACTCACATAATTTAGGAATTAACTCTTTTTTTGATGAAAGAAGAGAGTCTAAGGTTTCTTACGCTGTTCATTCAATAATTGAGTGTTTATGTAGTCGTACAATTTTATAATCCTTGGGTCCTGGAATTCAAGTCACAATGACAAAAACCCTGGCACTGGAGTGAACACATTTTTGCAGGTCTGTCAGTGAATGAGTTAAAATCCCAAATCAACATTCATGGCGTTTTGATAATCAGATTTAGTTTGCATCTTGAAAATAACAGCCATAGTCAGTGTCAATTTCAGTTGATTTCGTCCAATGTGCACCGTCTCTCTGTTTCCAAGACTCTGCTGGCCAGATGATGGATCTCAGTGAGGGAAAGGACACCTTGTCGCACATTTCAGACGTGGTGAAGCAACCTGCATTTATTGCGGGCATTGGCGCCACCTGCTGGTTCGTCCTTATGATATTCAGTTTATGGCTCTACCGTCATCGGAAGAAGAGAAGTGGCCTCAGCAGCACATACACCGGCATCCGCAAGGGTCTGTGAGCTTCATTTGTAGACATGTACGCACCGTATCTACATACGTCTTTGATTTTGAAAAACAATACATTAAATTAAAGAGCTTTAAAAAAAAGGATGTCAAAGTGTAAAGTACAATATTCAGGAATCTGTCTTTTGGCACAAAGACTGAAGACACAATTATGCCCCTCTATGTGGGAGCAACACGTTTGAAGACGACGTTTGAAGGCTGACCTTTAGATGCTACAACATGTCATTTTCCCACTGCTGTTTGAACACACAAACCTGTCAGCCTGCCATTACCTTTGCCACAGTACCCCTGTTAAATTTCCTTTATCCTTCAAGTCCCTGATTAACCTTTTCACATGTCTAAGATATTGAGGATTGATAGCATGCATTTTTAAATCTTTGGCTTGAAAGATTATCATTAATATGGCTGGTACGAAGCATCAAATAGATGAAGGGACGAGTCGAGATTGTTTTTGTGTGCTTTTTTAAATGCATTTACTTCACTTACACTGTTTTGTCTGTCCGTACAGTGCCATCTTTCACTTTTACACCAACAGGTAAGACCAATATACTTTGCCTTTCTGGATGTTTTAATTTTTCAATACTATGTTAGAATAGCATGTGCGGCCAGTAGTATTGGACATATGGAGTTACTCCCATGTGCATCTTTAACATCTTTAACACATCTCTTGGCAAGACATTAGGCTCTTTTGAAATGAATTGATCAAACACAATTACGGCGTGATCAAAGGGACGGGGAAGGGACCCTTCCAATAGATACAAGAAATAAATGATAGACTGTCTCCAATAGTTAGAGAAAGGAAGACATAGACAAACAGATGTATTTTAGATTATACCCGGGAGAGGCCACGCCATGTATCTGTGGCCTGCCTAAAATACATAAAGAAGGGTTCCCATAGAGAACACCACATGGTTTGTAGAGAGTATCAAAGACCTCATATTGGAACCTGAGGAAACATTGGCATCCTACGATGTGACTTCTCTCTTTACAACTGTCCCCACCCCATCAGCAGTCTCAGTGGTGAGGACGAGACTGCTGGCGGACGTTTCTTTGCATGCTGGCGGACGTTTCTTTGCATGAAAGAACCAAACTTAAACCGGACCACATCTGCCAATTATTGGAAATCTGCCTTAATACTATGTATTTTCAATTCAGGGAAAATTTTACAAACAAATTCATGGTTGTGCAATGGGCTCACCAGTTTCACCCATAGTGGCTAATCTGTACATGGAAGAGATGTAGAAATAGACACTCACATCCTTCCAGGGGACAAAACCTAGACACTGTTTTAGATATGTGGACGATACTTTTGTCATAATTAAAAAACAAGAAATTCAATCCTTCACAGATCACTTCAACTCGGTAGACATCAACATTAAATTTACTCACGAGGACATTAAAGAGAACCAACTAGCCTTTTTGGATTGTAAAGTAATTATAAAAAAGGACAGAGCGCTAAAAACAGAAGTCTTTAGGAAGGTTACACACACTGACCAATACTTACTTTTCGATTCGAACCATCCTCTACAACACAGGTGTCAAAGTCAAGGCCCGCGGGCCAAATCCGGCCCGCCACATCATTTTTTTCGGCCCGCGAAAGCAAATCAAACTTGTTAAATTCCATGATGATTGCTAAAATCTGAGCCAAATTTTCATATTTTTGGATGTCAACCACAATAAAAGTCATTATTCTTGACTTCAGATTTGAAAACGAGTTATTCATTAATTTGCTGTGTGCTCTATATGTAATATTTGAAGGGATTTAAAAATTCTAATGGGTTCCCCAAATTCATAACGGCCCTCGAGAGGAAACCATAACTACAATGTGGCCTGCGGCAAAAAATGACTGACACCCCTGCTCTACAACACAAACTAGGAGTTATCAGAACCCTCCAGCATAGGGCTAAACTAGTACCAACATGCGTCGAAGGCAGAGAAAAGGAGTCAAAACATATCAGGAGAGCACTCAAAAACTGGGTACCCTCAGTGGTCGTTTAACAAATGTCAGAAAGAAAGAATAGGGAATGAAACAAAAAATTCTGAAGATACAAAAAGGAGAGGAGTAGCAGTACCTTACATAGCAGGAGTTTCTGAAAGAGTTCTTTGGCAACACAAAATGCCTACTTATTTCAAACCGATAAACACGTTAAGGCAAAAATTAGTGCATCCAAAAGATAGGCTGCCAAATGAAAAACAAAGTAATGTAGTTTATTCAACACATTGTAAGAATGAAAATTGTAAAGAGCAATACATTGGGGAGACTAAACAAATTCTCAAAAATAGACTATCCACATCGCAGGGATAACACTAGTGGGCCTCAATCGGCAGTACATATGCACCTAAAAGCTAGCAACCACTCATTTGATGACAATGAGGTTAAAATCTTAGCAAAAGAACAAAGATGGTTTGAAAGGGGAGTAAAAGAAGCAATTTTCATAAAAAAGCTTAATCCTTCATTAAACCGATATGGTGGGGTGAGATTCAATTTGGATCGTTCGTACAATAGCCTGCTTAGGCAACAGAGGTTAGGCAACGTTAGTAATGCTGACGAGGTGATACCGGAGGGAGTGGGGCAATCAGGCCAGTCGTTAGTCAGGAATGTAGGAACAATCGGTGGGGCTGCAGGGAGTGGTCCTCTGCTCCCCCCAACTTGAGAGTAGGGACCTATCATAGCAGTGTCCAGCACCGCCATGTCTGGACATTAGGGATATATAGGGCCGATACTACCAGTAAGACTTTAGTTCGCTGAAGAAGCATCTTGGATAAGAAGCGAAACGTCCGACACCTTCAAAAAAGTACAGATGACGGCTGAAGAAACCTTTTCATCGATGTCTACATGAGTCATTACCAAGTTTGCTTCATCAGAGTGAGAGAAAATCATGTCTGCTTCGTCATCCAATATAGATGAGGCACAGATGTTTGTCAAAATTGATTGCGACATTAAGATTTACAGAATGGGAGTGTTTGTTTTGTTTTGTTTTTGCGTCTGTGCGCTCAGACTTTATGCCCTTACTAAAGTTGCTGTAAACTTTTGACTTTTCCTGCCTGTCATATTTTTTTCTTCGCCCCCGGCACTCCCTGTTTGCGACAGTTCATCAACAATGAAACTTTTCCGCCTTATTTTTCAGTTGCATATCAAAGAGGAGAATCTGTCTGCAGTGCTGGCAGGCAAGTGGTATTTTCATTGTGTAAATTTCAATTGCAGCTGCATGGTACAAACACCAGGAGACGCTGTCTATCTGTTATGGAAGTTTCAGAGTGCTGTGTGTTCATTCAAGACGTGAGAGAATGCAGTAGGCTTTGAGTGATGGTTGTCCTTGTTGCAGACCGGGCCTTCTGAGTATGGCGGAACCTCTGAACCAGCTGTGGCTGCCAGACAATTGGCCGAATACATGTGCCAATCATAAGGACTGCAGCATGAACTGCTGCAATAATGGCAACGGCACCAGTGACAGTAACATGACAACATACAGCAGACCAGGTTAGTGCCTGTCACAACTCTGACATACATGTGTAATAAATCAAAACTGCTGTGACTGAGTTCTCATTGATATTTTCACTGCCATACTCTCTCCTTAGCCGATTGCATTGCCAACTATGGAAAGCACCTAGACAACAAACACGAGGGACAGCTTGGCCCCGAAACAGCGATTTACACCGACGTCAACCTCAGCGACAAGCTCAATGAAATCAAGACATTCAACAATTCTAACTTGTGCTATGCAAGTCCAGGAGGGGACTCATCAGATGCATATGAACCAATCCCCTATGCTACCACTCAACTTATTCAGGCCAGCATTAAAAACAAGGCTCATGCATTGGAACCTGTGGACATTCCCCGCTGGCATCAGCCACCAAATCCTCCTCCACTACCAATAGAAATGGCCTCACAGATGCAATATAACATCATGGAGCAAAACATTCTTAATCAAGGTAAAGTCGGGTAAATTCTGCCTGAGTGGATGAAATAATCTGTCAGGCTGTTTAACGCTCTTCGTTCTTCAGATCATCCACAACGTAATGAAGGCTTAGTCCGTCACAAAACCATCCCCTACAACCATAACCAAGATCACAGTATGGTAGGCTCTCTGCACAGCTCAGATAGAGGTAGCAACAGCACCTCAGGTAACGCTCAGGGCCTCTGTTCTCACATCTGTACCGATTCGAAATAAAAGGAGTGCACTTTGACATTTCTGCTAATTTCTCAGGAAGTCAAAATCAAAAGAAAGGACCGCGGGCCATGAAGACTCCAAAACATACAGCAGTTAGCTGGGGAGATGCTCTTTCTCCCCCTCATGCTATTGCCTGGAACGGTGATGAGTACAGCCTCCCCATGGAGAAGAGGTTGACTTGTATTTTAATAATTTACAAATCCTTCTTTTGTCTGCTGCCCACTCGAAATGCTATGACTCTTCCATGGTGGTTGTGTGTATAATACGTGTTAGAATGACATTTGAACAAATGTGCAAAACAAATGCCACTCTTCTTAACAGACTACAAATATGCACCATTCACGCTTTCTGTATTTATTCATTGATCTATGTATTTACCCAATTATGTATCTATTTATTTATTTATTTATTTATTCATTCATGTATTTATTTGTTGGTCCAGTTTTTATTGTATTTATTTTTTTTTTTTCATTCATTTTTTATTAACTTTTTAAATTGATTCATTATTATTTTTTGTCTATGGTGATGGACAGGCTGACAGACGATGTTAGACAAGAATCTCCTTGGACCATGATGTTTGCAGATGACATTGTGATCTGTAGCGAGAGCAGGGAACAGGTGGCGGAGAAACTAGAGATGTGGAGATATGCCCTGGAAAGGAGAGGAATGAAGATCAGTCGCAGCAAAACGGAATATATGTTTGTGAATGAGAGGGATCCAAGTGCAAGAGTGATGCTACAGGGAGAAGAGATAAAGAAGGTGGAGGATATTAAGTACTTGGGGTCAACTGTCCAGAGCAATGGAGAGTGTGGAAAAGAGGTGAAGAAGCGTGTCCAGGCAGGCTGGAACGGCTGGAGAAAAATGTCAGGTGTGATGTGTGATAGAAGGGTTTCAGCGAGGGTGAAAGGTAAAGTGTATAAAACAGTGGTGAGACCAGCCATGATGTTTGGACTGGAGACAGTGCCACTGAAGAAAAGACAGGAAGCAGAGCTGGAGGTAGCAGAGCTGAAGATGTTGAGGTTTTCTTTGGAAGTGACCAGGTTGGATAGGATCAGGAATGAGTACATTAGAGGGACAACTCATATTAGAGGCTTTAGAGAGAAAGTCAGAGAGGCCAGACTGAGATGGTTTGGACATGTCCAGATGAGAGAGAGTGACTATATAGGGAGAAGGATTCTGAGCCTTGAACTGCTAGGCAGGAGACCGAGAGGAAGACCGAAGAGGAGGTTTATGGATGTGGTCAAAGAGGACATGAAGGTAGCTGGTGTGAGAGAAGAGGATGCACAAAACCGGGATAGATGGAGGACACTGATTCGCTGTGGCGACCCCTGAGGGGAAAAGCCGAAAGGAAAAGAAGAAGAAGATTATTTTTTGTATTCATTTTTCATTCATTCATTCATGTATCTATTCATCTATGTATTTATCTATTTATGTATCTGTCTCTTTGTTTAATTATTGATTGATTGATTGATTTATTTATTTATTTATTGGTCCAGTTTTGATCCAGAAAGGAGAGCTGAAGTCTGCCCAACCCCGCCAGTTAGAGGGGCAGCATCATCTCCGGGCGACATGTCCTACAGTCAAAAAGTGACCACACACCTACAGTCAATCACCAGCAATGGTGTGCATGAAGGAATCGACCACCTCAGGTAAACACTGTTATATATGAAAATGGATATTGTGACTGGCCAATAAATATACTTAGAAACCACCAAATCATCCTTGCCATCTCTCCCTAAAACACAGCTGTAACCCTCTGTACATGGACACCGATGCACAAGAAGATGCAGAGGAAGAGACAGCACATCCGGAACACCACTATCATCTGCACAAAAACCAACAGCACAAGCAAAAGTTGCCTCACAACTCCCCGCACAAACTGCTTCAACACAGGCTGCAGCAGACCCCCGCATCCAGCGCCGGGGAGCTGGATAGATCAGTCACAGGGTCCATGGTGAACAGCTGGGGCTCTGCATCTGACGATAACTTATCATCGGGGAGGTCCAGCATTGTCAGCACATCGGAAGGATCTTTCTTCACGGATGGAGATTTCAGTCAGGCAGAAAGCTTGCGTATGTGCAGATACACCGAGGAGTCAGGTGAGATGACTTCACGGAGCTCAAACATTTTAGCCGGATCGCAACATGCTGATGTCCTGTCCATTAGTTCCCTGTCAAAGTCTAATTGAGCAATATACTCTTAATTTAGATGTTTAACACACTCAAAAACATACTTGCGAAAGAATATTGGGACGGTGAGATGAGAAAACTAAACAGAAAAAAAATAATCATACACAACTCATATCTCTCTTCTAAACACATATATACAACATATACACTGACAAAGTTTATTTAAAAATAAAACTGCAGCAGTAATAATCATTTGGACTGTGGTCCTTCGTATATTACATTGCCCTGTGTATCTAAAAAAAAGATTAACTTTAAATGTCAACATATCATAAAAGCCATTTCCTTGGTCAACGGGTTCATTTACATTTTATTATGATTAAATCTCAGGGCAGCGACATCAGCGACCCAGCAGTCCCATGTCGACAGACAGCAACATGAGTCCTTCAATAATGCAGAAAAGACCCAGAAAGTACAAGCAGAACCTGTGTATGCCGCCAAGCTACCATCCCAAAGATGCATTCAATGATGGTAAAACCTCCCAAAAAACATCCGGTTGGCAAATGTGATGTAATTCATCTCTCAAGAGCTAACTATTTGAATTTGTGTGTGCTTTCCTCCGTCTCTCAATCCCACTGCCTCGCCAGACTCCCTCATGCCTCTGAATTTCCCCAGTCAGATGTCCCATAGTGACTTAAGAGTACGGGGGGCCACGCTACCCCGGATGGGTTCTGGAGAAGCCCGGGGCCGAAGAGGCAGCACTGGGACTCACCGGATCAAAGAGGGTCCTTTTGAAGAGAGCGAGAGCCAGGACGTAGATAAGATTCTACCCAGGGGTAAAGGAGGCAGCAAAGGCAAACAACACTCAGGTACTGGAGAGTCCATGTTGCGCTCTTGGCAACACGTCAAATGTATGCACGAGTCCAACCTAAATACTTTTTTCCCCCCATCAGAGTGTGGAGACATTCTTCTGTACACCCGCCCCTCCTTCCCGTCGGGTCTAGCTCAAAGTGAGCATGATGACCCCAACGTATCTAGCATTATACTTTGTGATGAATCGAGGATCAAGCACAAAGGGGAGATGGAGAGTGTGGGAGTACATGAGGTAAGCCATGGGTCAAAATTGACAACACCTTTACGATATTATAGAGATATTGTACATAGATGGAACTGAAAATCATTTAGCACCGAGAGGTAAGGTGATGGCTTCCTCATTTTGGACCTCATGACAACACAGGGCAGTTTTTCACGCCACAAAATAAATATTGGGAGTTGGTATAGTCAAAGCAACATGCCATTTTGCCACAAAATAAATACAACATAAAAATATCATACTCATGAAATGGATTTGATTGGTGATGATTTTGTTTAGCGACTCACTTTTTTTCCTCCTTTCTTTTCATAGTTCCTGCAAAGTTGAAAACCTTTCGGATGACACCGTAACATCCGACACTTGCTTCATTGAAGGACTCGAGATGGGAGGCGTGGGGCGGGAGGGAGGGGGGTAGGGAAATAAAGAAACAATTAAAATACTGCACAATAAATGTTCTTTTTCTATGTCCAATTTCTCACTCGATGTTGTTTTTTAAAAAAAAGTGCTCATGTTTATGTCTGTGGACTTTATTCTGGCTGACCTTCTGTCATGGGACTACAAGAAAAGTGTCACCCAGTGGTGTAAGATAAATGCGCACGTTATGGCTGATGTGGTTGTCAACAAAAAATATTGTAAAATGATGAGCGTTACTCGTGTGTTTTCAAAATGCTTGTGTCATTTCCAGACATCTTGTAAATCGTTTACTGCCACAGAAGTGCTTCAAATTGAAATTTGATGTGACAGTGTTAATGTTTTATAGGTGATGTATATCTTGTCCTCGGTTGGTTCTACTTTGGTTAGAAAAGCACAATCACAAATGATTATTGTTATTATTATTATTGTACGCATTTTGTGGAATTTTGTAAATCATTTGCGAATTTCACTCGATTCAGAGAAAATGAATGTTGATCTCAATTGTGCATCCACTTCTATACATTTTTAAGCTGCTTCCATTCAGTGAAATCTTGATTTTGTGGTTTTTTTGCATGCACATTCTCCTAATGGATGTATTACTCAATGATTCTGCTCTTGGTTCTTTCTTGCATTTGTTTTCCGTGAGTCCAGTAGTTCTATTCACTTGACCTTGGCCATATCTTCTTAAAATTAGGTCAGCTTTCTCCATTGTCTTTTTAATCTTATCCTGAACTCAATACCTAAATGCATTCATAAGGCACTTTTCCCAGAGTAAATTCATGAAATGCGGTTATCTTGGGAAATCGGGAAAGATTCCCCTCAACATATGATCCAGTTGCTCTATTCCCATCACAGCAAGGCATGCGGCGCATATTGAAATACCCCAATCTCAATCTAAAAAAAATGCTGCCATTTTCATTTATGTAAAGCAGAACATATTAGCCAAATCACTTTGACCAAAATTGATTGACACCTTTTTAAGTAAATAGCTACAGCAAATGTTTATTCACTTCTAACTGCATTTGGCCATATGCCGAGTACGTCAAACAAACACTGTTTTTTAGATGCCCTGCAAACATAGTAGCCGTAAGTCTATGCCACTTGATATTGAAATAAAGCCAGTGATCATTGACAATTTCTGTTCAATCTCTTTCGATGTGCCCCTGTTTTCAGTTTTTGAACAACACAGTCAATTTATTTTCCATCAGCATCACCAATCCAATCCAGAGCCAGAAAACAAAAACAAATTGCACAGTGTTTATCATACATTTCCAGTATTTTTTAACAACATCACGGCAAACCAGGCGTGTTGTCTTTTCAAGAACATGAATGTATTCATTCCGCTATATTCTCTGGGATTTCTGTATTTTGACAGTGAAGGTGTCGCGAAAGGTCAACTCGTTATATGACTTATTTTGATCAAGTTCTATCCCATTTGAGACAAACTGGGGCGAAAGGTCACGTTGGTCATTTTGTTTTGTCGAACATCACTCGGCCAATTATCAACCTGTGGTCCTGACCGCTCATCAGTGATAGTTTCAACTACACACTTGTCTGCACCCGTTTACTACTTTTGTAATCTTCCTGAACCAGTCATGTGCAAAATATTCAACTATTAAGTTTATTTATTTTATGCTTCAGCTCACAGTATTGAAAGCTTTTGAATTGTAAAGAGTAGGGGGGAAAGAGGGCGCTTCAGTCTTGTGGAAAATGCTTTGTTCATTTCTTACAGCGGTACTGTACTGTTATGGAACATTTATTTGGAAAATAGCTGTCATTTTGTCACACTGTTTACATATTAAACACCATTTCCAAATGCCATTGATTTTTTTTTTTCGAACACTGTGTCTTAGCATCCAATATGAACCGAGCAATTTCTGCGAAAGGAAAACTTGGGATTGCGAAAAATGTAATTTTATTTTGAAATACCATGTACAGATACATTCTTGGATCCTGAATCATTTTGCAAAGAAAGGTGAGGTAAAATTAATATACATGCTTTGATTCTACATCCCACTGACTGACAACCATTGGCAAAATTACACTCAAATAAATATTTTTTTATTATAGAGCCCTTAGCTCTTTAAACGCTCATATAGAAACCTTACTTGAAAGATTGTCTTTATAGTTTCAGATTTTATGAGTTTGACCTTTGATAGAATAAATTCACTTGACATAATTGCCCATGGAAATTCATTCAAGATTATAAGGACAATGACAGGCGTCACAGATCTTGAGAATGAGCTGCAAAGAGTCACCGTTTCCATATTATTGTTAATGCCCATCACACCCAGAAAAAAAAGGAGAAAGATGATATCTGTTCATCTGTACGGTTCAGCCTGTGCATTGTCACTACAGCCTACCACTGAGGATTTTACATGAAAAGTAAATTGCACTGTGGAACCATTACCCTTGAGAATCAAAAAAATCCCATTCAAAGTCTAACACGCATAGAGGAATTGATGCCACACTACATTCTCAGTCTGGAAGTCAAGAGAATGAACCACAATATAGTGACTAATATGTGATACACATCTGTGGAAAATTACAATACAATGGATGTCTGCATTTCTTTGTCTTGCTTTCTGAGTTTGTTTTGCTTCTCAGCAAAGACAGCTGTCTACCCGAGGTATTCAGATGTCTTTGTGTTGGGTTCTGAGATACAACGCGTTTGTGTGGGTGTGAGGCTACGCTTCTCTGTCTGAGTGAGACTGTTCTGCCAAGTTTCATTTTCAATTATACCAAGTTTATCCAGTAGCTTCACTCCAATCTGTTGATAAAAAGCTGGTCTCGACAAGTCAAAAAAATGTGGCAGAACTGAAGAAAGGTTGAAAATGGGCCCTGGAAGGGGGTTGCTTTTTGCCGTCACCCTTTTGCATTTTACATAAGACAACTGAGCAATAGACATATTCTGGATGAGTGCCATGCTGTTGGAATAAGTGTCTAGTCGTTTACAGAAAAAAAACAGACCAACTGAGCATATCTTACATATCTGTTCCATTTTCCAACTTAACATGGACAGCTATGATATAGAGGAAATAAAACAGCCACAAAGATAGTAGTGCATTGCCTATTCAACACGATGCAATACACAATTCTGTTTCTCACAGCATTTATTAAATTAGATGTGACCCTAATGAGGAATAAGCAATACAGAAAATGGATGGATGGATGTTGTAAATCCTTGAGAGGCAAGAACATTCCCCTATCTCAAAATATTCACAGGTAAAAAGAATATTTCCCCATTGAAATGAATGGAAACACCATTAATCCGTTCCACCCTCCAAAAAAAAATAAATATGTTTATTAATTTTGAAAAATAGCAGTATTTAATAGTGTACTTTAGAAAAAAACTAAACTGAATGATAATAAAATACGTACAATGTATCAACAGGTTGTGATATCTAGCATCACAGCAACAATTTAATGCATTCCCTGCTAAATGTGCAAACGTGTCCACTCCAGTGCCAGCGTTTTTGTCATTTTCACTGAAATTCCAGGACCCACAGAATATTACGTTTTAGTTTTCATAAACATTTAATACAGCGTTAAAAACCTTAGACTCTCTAATTCCTAAATTATATGGGTCTGGGGTAATATGAGGTGCAACTGGGCGTGGCTGTACAAAAGGCAAATGCTGCCCCCTCGTGGAAGGTAAAAAACATTGCCAGAGATCTGACCAGTGCTATATCTGCACCCCCGCAAGAAAGAACAATACATTCAGGAATGTCAGTGAATGAGTTAAGAAGTGACAACTTTAATTTACTACCATACAGCTCTAATATCACAAGTTTGCGCTCAGCCAAAGCAGAATGTCAATCGCGTTCCTCGTATCTCAAGGCGCCACTGTAGTAGTTTTAAAGTGATGCAAAATGTTGAGGACAAAAGACAATGTGGCCACACTCTTGTGAGGCTCATGAGTTATGAGTCGATGAGAGGGTGAGTGATGGAGTGGGGATGGAAGACTTCAATTTTATGGAAGGTTTATTTGAGAAAGATTAGTTTCTGTTCAAGCAGACAGTTGGTGAGGAATTAAGTCGTGTCAGAGATAATCAACGTGCTGGGCGAGATGGCGCCCGGAGCAGCAGTTGTAAATTTCAATTTGTTTAAGGAGATATATGGCTGTCTGTCACTCGCAATGACCCAAGGGGGTGCATCAGTTGAAGCCAAGAGCACTCCTAACCTGACACTATTGTTAGATAACATTTCACCTAAACAGTGCATTCATATTGTAAAAAGTATTCAATTGATCAGCACATTCAAACATTCATGTAGATTTTTTTCTTCCTCATTCAAAATTCATTTCCTGATTTAATATAAATAAAGCCACAATGTTGGCGTCTTCAAAAATAGCACACAGCATCGTTGCTTCAGATGCACAACAGCACAACTTACCTGCCAACAAGCCGCAATGCAATAATCATGCCAGCTTCCACTCACGTTAAACTGAGGAGGTGCCTGCCCTGAATCTCCCCCCAATGGGAATGAATGTAAAAACAGTTCTCTTCTGTCACACTATGCCAGCAGGATGTTGTTGTCTCACATTTCATTTCAGGATGTCAAAACTTCTAAAAGTAAAGTATTTGGGCAGTGGTGCAGAAACAAAGTGCTCTAAGTAGGCTAAACAACCAGTCAATGATGCAATGGAATGCATCACTGCAGGCTCGCTGTTCAATTCAAATTGGAATTTTTTTCCTACAGTACAATTAGCCTGTTTTCTGAAAAAGTGTTTAAAATGATGACAACTCTTGCAATGTCCATAAAAAAGTAACAAAAAAATGTTATGGTAAATAATTGACTCATACTAGCATCATTTGCTGTCTTCCAAATGCCAATCCGAGTTTTGGTATTCATATAATGGTGCATGATCCTGCTTCCGTTTTTATATCATTTCCCTTCAAATTGACAAAGAAAACACTGAGTGCACATTTTCAGCATGCAACAGAAAGACAGCAGACCTATCAGAGCGAAGAAGATGAACATAAATTGGGCACTGAGGGAGCTAGAAGCCAGGAGACCATGGCCTTTTGCTTCCCCTCGGGAGCAGGTCTGCAGTCTTATGTTGTTTGCGTCTTAACATCTGAAGTAGCGAGTGGTAGGAAGTAATATCCAAATGTCACGAGTCTCAAATCTGATTGTTTTTTTTAAGACAAAGTTCTGCAGAATTATAATGTAAACATGCAACTGCTTATCTTGATCAACATACAGAATGATACGGCACGAGTTGTACACATTATTTCTGCTTGCGGTTGCCATTTGTCATGAACCATTAAAAAAGTTTTTTTTTAAGCATTGACTGTCAGAATTGTGTTCAAAAAACAACAGCAACACATACGCACACACACAGGTATCAAAACAAATGACAGGGGGGTGAAACAAAATACTCAAAAAAACTCACAACCTTTTTTTAGTTGGAGTTTTAAGTCCATTGAAAATTTGTATAGAATGTGGAAACAAAAGATGGACCAATTTTCAAGAAACAAGAGTAACCTAAGCAAAACATTCACCACTACTAGAAACAACAGTTTCAACACATCACATAAACCACAATGAATCTGAAGAAAAGATTGAACAAAATCATGGAACTCAATACAAACAAAATTGATAATGAGACTCACCTTGTCAAGATGAGTGGCTGGAGCGGGCTGATTAGATGACAGGAGGAGGTGCTGAGCTGACAAAAACAGGTGGCTTGGGGAAAAAAACAGCCATACTAGACATTCTCCAGGGGTATCAGGAGAACATAAAATGAAAAATATCATGACAAAAACATACAATCCATTTTTAAAAATGCAGCCCAGGATCATGAGCTGTCTATCCAATTAACCACTGAGAGGAAATGACATCTCGAGTGACTGAAAATCCCCTTAACCAGAAGATACATCATACATGTTGCTCACACTGAACTCAGAAACGGTTTCGTTCAAGTTTTTTTTTTTAACAATAGCCTCTGTGCATGTAGACAAATTGAGAAACGTTTGTCATCATTTAGATGCCCTTCATCAGCAAAAACGTCTCATCATATAATAATGCCAGGCAATTTATAACATTGAATGCTCCTATTCCCAATAATAAACATATGCCATTCATACATTTGACAGCTTGATTGAAATATGAACATTATGATTATCAACTTTGACAAGGAAGAATGTTTGGATTTCATTAATGAATCTCATTTAGCCTAGGGTCCGGTAAGTAGCTTCAATTACAGCAACATCATTTTGACTGTAGGTGGAAAGTGACTGATTGTGGTCAGTCTTCTTTAATTTCTTACTCTCAGCCATCTTGGTTCGGTAATTACTCATTGCAATCATGAAACATGGGTTTCCGAGTAGGTATTTTCCTTTTTTTGTTATGCACATCATTAAAAAAAACTCAGGAATATGAAATAACAATTGTCCAGCTTATATGCATAAAATTGTCTCTATAAGGACATACTGGCCATGTATTTTCATGTATTCTTTTTTGTTTTTTTGTTCATGCCTGGAAGTCTGAAAGAACGCACATTTCTAGATTGAAATCGGAATATTCATCATTTGTAATTTCCCTTACACTGAATACACATTTGACAATAAAGCTGACTTTGACTTTGACATGAACAGCGATTGAAGTACGTAGTAGGAGGAATGTCAGGAGCCTTAAACCAGTGGCAATTGGTCAGTCAAATTGTGACAGGGTATGACAAAAAATGTATTTATGTAATTTTAACACAACCAAACATTAATATTGGCTGTGTCTACACTTCACTCAAAAATGCACATACAGTCGATTTAAAGCATCAGTGAGGTCTGACCAGTAATTCCCAGTTCTTGCACAATATCTGCAGATAATGCTGATCTTGGTCGATCAGACATTGTTATTGACAGGCTTTCCCAGATTGCCTCAATCAAACCAAAGCAAATTTCTCCTGGCTCCTGTTTAAAGGGAAACGGGGTGATTTTTCAACCATGTCATAGCATACATGCCAAATAAAGTTCACGAGACAGCTGAGGCTAAATAGCGTTTTAGGATATCTTGATATATTTATACAGTGTGGTAGTTGCCGCTTGTAATCACATTCATTGTGATGCTTTTTACAAAGTGACCGTGTGACGATGCATTTCAAATTCCACTGGAACGCTTGCATTTGTCAGCCTCGTAGATACATTTTTCATCAGCTGCTTTTAAGGAATGAAATAAGAGCAGATCAATAAAGGCCACACCAACACAATAATTAGAACATCATCCGTGGGCTTTCAAGCAGACATTTCTGATTTACTTTGTATAAAAGAGCAGTCGGTTGCTTCAAATTGACTGAATATGGAGTTCAGCGGCTTACATTTCCAACTGTTTCGAAGGCCAGGTGGAATTAAAGGAAGGAAACATTGCTCATTTTCACATACACATTTTATTTTGCATTATATGATTGAAAATTGGCCCTGTTGTGGGTGAATGTGTATTCCTGAGGGCAAACCAGTCTGGCAGGTGAAGATTCCTTGGTTGGGAAGCCATTTTCAGAATTAACAATCTAAATACTAAATGTTTTATCTTACGTGAAATAACAAATAAGGTTTTGGAAATTTAGACAAAAATTGTACAACAAAAACAATGTACTTTTCGAATTTGAAAAATCTCCGATATTCCATTTATAAAAATTCCTACAATGTCAGACAGTTGAACTTCAGTTTTCCAAAGCAGTGCAGACTGGTCTCCCAATAATATTGTGGCACATTATGAAGCGTAAAATAAGAAAACTGGAATGTTCAGCAACTTAAACTCTACATCAGGCAAGAATTGAAAAGCATTCCACCTACATAGCTTCACAGTTATATTCACAATTATTGTTCTCAGTTCCCAAAGCGTCAGTGAGTGATTTGCAAACAATGGGAAACATGCCCCTATTCCAGCTTTTTTTTTTTTTTTGATGGGTCGCACCACATTAACAGAAAGTGGATATTTGCAAAATGACAAGCATGGTTTAGCGATTTGAACATTAAATATCTTGTTTTTGTCATGTATTATGTGAGTACAGACTGAAAAAGACTTGCAAATCATTTCGTTTAATTCTAAATTTTTCAGGAATTGGGGTGTATACATATCGTTGGTTGGTGGATTTACACGAAGACCCGAGCCACTCAGCGGTCGGACAATTTGATCAGCCGATATTTTAAAATTGTCTAAATGTGTATATATATATATATATATATATATATATATAGGGGCCCGGTAGTCGAGTGGTTAGCACACCGGCTTCACAGTGCAGAGGTCGCCGGTTCGCGTCCCGGTCTGGCCTCCCTGTGTGGAGTTTGCATGTTCTCCCCGGACCCGCGTGGGTTTTCTCCAGGTCCTCCGGTTTCCTCCCACACTCAAAAAAAAAACATGCATGGCAGGCAGATTGACCACTCCAAATTGTCCCTAGGTGTGAGTGTGAGAGTGACTGTTGTGTGTCTTTGTGTGCCCTGTGATTGGCTGGCAACCAATTCAGGGTGTCCCCCGCCTCGTGCTCGAAGACACCTGAGATAGGCTCCAGCAATCCCCGCGACCCTCATGAGGAATAAGCGGTACGGAAAATGAGATGAGATGATATCACCGGTGTCAAAGTCAAGGCCCGCGGGCCAAATCCGGTCCGCCACATCATTTTTTTTCGGCCCACGAAAGCAAATCAAACTTGTGAAATTCCATGATGCTTGCTAAAATCCGAACCAAAATTTCATATTTTTGGATGTAAACCACAATAACAGTCATTATTCTTGACTTCAGATTTGAAAACTAGTTATTCATTAATTTTGTGTGTGCTCTATATGTAATATGTGGAGGGGATTAAACATTCTAATGGCTTCCCCAAATTCATAACGGCTCTCGAGAGGAAACCATAACTACAATGTGGCCCACGGCAAAAAATTACGTTGACACCCCTGTGTGTATATATATATATATATATATATATATATATATATATATATATATATATATATATTGATGTCACCCATTAGAACAGATTGCCTTTGGTGGTCTCATTGTATTTAAAACAGATCTTTACTATTTACTGTACAGTGGCCATGTATTTTGAATATTGCACTGTTGGTATGTCATTGTATGCAAATGAAACTGAATTACAAAAAGTAATACATAAATATATATATATATACTGTATATGATTTTAACATACTTTAGAGGAATAGGAGTGAGGTGACACATACAGTACCATTTTGCCTTGCTTTGGAGTTGACGGGTGATGTCTCGTTTTTGGTTTTTTTTTTGTGTAGGTTTTTTCCTCCCATAGAAGTTGAACTGTTTGCAATGAGTCTTTGTTGGTAAAATTCAGGAGAAAAAATCACAACAAATAGTACATACACAGTTTCCCTGGCTGACTCCAACCACATTATCACCTGTGTTGCTCCCTTCTTAATTCTCAACATACAGTGCGGGATGTTAGGGGAAAAAACTGTCGCACAGTAAGTATTCCCAACATCATAATTTTTCTCTAAGCCTTTGCTGAGAATGGAGTTTGTGCTTATTTTCACCAAAACGCTCTGTGCAAAGTAATATAATACATTAGCAAAATTTGAGTGGAAATGAAAACAAATCACTGTCAAAAATAACAATAAAAAAAGTCTTACAGCAGCTTGCATAGCAAAGCAAAAGACAAGTGTACAGATACAAAATATATTTACACATTATGCAAGTCCCCTTTTTAATTTTAAATCGCATTTTGTTTTGCTTCACTTGCTCGGTGTGAATTGTACACCAAGTGATAACTAAGAGCAGTCACAATACTAGACTTAATAGGGGGTATGAAGGAAATGCTGTGAGACTTGTGTCAGTGTCCTGTACATGACATTTACAGTTCGTCATTTTCATTTGTATGTTCCTTTGACTCCATTCTGTCTCCTCTCCAGTGCCTGATCATCATTCCGATTCACTCAGTGAGAGACAATCTCAGTGCACTTTGAAACAAGGCGTCCAGGGGCATGTATCCAACAGACTCTGAAAATCAAAGAAAACAGCACCGTAATATCATGTGTTTGTGTGCGTGTGTATGTGTGTGTGTATATGTGCGTGTGTGTATGCGTGTGTGTGTGTGTACGTGTGTACTGTATGTATGCATTGTATGCATTGTATGCTTTGTATGCAATGTATGCTTTGTATGCAACGTACGCAATGCATGCACTGTATGCAATGCACTGTATGCAATGCACTGTATGCAATGTACTGTATATATGTACTGTCTGCACGTATGTAAATATTTATTTATTTTGTAAAATCTTCACCATTCAGTAAAACTGTCAAATTTATTTCTGATCTGCCATTTTCAGGTCTACCATGCGAATGTTGAAATAAATGAGTAAATATACAAAATACAATCTAAAGGGGCTGATTAAACAGTGGTGTATCCTCCACTACAGTTGTGCCGTCTTTGAAAAAGTATTTTATTCTGAACAACAACAAAATGCTCAGACTTACAGTGATCCCTTTTCTCTTTGCTATTTGTGAGAAGATGGCCATTGTGGGAGGTCTCTGCAGAAGGTCTCTTGTGGGAACCCCGATTGAGCGTGGCCCTGTTGGATGTGGAGGTGTCGCCCCAGGTACCCATATGTTGCCGCTCTAGCGTGGAGACGGTCACCATGCACTCCTCTGAAGGGTCTGAGGCTGCACTGACCCAGGAGCTGTTCATACGGGAACTGTTGCCATGAAGGCTCCTGACTTGAGGCCCAAGAGTTTCTGAGTGGATAGTAGATGAACATATTTTGGCAAACAGCACCAATCCAAAGAATTAATTTCATGGAAACCCATGGGCACATATGATCTTTTCGAAGGCGCAATTAGAAGTTCTGAAAATATTTGCGCATCTCCGGTGCAATGACAGCTGAAGCTGAGAAAGATTTCTCTTACCTTCTTGATTGGTGTCTTTTCGTCTGGGCAGTGTTCCAACCTTGTTTGTCTGTGATTTGAGGCCAGTTAGCGGTGCCCTCTTGTGACCAAGGCTATGTGTGTTCTGCGCACCACGATCTGTTGTACCACAGCTGTCTGAACGACACAACTGTGCACCATTACCTGCAAGGGGTGAAAAAATAACGTGTTTTACTTTTTATGAATAATCAGATTTCAATGTGGTTAGACTAGTCGTTCTTAACCCCAGGGGTTCAGTCAATCCGTCTCAGGAGTTCTACTAAGCCTCTGCTCTGGAGGATAATATTCACATAGTTATGAGATGCGCAGATGAACTGGTTGGGTTCTGTATCTCTTACATGGTTCAGAACAACTGCTTTAGACATATGAATGAATTAATAAATCTTTATTGTCACCTCAGAGCACAAAAATACGCAACATACACGACTTCACGTGAACGACCATCCAGGAAAGATGAAAAATAAGACATGAACAGAGGAGGAAAGGAGAGTGGGATTCAACAAAGGCAGTGGTGATAACAGGATCGTATAAGAGTGTGTTATTGGGAACGTGTATGCCTGTCAGGGTGTCCCCAGCTGGTATGGAAAGCATATCATTTCACTCTATATGCAAAACATGTCATCTAGTTGTCATTAAATAAAACAAGGAGCAGGAGAACAAAACACGTTTAGCCAAAATTCAAACATCTATTATGGTCATTTTCATTGAGGATGGCTGATGTTGCTCAAATTGCAAACTCTCTTATAGTCAGCCGTCATATATTTAAAACAAACAAACAAACAAACAAACAAACAAACAAACAAACAAACAAATAAATAAATATATAGATAAATAAATAAATAAATAAATAAATACACATACAACATAAATACATACATCAATACAAACACATACACAAACAACAAACAAAATAAATAAATAAATAAATAAATAAATAAATAAATAAAAGGTTGCATATGGAACCCCTCGTGCATGATGATATGGTCGACAGATCCTGCTAACATTTTCTTTAGCTTTGTTCATAATGACTTAGCAAAACTGACAGGCGAACAAACAATAATGAATGTTTGCATTGGTAATATTTGTGATTATTTTTAGTTGCACTGATCTGCATTTTGCATAATAAACAACAACAAAAAAATCACATATTCAAGATAGTGTATGAGTCCTCCGATTACCCTATCAAACAATGCAGTTGGAAATGTTGTGTTTTAATCCCCGTGGGAGATGCTGTCATGTTTCTCTCCAAAGAAAGAAATCCTATTTATAAATGCATCCTTTCTTAACCTTAAAGCATGAAACTTTTCAGCACAGCTCTCATATAGTGTTGTGGCCTTTGAAGTCTTTACTCAAATAACTTCAGAGGAATTTTAACAACCTGCCAGAATTTAACTTTCACAACCGTTTACAGTGACAGAAAGGAACTTCATTTGAATGTGAATAAATCTGAAGATGAATGTTGGTTTTATATGAGGTCGTCACGTTTCTGATGCAATATACCATATTTCTGTATTTGGCAGCTGTCATGATCTGGTTGGCGACCAACGGGGGGCGCTGTCGGCCCCGCCTGCACCTGCACAGGTGCTGGTCGTCCCGATCAGATTGGCGACCAGCGGGTAGCGACGTCAGCCCTGCCGGCAGCCTCGCAGGTGCTGGTCGTTATAATCAATGACACTTAAAAGGACACCTGGCACGATCATCCGGTTTGTTTGCTGCTTGGTTGCGGCATGCATCGTGTACGTGTTTGTTTAACCTTGGCGGGCTTTTACTTTTGGTCTTCTTTTGCTACTTTGTATTTTTTCCATTCAGATCATTTTGATGTTTTACATTTTGTTCCTGCTGACTTTATTTTAATACAATTTGTCAAACAACCTCCTGCTCCCTCCTGCCTGCTTTTTGGGCCCCGAACCCGCCATCACCACCTCGCAAACCGCGACAGCAGCATTGCATATTCCGTTTCATATTCTTGCAATAATATTCCCACTTAATTCTTATTTAATTACTTTTGCATTATATTATTTCTTGGAATGTTCGGTTGAATTTTCCATACATTGTGACACAATTACGATTTTTTGACCATCATGTTAAGATATATTGAAAGTGATTGCAGAATCATAGAAAACATATATATCCCTTAGTTACCCATTCCATATGAGGCTGTCACGTGGTTTTCAGCAAGTTTATAGATATTATATATCGACTTAAGTATATACAATCATCAAGATGGCATGCCACTTATGAAGTGGTACTCTCCTCTTAGACTTGTCAACAAATGTCCCATCATAAGCTATTCTTTGTTCACCTTGTACCCTTTTTGGTGGACCAGGTATTAGTTTTATAGTTTTATTTTCTTTGCAATTGCCCCACACTGTTGCCTTTGGCCCACATCCAAACACAACAAAATCCCCCACGTGACACAATGTCAATGCGACTGTCGAGTCAACTAACAGATTGGATCAACCCGGTTAATGTGAGCCTGACCTAATTCAGAATACACCCCGACATGTCTAACCAAACAAAAGAAACGTGATGTTCTTGCTGAATCCAAATTAGCTTGTTAGACCAGCAGTGTCAATTCCGTCTAAGTTGTTAGTGTGCCCGGTCAATGTCAGCCTTGTCAAACATACCTGAGACCTCAAGGTTATCCATGGCGTGTCCAGGACTGTAATCAAAGCCACACATATTCTTTGACACCATAGCATATCTTTCCTCCACATCCTCATCGAGGCGGGTGTCTCCCAAATCTGACCCCAGCGTTGAAGACATGAAGTCCATTGGAGGAATAGCAGCGTTGGACATGTTTGAATTGCTCTTCATCTGCCTGATAAAGTGCACACATACAACCGATTTTTTATTTTCATGATCAAAAGGCACTTAGTAGTAACCAAACATGGTTAAAAAATGCAAGATGAAGAACCAGTGCACATCCGAAAAGTCTGCAGTCACTTAACTAGTAATTATATGCTTGAAGCTGGTGTGTGTGTTATGCAAACAATGGGGTTCTGAATGGAGTGGATAAAGGATATCTGGATGGTCAAAGGCTGTCACCAACATGGCTGTTATCTCTTCTCTTGCATGACAGCACACATCCTGCCATCGAGGCAATGCATGTTGAATTACCAACTTTATTTGCTGATGTCAGAACAGAGAGCTTTTATAAACCCACAAATTAGTCGACATATTTCCAACATTTCTACCGAGAAACATAAAACGATGCCCTGTCTAAGAGGTTGATGCCCTTGCAGACGATGGTCAACGGAAATGGATTGTGTGGGCTGCACGAAAGATTGCTTTTCATCTGGTGTTACCAGGTCAAAAACATTTTGGTGCTATTCAAGTTCTTTTGACGCCACACCTCGATCACTTCTGTGGTAGCTATATGCAAATAAACAAGAAACAAACAATCACATAAATAAAAACAAACAAATAAATATAAAAAAAATATAATCAAATATAAATAAATACTGTATATACACAAACAAACAAATAAACACACCAATAAATAAATAGATAATAAATAAATAAATAAATAGCCCTAAGAAATGCCAATGACGTGGAAAATGTATTGTCGTGAATGATTGACTAAATCAAGGATATGTTTTGAATATGTTCTGTCCACTCCATCCTTTTATGAAAATTGAAATTGAAGCCAGTGTAGCTGTTTACCATGCTTGCTTGGCTACTTCATATTGATAAGCTCTGGTCAGCTCATCTAAATGGGCCTGCAAAATAGACTGCATTTCCTCATGGTGGGCTGAGCTGAGAGAGGATGAAGATGGTTGGTTATAAGATGCTGTTGTTGCCGGAGAGGAAGCTCTTCCTCTGAGAGGTGGAGTAGGCCCCTTCTCTTCCTCAGCATCATTGTCCAAACTCTGGTGGTGGTAGGACGGGAGCGAAAGAGGCGGGGGCCAACCGTTGTTGTCATATCTGGTGAACAACATTCATTATTTTAGATTTATGTTCAATGTTTTCAGTTGTGTAGATAGTAAGAATACTTGACACCACTATAATACAATCCCAGCTTTTATTTCATTCCTCATTAGGGTCACGGGGGTTGCTGGAGCCTATCTCAGCTGTCTTCGGGCACGAGGCGGGGGACACCCTGAATTGGTTGCCAGCCAATCACAGGGCACACAAAAACATACAACAGTCACTCTCACACTCACACCTATGGACAATTTGGAGTGGTCAATCTGCCTGCCATGCATGTTTTTGGAGTATGGGAGGAAACCGGAGGACCCGGAGAAAACCCACGCGGGTCCGGGGAGAGCATGCAAGCTCCACACAGGGAGGACCGGGACGCGAACCGGCGACCTCTGCACTGTGAAGCCGGTGTGCTAACCACTTGGCTACCGGGCCGCCCCCCCAGCTTTTATATTTATATATATATTAAGTACAAAGTTTAATTTACTTCAGAGAAAATGTACTTCACTAAGATAATACAGTGTTTTCTGCTCTATAAGGCATACCGGATTATAAAATGCACCTTCAACGAATTACATATTTTATGACGTTTTCCATATACAAGGATCACCACATTGTAAGGCGCTATAGTAGAGGTTGGGGTTACATTATGCATCCATTAGACGGTCTTGCGCTAATGGGAATGTCAACAACTGTCAACTAGTCAGATGCTGAATAAACATTTGTGAAAATCTGGACTCACTCCATCCATATTGTAAATAGCACAGCCACTTTATGCAGCATATATGCAGTTACATATACATGTATTCTTATATCTAGATTGTATATTTTATATTGGATTCTATATTGTGGACTGTTCTTTACCCGACATTTATTTTTGTGCATGTGGTACTTTTTCTTTTCTACCCTCTCACCATTCAATTTTGCTGCTGGAGATTGCAAATTTCCTCATTGTGGGACTAATCAAGCTATTATTTTTTTCTGATATTAGCTAAGTCAAGTGTATAAAACAGTGGTGAGACCAGCCATGATGTTTGGACTGGAGACAGTGCCAATGAAGAAAAGACAGGAAGCAGAGCTGGAGGTAGCAGAGCTGAAGATGTTGAGGTTTTCTTTCTACCAGGTTGGATAGGATCAGGAATGAGTAAATTTGAGGGACAACTCATATTAGAGGCTTTGTAGAGAAAGTCAGAGAGGTCAGACTGAGATGGTTTGGACATGTCCAGAGGAGAGAGAGTGACTATATCGGGAGAAGGATTCTGAGTCTTGAACTGCCAGGCAGGAGACCGAGAGGAAGACTGAAGAGGAGGTTTATGGATGTGGTCAAAGAGGACATGAAGGTAGCTGGTGTGAGAGAAGAGGATGCACAAAACCGGGATAGATGGAGGACATTGATTCGCTGTGGCAACCCCTGAAGGGAAAAGCCGAAAGGAAAAGAAGATCTTAGCTAAGTCAGTCAAAGTTAATCGACTACAAATGAGCTTTCTGTCAACTCCATTCACTCCAAATATTACTTCACATACAAGGTGCACCAGATTATAAGGTGTAGGGTCATATTTTGAAGAAAATTAAGGCTTTTGGGTGCGCCTTATTGTGCGGAAAATACGTCAGCTTGCCCCTAAACTGTACAATTCAGTCTTTGCCGAATGTCAGCAAAATCTTCAAACATGTACACTTTATATAGGAAGTACACACCCTTACGGTGTCTTTAAATTGCTTATTCATAAAGTCGGATCATGTAAAAATGTACATGATGATTAATATTTTGGCAACTAGAACGCCTAATTGACGAGTGTATGAAATGTAAAATGTGGAGGAGAATTGACCTCCCTTTCATGTGAGTTTCAAAGTGTGCTTGTGATTTCCTGTTTCCGTGTAAGTCAAGTAATGAAATATAAATGCATCTTACCCTCTGTGGCTTTCCTGGGGGTAATGGTCAAGGTCAACCTCAGTACCAGGCAGAGGGTGCATAGGTGGCGGAGGCAGGGGCACGTTGGCCCAACATGTCCCATTTGATTTAGGGGTCTTTGTTCCACCCTTCATCTTCTTTTTCTTCCCTACCTTTGACCTGAGGGGCCGAGGAAACAAGGGATGAAAGTGGAAGTATTTTTAGTGCCATGCTTAACAAAACTCATTTATGAACTCATATGAATACTATAAACTCTTAGGCTGTTTCTACAAGCATTATTACTGATCCATGTAGTCTATATTTTTTTACAAACACCATTTTTATTCATCAATTCTCCTTTGGCACGCTGACGGCATAGGATGACTTGAAAATGTTATGCTATTTCTTCAATAGGGATCAAAACCTGAGCCAAACCTCTTCTATCAAGCTTATTCTACTTCATCACTGGTTGTGCGTGACATTTAGCTGAACACAAAGATTATTGTCAAGACTCAAAAGTGCACACATAAATGGCCCCATAATCTTACCGACTATGTGAATGCAGTATGTAAAGACACGCATATATTTACACGCATAGCTCATGACACTGATGCATTGCTCATCAAGTTAACCCAAAGAATTGCGTCATGATTGTCTGACATTTCTGGGCTAGATAAGCTCCCAGGGTAGAAGTTTGATGACGACAGAAGAGTAATTAAGAGCATTATCCTAAGGGTTCATCTGCAGTGAATATGTAAATAAATTCGCTCTTTTCCATTTTTGCACTCTCTGGGGCTCAGTTTGCCAACTCCCTTGGAGGAATTCCACCTTGACAAAATAAATAAATAATCGTCACACCACATTTGAGCATTTCTGTGTCCAATTCCCTCCAGCGCTCACATACAGAAACACAAATTTGTACCAGTGGCAGGGCGTCTGTCAGTCAGCGAGTAGCCAAGGTTGGCCATTTCCTGTTGGGCCTGCAGTGAGGCCTTCCAGCGGGGATCCGGTCGGTCTACAGCCAACTCGTGGAAGCTGTTAGACTGGAGTATCTGAGTGGTGGCGTAGGGGGTGGGCTGGCTATCTTGCGCCGGGCTGCTGTAACCCCCCTTACCCATGAAGTCAATACTGCTATAGATGGCACCATCTGACAGCATGGTGCCTGTCTTCTCCATCGCTGCAGATGGCAACACATCTGCAACAAAGAAGTAAGGTGTTTGCAGAGATCATCCGCAGATTAGATGACATGATCTTAACAATCTTTAAGGTCATTAACACTCCCTGCTGCTCTCGTTCTCATCTGTTGGAAAAAGGTTCCTAAATGGACTTGATTTGAATGGAAGTGATGGTCTGCAAGGATAATTAAAATGCATCATGCTGAGGAAGCCCGGTCGAGTGTTCACTTGATGATGCTCAGCCCCGCAGCTGACCAGCTCTCCTGAGCTTGACGAACATGTAAACGCAGCATACATGTGAACCTTGATTAAAATCTCCAACGCGCCACGCAGTTGCCGGGCACGACAGAAAATGGGGGCAAAAAGAGGATGTAATAACACAAATTGAATCCCAAATATCAGGCTCGTCAAATCACATTAGCAAAGTATAGCCCTCAAAGGCACTTTTAATTTCTCTGTGTGTTTGTTTTAATGTCAGGCCTTGTCACTGTGAATAACAAATGATGAACATCAAAACTGTCGGACCAGGGGATGCTTGCTGTAACTCCCATCAGCCAGCCATGTTTACCTCCTCGGCCAAAGTTACTGCTGCCTTTCGGACTCCCCAATGCTCCGTTGGCTGGAAGGCTCGTTGAGGGCCACGAATCTGCAAGCCAGGGTAGGCCAGGGTCACCCGCTTTCAACAACCCTGGACGGCTGAAGGATGGATATTTATAGAGATGCAGAAGAGAAAATGTAAATAAATACCATAATTAACTTAATAATATTGTTTTTCTGATGTGTTGAAAATAAAGACGTGAATAGATTTTATTCCCTGAAATAGCCTGAACCACAAGTAAGAGTGAAAACAGCTTGTGGGGCATAACATGGCAGGTCTATATATCAGAATTCTGCCTCCCTTAAACTCCATAAGCCAAACATCTCCCAGGAGAAACCAGGCAGGCCTGAATACACACTTAATCTGCTTTATAGCCTTAGCACAACAAAAATTTACATTTTAAATTGAGAATCATGGACCGCCTCTGGCAGTGCAACTCCATGGCTGCACTGTCTCCATGGCAACAGAGACAGAAAAGAAGCATTTAGTGGTTGAGGAAATGTGGTGTGGAATTGTCGCTTTGAAATGCAGTTTAATGCAAACATTTTTAGAAAAGAAAAGTGAGCAGCAATTCTGGAACAAAAAAAACTATCAGCATGCATTATCAGATACCGTATACATTGTATTGGATTTGCCTTTATTAGTCTCACAGTGGAGAAATTTACATTTCACAGCAGCAAAGTGATGAAAGAAATGAAAGTAACAAAAACAAAATACAGGAACTGCTGGAAAGGCAGCGACTCTCACGGTGCCGTCTTGAAGTCAAAAGAACAAAAAAAAAAAACTAAATAACAAATACTATGACAGCACAAAGAAAAATGGTAAACCGTTGCTTCGTGTGTCCTGCTCGCATGTTTACTGAATGCACTAATACACATGCAGGGAATTTTTCATTGGGCCTGACTCACTAAGCACCATGGAAATTATTTATAGCCGACTTGGTGATAACTCACAAGGAGTGAAACAATTATAACAATACCGTATTTTCCGGTGTATAAGACGCACCCAAGAGCCTTCATTTTCTTCAAAAGATGACCCTGCGCCTTATACGCAAATGCACCTTACATATGAAGTAACAATGAGCCACAACAGGTCTCGAAACTACAGTCAGCAGCCACGACTCAATTTTCCCCTTGCCTTAACGTGGTGTGCCTTATATTTGGAAGACTTTTATATATTCATATATTATATTTGCGAAACTTTTGTCACTCATTGAAGGTGCGCCTTATACTGTATGTATAAAGAAAACATTTGAAAATACATTATTCATTGGGGGTGCGCATTATAGTCGGGTGCGCCTTATACACCGGAGAATGCAGTAATTTCCATTGTAAAATACACAAGTACAGTTTCATACATAGAATGAGCATGTGTCAGGGCTCCTGTAATTTTAGTGCGTGTGTGTGTGTGTGTGTGTGTAATTCATTTTGGTATTACTGTTCATCCATCATTTGCAACATTTACCATGGCTAAGAAATTATCTGATTGCTTGGTTGGCACAGCATTAATTGTTCTCTTATCTTTTTTATTTTTTCTTCTAAAAGGATTTGCCGACTTTTTGGGAGAATTGAAACAGTCATTAGGAGAACTAATTTCAGATTTTTAGGAAGAACATGATTCTAATTAAGATTGAGATGAAGACCCTTTCATTGTTATGACCGCATTTTTTACAGCCAATACAAGCGAAACATCTTCAGAATCAAACCCAACAGAATTATTACAACAAGCATACATCGTTGCTCAAACTGAAGTTGACAAGCCCCCTGCACCCCTTTTTATTTATTTATCTATTTATATATGTGTTTATTAATTTTATGGACCCTTAGGGGAAGTCATTGCTCATCGCTACTCCAAACATATTTTTTACACTCATCTAAGGAATCAGACTAGTGATTTTTAGTTTACAGGTCCTATCATGAATCTTAAACAGGTTTGAGTTCAGAATACTGTTCTTTCAAACTTTTATGAGCCTGTAAAAAGTCAAGTCGGTTGATATTTTTTAAACAGCACATTTATCACCTCTCCCCTCCTCCCGTGACCTCTCCCTTCGTCCTAACATTAGCAGTGAAGAAGAACGACAGCCTGCCTTTTTTAATTAGTTGCATTCGCAAGAAAAGATTGATTAATGAGCACAAAGTACACTGTACATCAGAGAAAATCGCACACTAGCATGAGAAGGAAAGATTGGAAAATGTAATCAAATTCTAATTCCGAACACAGTAAATGACTCCAATTAAGGCATTAAAACAAGTACTCGTCATTGAGATGATAGATTGAGACTGAAAGTCATTCTAGGAAGTCAAAACAACTCTTACCTTCCATTTCTAATCAGACCTCTGTCTCTTTGGAATGTCACTTGGGGTGAAAGAGAGAAAAATACAAGTCAGTTTGACATTGGCATCAACAGAATTGTACCGTATGGTAGACATTTTGAATAAGAGAAGCAAAATTGTTGAGAGAAGTGTAAAAGCATACCTGCTCGGGTGAACGTGAACGATTGAACTGCGATGACAAAATAAAACAAATTCATATTAAAATAGGAAAACACATTAAAGTCATCCATACGTGAAAAATGAACTCAAAATGAAATTAATCACCTGTTTGTTTTAAACCTTACAGGCCGTTATTAGCATCAGTGGTTATTACAAACATAGTCGACAGCATTGCTGGAAAAAAATGTCATTTTGTTGCTGTACAATGAGTTGTTTTATTTAGTTCGAGATAAGGGATCAGAGATGCAGCACTCAATCATGTAAATCCCTCTTAAACCAGAAAAAAATGGAATACAAGTTAGTATAAGCAGTCGATAATCTCACCAAAATTAAAAAAAATGTGGATGCACTTCATGTCAATGTGCCTACAACGCTGCCAAAGGTCTGATAATGGGAGGTGATGTTAAATCACTTATCTCACTTGAATATATGACAGTGCTGAAGCACACATCCGATGGAGCGTGGCACATTTGACGCACACCAATGCGCAGTGGCTAAAAGTAAATACAGCCTTATTTCCTCCAGTGTTGAATATATTAATAGCGTTCTGCCTTTTATCCAGCTCAAATGGAGTCAAATCTGTGATGACATCAAGTCTCATTGGGGCGAGGGACTAAATGAGCTTTGAGATTCTGTATTGATGCAGAACCATGTAAATTGATTTTTTTTACCTGCATAGTTGCTGAGTCCTTTCCTCTTTTTTCTCCTCCAATACAGCCAAGCACTGAAGCCCATGAGAACAATCCAACAGGCTCCGCCCAAACCGGCGATGAAGGCCGGCTGTTTGACCACATCAGAGATGCTATTGTTGCCTTCCGATCCAGTCATTACATCTCTTTGTTCTGCACCTGGGGACCGCCCAATGCACACATACCGGCGTAAGGAAAGCAAACGAATGTGAAAACTGTACATGTTGAAGAAAACATACACATAATATGGTGAAATTGTGAATTGTGTATTAAATCATTGGAAAGATTCATGTGGTTACAGTTGGGTGTTTTCAATTCTTTTTACTACACCATGATGCTAAAACAAAAAAAAAAAGAATAAATCAAGCATACGATTACCAAGTGACTAAGCTACTAAGAAAGACAAAAAATCAAAACATTGGAAAACAAAACATCTATCATAACAAAATGAAAACAAATAATGACAAAGTAAATTAAACAGCATGAGTGCCTCTAATACACAGGCGGGGTTAATCAATTCAGCAGTGCACTTATCAAGTTGAGCCTAAAAGACACGAGATTGACAGAGCAGCTCTGACAGAGTTTGATTTTCTGTTGCGGCTACTGTGCTGTGAAATTAGATTCACAGTCTCCGTCAGAAACCCCCAATCCTAACACAACACACACACACACACACACACACACACACACACACACACACACACACACACGCACACACACACACACACACACACACACACACACACACACACACACACACACACACACACACACACACACACACGCACACACACACACGCACACACACGCACACACGCGAGCGCGCACACGCGTGCACACACACACACACACACACACACACACACACACACACACACACACACACACACACACACACGCACACACACGTCATTAAGCTGCAGCTTTCCCTTTCCCTGTCTTTTAAGGCTGTTATTATTTATCAGTCAAAAGTCATAGATGAGGAGCATCTGTCCTGGACTCCAATATTGACTCTGGGCTTATATACTCCTACCATCCTTTTGCTATTTCATAAGAAGTGATAGGCTGATAAGATCAACAAAAAAATAAAAATAAAAAAATAAAATCACTCTACTTAGTTTGCGACTGCAGCCCATATATTGAAGTGGATTATTGATATAGCTAACAGTACTTGGCAGTGTTACCAGACCCTACATGTAATAAGCCACGATTGATTTTTCAGCCGATGCGTACAGTGTAAAGAGCAATTTTCTTTCTGCTGGGTGTTAAATTGATAAATCATTTTCTCAGACTCCAAAAAACTGTGATGGACACCTTGGTCTTCCCATTATGAGGTCATTTTATCCTGACTTCATTTTTGTGTGCGTGTGTGGATTACCCAAGGTGATGAGCTGGGGTGCGCTATTGACCCCCACCCCTGCACTGGTGCTTGCCGCTACCTCCACGCGGTACTGCACGCCAGCCTGCAGACCCCCGACGACCACTGAACGGATGGTTGCATCCACAGATTTATTGATGTGAAACTGGGTTTCGTTTGCCAAACACCAAATCTGACAAAGCCAAACAGGTTGACAGAATCCATTTTTAGGTTACACAGTATATTCAACGATGAAAAGGTTTCTTCAGAAGAACAGATGATGGCTGAAGAAACCTTTTCAGTGATGGACCACTGACATGACTGAGAGCTTACACAGACAGTATATTCAACTGGAAAGTGGGGACACAGGCCTGACTCTACCTTGTATTCCTGGATGATGCCGTTTTGTTGGTCAGATGGTGGTGGGTCCCATGACACGCTGATTGAGGTGCTATTATTGTTTCCAACAGTCAACACTGTCACTTGCTGTGGGGGTGCACTGGGTGCTGATGGGTCAAATGGAAAATAAAACACATGTAAAATAAATAGAAATGGTCATTGTACTTTATCTTTTCTTCCCCCATGCAACGCTTTGTAAGGAAAATTCTAATTGATTTTTACGTGGAACTACCTGGCGTGTTCGTAGATATAATGAGGCTGAGGGTAGCAGGGCCACAACACTATAATCTATGCAATTTCACACATTATCTTCTCAGAATGGACTACAAAACAGCTTGTGGCCCACAGTTTCCATTAAACCTTTTGTAATGCTCCAAACTGGTGGGCACAATTATTAGTCGGAACTCAATTAAAAAGATACAAAATAAGAATGTTATCTTTAGGGCAAAGCATTGATATGTTCAACATTGCAGAGATTTGCAGAGCAGGTGAGCCATGATGTGATCGTATTGTCCTCCACCTGGCTGCACGGTAAAATGCTCACTGTTACTTGACATTTTCAGATGGGTTTTATTCTATAAAAGGGGACAGAAAAAAATCACAATGCAGATGGTTGGAACTGCTTTGCTTTCTTTTTTTTCATTGAGGACTGCTTATTGCGTATTGTCCATATGGAAAATCCCAAGTCTGTCTGTCAATGAATACATATTCACTCGGGCAAAATACTTCCAATGCCAACATATCACCAATGCCCAACAAGTATGCACCTTAACAACATTCTCAGTCGGAAAATAAATACTTCAATCTAAATGATGTCGTGCAGAGTGCATCCCAGTCGAATGGTGCCCATTGTGCCACAAGAACACAATGTGCGAAAGCTGCTTAATTTAATGCTTTGCAGGATGCAATCTGGTAAACATAGTTTGCACCGCTAATGAGCGCATCACGTACGATACTTGAGACATGAATGAGCAAACACCCCCAACCCTACATGTCACGTTTGTGACGTTAATGATCATTCATCACAATGGCTCCTTTCCGAGCTGACAACATCAGCCATGTGGCATTAACAAACTCCAATTCTAACTGTGACTTTATTTAGGGTTATCACCTGACCATGTGCTTCCTCTTTTTGTCTTCATAGACCCCCTACAAGGTTCCTCAAATGCAGCTCGCTTTTGAATGGGCCTGTGGCAGATAATATGTTTTAGCCTTACAAGTTCTGCTGTGCAATCCATTTCTGGCTCAAGTCTAACGGACATTCTTTTTTGCTGTTCCCCAATACCTTTCCAGGATCCAGAAAAAGTAAAATTGCTACTTCAGTCAAAAAAATCCTCCAATAATCCCGTGTGGCCATTTTAATTGGGCTCCAGTGAGCGAATGTTTTTTTTTTTTTTGCAGACGCACATGTTCACAATCCCAGAGAGATCCTCTCATGTGTTGCCATGAAACAGAAATTCTGCAAGTTGTAGATTTCTTTCACATGGCTGGCCTTATCTTGACTAGCTCTTCAGCGTAAACTGGACTTGTGCCCGGTTTGATGGATGCAGCACCTGGCCAGGTTGCAATTACATTTGGGGACACAGACCCTATCATCACACCCGCCAGAAGTCTGTAAATCTGCCACCAGATTTGTCCACTGGAAAAAAAACCACCTCCCTTTTTTAATCCACCGTTAACGGTCAGACATGCAATTTAGTGGAAACAAATGCTACTACAATGTGACTAAATGTAATTCTCTCTTCTAATAATCCGTTTAGAGCGAGCTCAGTTATCATATACACTGATCTTTTTACGTGACGGGTGGTTGGGGGTATGATTGGTTTCTTGCCCAAGGATTGTCAGCTATCATTTTCCAGCATCAAGTCATTGTTAATCCTAACAACCTGATCTTAATCTATTTGCTGATCAAGAGGGGTATATAAGACTGAAATAATTTGTGGGACGACCTTGGGCTTGGATTGAGCCGAAACAAAACTCCATCAAACTTAGTGTCCATTTGTCTATGGATGTGTGTGTGTGTGTGTGTGTGTGTGTGTGTGTGTGTGTGTGTGTGTGTGTGTGTGTGTGTGTTTGACCAGTCCCACCCCTACCGCCGCCCATTTCACCTTATCGTGGTGAGGCACTTTGCACGTCTCCATGACCCCGAGAGCTATGTCGGCTGGAGTCTTGTACTCCTGGCAGGGTCACCCAAGCCGAACAGGTCGGAGGGTAGAGGCCAGACAAAGAGTGATCCCAAATCCGCACCCGGGGGTAGGCGTAGGCGGAGTCCAACAGATCGGACCACCGGCAGCCCCTTGCAACCGCACTCACCTGAAGGTCGTCTCGAGTCTTCACTCTTGCCACTGGAATACAGTGGGTGCGACCAAGTATGTGGGGGAAGGAATTGCGCGCCCCGTCCCTCACACTAAATCCACTAGTAGCGCAGGTTTCAGCTTCCACCATATAAGTCCACTGGCGAAAGGATAAAGTGACGGGGGCAGGTCATGGATGTGACTGGAAGCTTCTAGCTTGATTCCTACACAGGGGCGGTACAGGATTGATGGTCGTTGCGAAGATGGGATGGAGCAACATTATCCTTCGGCAGCATCCTGTGCGTCTGAGCAGCCCTATTCAGGGTCCGCACTGCTCACCCCTTATAGGGGAAGGGTCTAGAAAAGGTGACCTAAACATTGCTTGTTCCACCACACCTGGGTGGCCCACCGCAGCCACCAAGGCATCCCCCCTCTGCGGTCGAAAACGAAATATAATCAAACCCATGACTATGAACCTGGCTTCCTGGAGTGTTCGCACCCTCCTCGATGCTCGAGACGGGATGGAGAGACCTCGAAGACGAACTGCCCTCATCGCACATGAGCTGAGGAGGTACAACATCGATATTGGCGCACTCAGTGAGACTCGGTTCTCAGGCGAGGATTCACTCACAGAAGTTGGTGAAGGTTACACCTTCTTCTGGAAGGGTCTCCCAGAGAATGAGCGAAGACTCCATGAAGTTGGCTTTGCTGTGAAAAGCAGCTTACTCAGTAACATCCCTGAGTCCCCCCAAGGCATCAGTGAACGGCTTATGACCTGGCGTATTCCCCTGGTAAAAGGTCACTTCGCAACTTTAATCAGCGCCTATGCTCCCACCTTGGATGCTGACGATAACACCAAAGATGCCTTCTACGAGTCCCTGGATGCTACCATATCCAAAATCCCTGCCTCTGATAAACTTGTTCTGATGGGTGACTTAAATGCCCGAGTAGGTACTGATGCCAGGCTCTGGAAACAAGTAATCAGAAGGCACGGGACGGGGAAAATAAACTGCAATGGCCTCCGACTCCTCACTCTGTGCTCTGAGCATCAGTTGATTGTAACTAACACCATCTTTCAGCTGAAAAAGAAATACATCACATCATGGATGCACCCCAGGTCCAAACATTGGCAATTACTGGCCTACATCATCACAAGGCAACGAGACCAAAATGATGTCTGCATCACACGGGCCATGCGTGGGGTTGAATGCTGGACTGATCATCGACTGATCAAGTCCAGGCTCAAGCTGAGAATTTGACCTCCTCATAAGAAACAGCAACCCCAAAGGCGTCTTAACACCAGGGCCCTGGAGTCCCCAGAATGTGCAGCCAGCTACCGCCACAAGCTGGCAGAGGGACTTGCCAGCCTGGACAACAACACCAGTAACGGTGACCTTGATGTTGAAAGCAGGTGGAAAAAATTGAGGACAACAATTCATCAAGCTGCCTCTGAGACCATCGGCTTCACTCAGAAACGTCATCAAGACTGGTTCGATAACAGCTCAGCTGCCATACAGGAGCTTCTGGAAGCCAAGCGCAAAGCTCATACCACACTTCTCTCCAACCCTCATTCTCCACTTCTCTCTCACTACAAGGCCATCCGTGGTGAAACACAGAAACAGCTGAGGATGATGGAGAACAAGTGGTGGCTCAGCAAGGCCCAAGAAATCCAGAGGCATGCAGACAACAACAACACACACGCCTTCTATGATGCTGTAAAATCCCTGCACGGCCCACGAAGACGACACATTGTCCCAGTTAAATCTGCAGACGGTTCTGTACTACTAAAGGACAAACAGCTAATACTTGAGCGCTGGGAAGAGCACTTTGACTCCCTGCTCAACCAAGTAAACCCTTCAGACACATCTGTCCTTGACTCCCTCCCAGAGCTTCCATCAGTTCCCTCCCTTGATGAACCTCCTCAGTTCACAGAGGTCCTCTCTGCAATCCGGAGCCTTAAAAACAACAAAAGCCCTGGCCCTGATGGACTTCCAGCTGAGGTCTTCAAGAGCGGCGGTTACCTCCTGACACGGAAGCTTTACCACCTCATCTGCAACATCTGGCAAAACGGGACACTCCCTCAGGAATGGAAAGACAGCAACATTGTCACCATTTACAAAAGGAAGGGGGACAAGTCAGTCTGCAGCAACAGCCGTGGCATCTCCCTACTTTCTGTTGCTGGCAAGATTCCTGCAAAAGTAATGCTGTTCCGTCTTACATCCCACATTACCGAAGACATCCTCCCAGAGACACAATGCGGCTTCAGGAAGGATCGAAGCACTCTGGACATGATCTTCGCTGCGCGCCAAGTTCAGGAGAAATGCAAGGAACAAAACAAGGACCTCTATATCACCTTCATCGACCTTACAAAGGCATTTGACACAGTTAACCGTGACATTCTCTGGACCATACTGCAGAAATTTGGCGTCCCCTCCAAATTTCTCGGCATCCTAAAACAGTTCCACAGCGGCATGTAAGCAACTGTACTTGTTGGTGGCCAGCAATCTTCCCCGTTCCCTGTGGAAGTCGGGGTGAAGCAGGGCTGTGTACTGGCCCCTGCTATATTCAACCTGTTCCTGATGGCAGCTACGCTCCTCTTCCATAAGTCCATCCAGGAAGGTGGCGGCGTACAAATCCAATTCCGCCTGGATGGTAGCCTGTTCAACATCAGACGCCTACAGGCCAAGACCAAGACCCTGATCAGCGACATCCACGAGCTACAGTATGCAGATGATTGTGCTCTGTTGGCCCACAGCCCAGCTGCCATGCAACGTGCCCTTGATACCATGTCCTCCGTCTACCGATCACTCGGTCTCGTGATCAATGTAACCAAAACGGAGGTCATGGCAAAAGAGAGTTCTCCTACCCCAGCGTTCACCCTCAGTGGCACACCCCTCAAGGTTGTCCAACAATTCAGCTACCTCGGCAGCATTCTAACACCCTCCTGTCTAATTGACGACGACGTCCAGGCCCGCATCCATCAAGCCTCCAAAGCTTTTGGCAGATTGCGTACTCGTGTGTTCGAAAACAACCACTTAAGAACTCCAACAAAAGTCGCAGTCTACCAAGCAGTGTGTGTGTCCACGCTGCTATATGGCGCAGAAGCCTGGACCATCTATCGACGCCATGTGAGACGCCTTGATGCATTCCACATCAGGTGCCTCCAACGAATCCTTGGCATCACCTGGCAGGATCGTGTTCCACACACCGACATCCTTCAACGCACTGCCTCCACCAGTATCGAGGCCATACTGGCAAAGAGGCAACTTCGGTGGGTTGGACATGTCATCCGGATGCCTAGCTGCCGCTTGCCTCGACAGGTGCTTTATGGACAACTCTTGTCAGCGAATAGGAAGCCTGGTGGTCCTAAGATGCGATACAAAGACCAGCTTAAACAGACTCTAAAGAAATGCAACATCAAGCCCAGCGATCTGGAGTCTGCTGCAGCGAACAGGCCACTGTGGCGCTCCTTATGCCACGAAGGGGTGACACAACTTGAAGACAAGCGCACCCAGAGGAGGATCGTGCGGCACGAGCAAAGACACCTTTGTGCTGCTTCAGTACCGTCTCGCCAGCCCGGTCCTGGCCTCATGTCCTGAATGTGGCAGGATTTGTGGCTCCAGAATCGGGCTTCATAGTCACCTACAGTGGCATTGACGCCAGCGCCAATAACCACTGTCCAATACCCCACAAAGCAATGGAAGCTATGTCATCTTCGACTTCGATGGACTGCCAAGAGAGAGAGAGTTTGTGTATGTGTGTGTGTGTCTTAGTGAAAAGGGTGATTCATATCAATCATGTCAAATGTTTTTTTTGCACAACATATGGTCAATCTTCGAAATTATTTACCTTCTTCCATAGTCCGCGAGGTCATGGATTCACTGTCTGCGCCCTGGAACTCATTAAAGTATGGCCGTACTTTAATTTCATAGACAATTCCTTTCTTCAGGCCCAGAAGAGTCACATCCCTCAGTGAGGAGACTTTTACATCCTCGATTTGCCATGGTCCCGGAGAAGGCAACCCTGATGTCTGCCGGTACAGGACACGGTAGCCTTGAATAAATCTAGATGGATTGTCCACCTGAGAGAAGGGAACAATATGAGTGTGAAAGGGATTCTGTACGGCAGGGGCGTCCAAAGTCGGTCCTCGAGGGCCGCTGTCCTGCCTGTTTTCCAGGTCTCAGGAGCAACACACCTGATTCAAATGATCAGCTCATCAGCCACCTCTGAAGCAGCATCAAAATGGTCCTGATGATTTGAATCAGGTGCGTTGCTCCTGGGAAAGCTGGAAAACATGCAGGACAGCGGCCCTCGAGGACCGACTTTGGACACCCCTGCTGTCTGACTCTCGCATTCAGTTTGTGTACTTGTTGTACTTGCTTCATTTGACGTAATAGGATTCTTGTAGCGATTGTGGTCGGGAATTTGCGAATGGTGAAAATAAATATATCTGTGCCATTTTTGTTAGTGGAGGCAGAAGGTAGAATCAGGCTTTACAGTACTTTATTGCAAACTATAAATACTATTCTGATTAACTGTATCCTAATCATGAGTACTTACAGTCCACGTGACTTGCACCGACGTGGAGCTGAGAACGTCGGGGTTATGCATGCTGACCACCACGTCCCCCAACTCCTTCTGTACATGTCGATGGTCCACTCCCTGTGCAGTAGGACTAATGTCTAAAACAGGAAAATATTCCATTTATTTCAAATTAAACGCACATCTCGAAGGATCCGGGACTTATTTCTCATGTTTTGTCTTTCTCAGTACCTTGTGTCCTCACGGGCTGAGACATGGGGCTGGGGTCTCCTAGCCCTTGACCACTGACTGCCCTGATAATGAAGAGGTAGACAGTATTGGGGCGTAGGTCACTGACAGTGAACTCGGTGGTCTTCACATGGTCTGCCACAGTCTGCCAGCTGTTACTTACTGACTGACTGTTTGAAAAGCAAAGATATTTTGCATTAGTTGGAGTCATTTTGTGTGTGTGTGCATGTGTGTTATTATTCCAGAAAGAAGATTGAACCAGAGAATAAAAGGCAGGTAGACCAAACAAAAACAAATGGTGGAGTAAAAAAAGATCCTGTCAAATAAAAAAACAGAAATCTTTCAAGTGTGTTCCTTTTCTCATCACAGGGTAAAAGCTGCAATGAAGATGAAATGACTTTATAATATTCTTGACATGAATTAAAATAAATACTTGTCGAATATTGATTAAAGCGATCCTTAAATGCCAGAAAATGACCAAATTCAAATCCTGCAAGTAAAGATCAATTTTGTTAACAGCTTGAAATGTTTATTTTGTTTGCTCTTCAACAAAACTGCCTCCCATCTGCTTTTTTGGTGGGGGTCACTAAATATCGCTTCAGGCTATGGGTCACAGACGTACCCAAAGGCTTCAATGACATAGGAGGACACCGGGGAGCCAGCCTCTGGCCCCGGTTCCCATGACAACGAGATGCTGCTCTTGGTCACATCAGTGACCTCTGGCTTGGATGGCGGTCCCGCTAGGGCTGTCAGGTTGTTGGACAGGAAGTCAATGGGGTCAGTGGAATCTGACAAAGAAAAAAATATTTATTTGAAGTACTAATACTAGAAAATATTACATGTAAATGAAGTAAAGTTACATCACAACTGTTCCACAGGAGTAAAAAAAATCCACTATGTACCTATAATATCCAAGTAAGCACTCCATGATGTTTCTCCGCTGGAGCTGGTCGCCACGCACGTGAATAAACCAGAATCAGACAGCTGAAAAGACAATTTGAATTACGACAAACAATCTTAAAACATGTTTTAAAGATTATAGCATAATCTCCAAATATATAAAATGTAACGATAATGTTTTATGTATACATACAATCAAGAGATGGGTGAAAAAATAAATAAAAATACACGTATTTATACATCTGGTACTGCATTTGTCTCATGGCAGTCTTTTTAATGAGATATTCTATAAAAAATAATACAACAATAAAACATGGGTAGCAATGACCTCTGTGTGAGAGTTTCAAGCAATCTTAGTTTTACAGATGTATTTATTCTTTTGTCCTTCAGACAAAAAACAAAAACAAAAAAACACATGGCTTTCTGATGTGTTCTGATGCCACAAGCATTATTTCAATTGTCTTTGCAACCATGATCCCAGATGGTTGCGACAAGCTCTTGCATCAGTCTGGGCGCATGAAGGAGGTCTGCAGTTAGCAGTACAGGAAAAAGGCATTAACCTTCACTGGCCCTGCATTTGGCTCGAGACAAGCTTGAGAGTGGATGAGAGAAAACCTTAAAGCTGTCCAATAGGAAAAAAAGAAGAGCCCAGTAAAAGCTGACATTAATTTCCTTAATTGATTTCGTCCAATAATAGTCGTCCTCCATTCCCAGAACCATCAACATTATCATCAGGAGTGCTGACACGGGAAATACTGAAGCAGTGATATGATCATCTTGTTCATATTGGCAAAGCCTCTGGGAGCGCAGGCAGTCGGGCTCTCTCTCAAGAGATAGTGGAGGTGAGCGACATAGGCAGAGCACTTTGACATAGCGGCGGGACCCTGCATATTTAAGCCTCTCCATTATATTTTCCCCATTCGATTGCCTTCAACAGTCGCTGTCCTCGAGTCCTTGAATCAAAACAGTGCCAGAGAAATTCCTATCTTCTATGACTTCTGCTCGTACACTATATGATCCATTATCTTTTTAAATGGCACTGTTGTTCATTCAAATTTTCCATCAACTGTCATCACATATGTTCCAAAAATTAAAAGTACATCAACATCCAGATTTTGAGTGTACATTTAATTGATGAAATGGTTAACATTGTGATGCACATCTAAATAAATCTCAATGTAGTGCAGTGTAAGGCTTTGTTGAAGAAAGTATGCGGTATAAAGTCATATATAATGAAGCCCTTATTGTATTGATGAGGCTGGGTGGTGTCATTCGCTTGTAACAAACTGCCCATGGAATCTAGGGTTCATTTCAATTGCATCACTTTGGAGTAAATTAAGAATCTACTCAGAATTACTGTGTATTGCAAATTCAATTGAAATGTAAATGTCCACAAAGGACTTTGTGGACTGGTGCCAGCAGAATCACCTCCAGATCAACACGGGGAAAACCAAGGAGCTGGTGGTGGACTTCTGCAGGAAACAATCCTCACCTGCACCATTGAACATCCGGGGTTCGGACATTGAGAGAGTGACCTCCTACAAGTACCTGGGTGTTACTCTCAACAATAAACTGGACTGGTCAACAAACACGGATGCCCTAATCAAAAAGGGACAGAGTCGCCTCTTCCTACTCAGGAAACTGAGGTCTTTTGGAGTTCAGGGGTCACTCCTAAAGACTTTCTATGACTCTGTGGTGGCATCAGCCATCCACTATGGCATTGTCTGCTGGTCAGGCAGCATCACCACCCGGGACAGAAAAAGACTGGAGCGCCTTGTCAAGCGGGCCAGTTCTGTCGTGGGCTGCTCGCTGGACTCTCTGGAGGAGGTGGGCAACAGACGGACGCTAGCTAAACTAAAAGCTATTATGGACAGCCCCTCCCACCCCCTCCTGCCCACCCTGACAGCAATGGGTAGCTCCTTTAGCCAGAGACTATTACACCCGCGCTGCAAGTAGGAGAGGTACCGCCGCTCGTTCCTACCGACTGCTGTCAGGCTTCACAATTCTCAATGATCACATGTGAAAAAAGAAAAAAAACTGGACACTTTGTTGGTTGTTGCAATATATCAAAATGCATTTCTTGATTCTGCACTATGTACAGTTTTTCTTATGGAACGGTTTTGCACATTTACATCTGCACAGTATACAGTTGACACTTTATTTTGTTATGCTTAGAATATCTTGTTTTCTATCCTTTCACCCCCACCCCTACCCCATCCCTTTTCAATTGCTGCAAATGGACTGCAAATGGACTGCAAATTTCCCCATTGTGCGACGAATAAAGGTATTCTGATTCTGATTCTGATGTTAGTACTTTGGATCGAGTCAAATTATTGAAAACAGCTCTTAGCGTGATGCAGAATGTTTTTTAATGGATGTGCAACCACAACCACAACAACAAACAGAGTGTTAAATAATTTCCTCTGACTATAAATCAAAACTTGAGTAATATTAACTTTATAAAGCACGGCTGGTTGATACGGTCAATTGGATCTGACTTGTGTTTCTGGTCATACTCTTGTGAATGTTCGTGGTGTAATAACTCAGGGTTGACTCAATTACAGTCGAAATATAAGTCATGTTTAAATAATGAGGACAAATGAATCACCGCAACTCACCTTGGCACTTTGTATTTGAAGGCTCCCATGTTCCAGCAGGGAAAACCGAGTGTCTTTTCCTAGAAGACCGATGCCGTTTTTTCGCCAGGTAATTGTGGGTTGTGGGTCTCCTGAAGCCTGACACCTGAGCGTTGTCGTGCTCCCTAATGCCTGTGTTTGGTTGTAGGGGCCCTGACGGATGATTGGAGGTGGGCGGTCCTTAAGAGCTGAGGATAATTATGAAGGAAAAATATTATTGAACATTTTTCTTGAACTATAATTTTGAAGGCATCGTCTTAGCATCCGCTGGTGACTTGCTCTTGCCCCTTTACAATGTCGCCTTTTTTTGCATGACCTTATCAGAAGGTGCTAAGTAGTGATTGCAATAATTGCAGTCCCAATATGTTAAAACGCAATCTGATGGATTGGTTGTATGGAAGCGACTGTTTTCCAAAGTGGAGCAGTGTGCTCATGGCACAGCATCACACCTTTCAGTTTTAATTCCTAGGTGAGGATTAATGATGCTTAACCCGTAGTGTTAATTACCATCCCTTCTGGGTAACGAACGCCTTTCAACAAATCTGTGCTTTTCTGTTGATTCCTACAATGACGCTTCCAACTTCCTGGCCCTTTCCTCCGTTCCACCACAACAAATTAAACCTGTGAATTAGCATGCCAAGGAGGACAACAATACATCGCTTTAAAAGCTTTTTAAAGTGTGTTGTATCATCCAGAAAACAGCTTCTGCGTGGTGCAACAGTAATTTCTGGAGTGTTGGTGCTCTCCCCAGGCCTTGTAACAACTCCCCCGGCTGCTTTCAATTGTTATCAGTTCTGTCTGTTTATTCACAAGTGTTTACAACAGGGTTCCTCTTCCGTTTGTTTTTTTTTTTCTTTTAAAATCAAAATGACTTTAAAGACAAACACAATTATATGCAGTATCATATACACATCCCAATATGCTATTTTTGTTGTATGAAACGTTTTTAAATGAAGTGGATATTTGGCAATAATGGAAATAGATCATTATTAATGGTTACAGATTCAGTGCTGCACCGGCCCGTCACACACACACACGACTACAAGTGATTAACTCCTCTAATCAAGCACTAGCTAATCAATGCATGTGTTACTGCTTAACTCTCCATTGTGAATGAATAGTTTGAGAGATTAAATACGATGATTACATTGAAACGTTATGCTAATGTCGACAGACAATGACATGGAGGTGCTGTTCTAATTTGGGATCTTGTACATTGACATTTACATGAATTTTGAGTAATATTTTTTTTTCAGAGGGTGTAGGTATAAAAATTGATAAATTAAGATGTTTTTATATCATAAAAGCGTGGGAACTAACAACAAAAAAGTCCAAGTAATTTAAGGGGAGATTTGACTTATGTACCAAATGTTAGAAACAAAAAAATCAAACATATTATTTAGATTCTGTAAACCCATTTGTCACAGAGGTATCAAATGCTATATTTGAGTCTGTATGAGACAAATGAAGTGCATCAATAAAATGTTCTAAGACCAAGAATAATTCCCATATTTAAAGCACCCATGCCCACTTCAGTCTGTCTGTCTCCATAAGCATTAAAAGACACAAATGCAGAGAAGGGAACGGTTTTGCACTTGATGCTGACATTTATGATTTCGCCAAAACGCCTGAATGTGTCATCTAAGATTCCTAAAACACATTATTGGAAGGAAATGCAAAATATGCAATGCTTTGTTCTGTGTATTGTGTTGATTAACTTTGATGTGTTAGATGAAGTGGGTGTGCACGATTTGGTCTCCTTACTCACCGTCTGCCACCTCCAGCTGGGCTTTGGCCAAGATGCTCCCTGCTACAGTGAGGGCCTGGCAGATATAATAGCCTGCGTCTGAACGCTGCACTGATGAAATGGTCAACTCTCCATTCACAGACACAGACAGACGACTGTCGCCTTGTGTTGGCTGGCTGGGAAACAGAAGATCCTACGGGGGTGAAGTTGGAAAGTAAAACTCCTAACTAAAGGTAGCACGTCGTTACAGATCTGTAAGATGTGCATGTGCATCGATTAAATAAATAAATAAATAAATAAATAAATAAATAAATAAATAAATACATGGAAATAGCGACACACCCTTCCTAAAAAATACATTTCTAGGACCGAACTGGCCATGATTTAAATCAATGAAGAGCCAAGTTTTGTTTTGTTTTCTGACCACACAGCCCATTTTGATGACTTCTGGACATTTTAACTTGTTAAAAATACTTAAAGAAATCATTTCAGGTCAAGTTTACAATAATTTACAAAATAATGCACCGTCATTGAGCACCCCAGAATGTCCTTCAGCTTTTCTGCTGCACTGAGGAGCGTTAAGGCATCAGCTTTGTCTGTTTCTGCACCCCAAGCAGACAAGCTGGCAGGAAAGGACATTAGCCTGGTTTCATTACATCTAATGACTCTAATGTGAGCCGGCTGGTCAGAACAGCATCAACTGATGATGAATGACCACTTTATTATCTGTGTGAGCCACAAAAAAACACTCACAATGTCACCCTGGTTTTGATCAGTTAAAGATTTTAATTGTATTTATTTCTTTGTTAAATACAATATCCACCCCTCAGCAATATTGATGTCTTACTTAGCATGATACCAACAATATATCACCCACCATGAGCTGCATGCGCATGACAGACAACATTGTGCCAAAATCTCACCTGGTTGCCATCTCGTTGCCAAAACACGGTGGGTTGAGGTTTGCCTCTGGTCTCACAGGGGAAGGTCGCCGTTCGTCCTTGAGCCACAATTTGGTCACGGGGTCGCACCACAAACTGGGGCGCTTCTGAATATTACAGTAGCCTACATTACAGTAGCTTATTTCCAGTTGTTTCACATGTATTGCTGGTCATGCAGAAGGGATATTATTTGAAATATCACTTTGTTAATCACACAATTTGTCTACCAGAACATTGGGTACTATAAGGGTGCCTCACTCATCAAAGTCAAAATGTTGACCTAAAGTGACACAGTACATCCATTGATTCTCGGTGGCTCCGAAGTGGGAAAGTTCGTGATTGAGAGACAAGGCAGAGGTGCCAGTAAAATATCATTTTGATGGATGGCATTAATGGATCCTCGGAGCAGTGCTCAAAGCGTGACTTAAAAATAAAATAAAACTAAATGGGAAAAACACATGCAGAATGGCTATTACAGCTGTTACTTACCAACGGGGCGAACTGGTGACAACAATGGTGGGGGTGAGATTAAGTCACAACACAGAGAGAACCAAAGCAGAGGAGTAGAGAGGGAAAGAAAGCCAAATAATGAAAATCAGAAATGAATGAGATGGCGTTGGGTTTGCATCCATGATGTTTGTGTGGCACAGATGGCACTCAATCACCACGTTAGATAGAAGGACAAGAACCAATGCCATGAATCAATCCCCAAAAAACATTGCTAATTACTTTTGGGCCACAAAAGCTAGTCGCAATGGTGTTAAACTAAAAGGTGCTTTTTCAGTCTCAACTCTTATAACTGAAGTGTGTTGAAAAAGTTAAGAAAATATAGCTGTTCACTACCATGGTGCGCCTAGCTCCCTCTTAATATCAACAATAAGACATGTCAATGAATACAAAAAAAAAGCTAAATGAAATGACTCTCCAAGACAATTGGCTGGTCAATGAATACAAATATGGAGAGGGTGGGGAAACCCCTCAAGTATAAATGGTTTCAACATCGTGCTCATACTCATTCTCGGGTTTGAAATGTAAATCTATTAAGCGTATTGTTCCATTATGTGAAAACAAAGCTTGAGGCCAAACTCAACCTTTTAGCAGGGGTGCAATAACGCCTGTAAAATGTGTAATAACAGAGTGATTGCTGTGTGAGTTGGGAGTCACAATAAAATTGGGAAAGGAAAGAGAGCGCAAGCTACCCACCTCTGATAGTCAAGTAAGCAGAAGCCTCCACTTTACCCACGCGGTTCTCAGCGAGGCAAGTGAAGGTTCCCTGATCGCTCACGGCGGCTTTCTTTATCCTTAGCAAAAGATCCTTGTTTTCATATCTGATGTCATACCTGGCGACAGAGGGGTGTTGAAATCACTTTTCACTAGGTTTATATATTGCACCAGGTACACATGTGTGTTAAAATGCTACCTTCGCTATAGCTGTGTAAAATAAGACAGACAGACAGACAGACAGACAGACAGACAGACAGACAGACAGATAGATAGATAGATAGATAGATAGATAGATAGATAGATAGATAGATAGATAGATAGATAGATAGATAGATAGATAGATAGATAGATAGATAGATCTTTTTTGCATGACCGTTGTCTTATGTTGACAAGGTTATTTTTGACATGTCTGTGTCCCCATTGAGCTAGCGTCTCGAGGATCTTTGCAAGCAAAAGAAAAAGCAATAACGTTGATTGTATTTTATGTGTTTTTTATTCAAAATGTGGCAGATTTATGAACACATAATTAGCATTTGTGAGACATGGATGGTCGTAAAAGTCAAATCAATAAGTCAATAGTTTACTTTTTTTCCAGCAAACAAAGATTATTCCTGAAATTTTAGGGGATCGCTTGATGCCCCCCATGAGTGGATGACTAAACTCATCATTACATCATTGCATGATGTAATGATGTTCCCACCAAACCATTCGAAAATAAATGCTTGTTGATATATCGAAACCAGATACAGTTTAACACAAAACAAAACCATACTAATCTAACCTCCTGGGCGGAGGCTTATTTTTCTTCTCAAATACAAATAGACCAATAACCCATAATTGAACCAATGTCGTATTAAAAACCTATTTTCAAAGGTTTTGTCATTGTGGATTGTTTGAAGGCACCTCACTTTTCGGAGGCACTTAAGACTCCCCAACGTGCAGAAACAAAATGAGCAGAGCAATTACGCCATCACGAAGGCATGGCAAAATTAAAGGTGCTTTCAGCTGGAACCCTGACTGTTCCACTCTTTCAATATTTATAATGTTGAACCACCCACTGTGGTGTGGGATGTGCAGTGTGCCATGCCAATGTGTGTGTGTGTGTGTGTGAGAGAGAGAGAGAGAGAGAGAGAGAGAGAGAGAGAGAGAGAGAGAGAGAGAGAGAGAGAGAGAGAGAGAGAGAGAGAGAGAGAGAGAGAGAGAGAGAGAGAGAGAGAGAGAGAGAGAGAGAGAGAGAGAGACGTAAAGGCACAGAGCTTGACTCAAATGGACAAACCGTCTGAGAGAAAAGGAGTGGTACACTGTGACAAACTGAATTCGGCAAATGAGCAGACGAGTAAGAAATGACTAATTCATAGTGTTGATGCAGAATTCTAGACTATAAGGGCACAATTGCTTCAGTGAGAACAAAAGAAACATCTCAGCTGCTCAGATAAGAGGGGGCTCAACTCTGAATGAGTCGAGGAGCAAAAGAGTCAGCTCCACCTCTCTCTGGGGTCTCTTTGGCATGAGAGATCTTGTGAAATTGTGCAGCCATCCATGCTGATTTCCACACAGAAGACAAGTCAGGCAGAGAAATGGCACAAGGGGTGAGAAAAGTCATATTTGAAAGAGCATGTGGGCAGGGGTGGGGAAAATATCGATGGAAGGGACCGTAGGGTCGTTCCAAACTTGGGTGAGGACTCCATTCACAGAACATCTCTGACCCAGATTCAAATTTCCCATGAGGATGACAAGTGGAAGGAAGGGTGATAAAAAGGACATGTTTCTTTCGTCAAAGGGCAGTGACATCACCAAACATGATATTGCTCATTCACATTAACCACTTTTCATTTCAGTCTGCATTTCAGCACGGGTTAGCTTTACAAACACATCCCAGTCTTATCTTTTTCTTTAACGTTTCAAAAAAAAAAAACACAATTTTGTCCACTACTGTCTTCTCAAATCAACTTCAATATAAACCGTTTCCAGTTCTCGAGTCCAAATTGGTCAACAGTGGCTAATAATTCCTGACAGAAAACATCAAATAAATTTTATTACAATGTGGATAGTGAGGATCGAAGCGTAAAATGTTGCACGCCTGAACACAAGTCTTCAAAACTTTGAAGAATAAAGTTCTGTCTGTCTGTATTGATGGGAGAATGTTGATTTCATATTTATACTATTCCTAGTGGGTCTTGTATTGGATTACTTTATATTAAACAACACAGAGGGCCCTATAACACAAGGCTTATCGCTGCATCAAAATGAGCCTTACGTGCAACATAAAAAGAAACTGCGGCGTTTGGAGAGTTTGAAGTAATCAAAGGGGGGGGGGGGGGTACTTTGTTCTGCGATGAGCTCAGACGCTCACACAGCAAATAATGAGATTCTCCACGGCTAATAAATGATTTCTGCCACACTGATGAAAGTCCAAGAGTAACATGTCCAATTGCTTCTTTGCATCTTGAGGGACTCATTAGATTTGGTTCGGCAACTCCACGTCATCGCATTTACCGCAGTAATGTGCACACAAGCCTTCATTAAGCAAGCGCAACACACACTCACACGATTCCCTCACCTGCCGCGGGAGATATCCGCATCTTCCTTTTTCCAGCGCAGAGTTGGAGGCGGATCACCGTGGACCTGACACCTGAACTCGACACTCTCATCCACTAAGACCACCTGGTTCACTGGCCGCTGCACAAATACCGGTCTCTCTGGAAGTGAGAGAGAGTGCATGAACACTGTATATGACAGAACCAAAATTTCCTCTTAAGACGCGGATAAATACTGTCTGTGACTGTGAGCAGTTAATACCTGACATAGTCATGCTTTATTGCTTTTTGAACCTTTATATCCCCAAGTTCTTACCAAACACGGAGAGTTGAGCTTTTTCACTTTCCCTCTCGCCGACCATGTTGGTGGCCACGCACACATAAATTCCGACATCAGTCTTTTGTGTATTGGAGATGGTCAGTTTTCCTCCACGAACCTGAAAAGAAAGCAAAGAACATTTCTTACAATAAGATGAACTGTCTTTCAGAGGGTTCCCATTTCTATTTTCTTTGGTAAAAAATAAAAGAGCTGATAACCTTCGTCTATTATATTGTGGTGCAGATTTGCAGATAGCACACAAATAGTACATTAGTTAAAAGACCAAAAGAAGAAAGTCAACATTTCTATACATGGTTTTCACCGTGTATGCAGGATATATATGCCTGTGGATGTGTGTTTCCGTGGTGTTTGTTTGTGGATATTCATGATTTGAATGTCCATCGCTCCCAGAACGCAATACTAATTTTTGTTTGCCCATCAATAGGGTGTTACATGATGTAGCGTGCTGTATTTGAATGGTCTACAGAGCCTTCACAGAATTCTGTAAGACTAGTTATGTGATTTACAGAAGAAAAAAAAAATCAAAAAGATAGGTGAGTAACTGACTGTGATCCTTTCATCTTTAAGATCAAGACGACCCTTGTCTTTCTTCCAGTAGGTGGTGGGCTCCGGATGCCCACGAGGCGGCTGACACTCCAGAGTGGCCGTCTCACCAACGGCCACAACCACATCCTGCGGGTTCTGTCTGAAGTCATCTCGTAACACTGAAATACAAAACAGTAAATCAAATAGCATTGATTTTGCCCGATCATAACACATTAGCAGTGTGTATCCATTTGAGACGTTACATTATTCTCTTGCTCATTACCGTCAGACATCAGACAAAGAAAACGATGACCATTCACGACTATTTTCACTTGCTATCACGTTGGGTTCCTACTTGGTGTTATTCTACTTTCTAGGTCGGGCTGTGGGTCCCATAAAATCCCCTATATCTGTAACTGTAAGAACAGCAGATGTATAGCCTAGCAGGATTATCAGTGCAATGTAGAAGGGAGAGATACATAAAGAGCAAGAAGAATGCAAAAAGAGCAAAGCGAATGGGAGTTGAGAGTAGCGAGTGGGGAAATTGAGCATTAATAATTCAAACACTGCATCTCTACAGCCCTGTGAGCAGTGTCCTACCAGTGATAAATGGCACAGCATCCCCAAAACTATCTATCTATCCATCTATATATCCCTCTTTCCATCCATCTCTCCATCTATCTTTCTGTCCATCTATTTATCTGTATATTATACATCCACCTATCATACAATATCATTTTGTTTATCTTGGTTGTGATGTAACAAATAGAGTGAAGAGATTTATTGGAAAACTAGGCTCACACGCAGTAGATAACCGAACACCAGATCATACTCTTCAAGAATATTCTTAAAGGCACACATGGCGTGCAAATTTGAATATAAGGCCCCGATCTTGATGAACATTAACAGCAAAAACAGTACGTTTTCTTAAGCATGACATATTGAGTTCACGCAAATTCTATTTAGGAGCTTTTTCAATTGTATGGGACCGTAATACAAACAGTTCAGGGATGTCTGCACTTTATTTAGTGCACTCAAAGAAATCTGGTCTTGAAGAATTGTCAACTTAACAGCCACACTGGTGCATTTAGAGAAGACTTGCCGTGTGGGCTACTCACTTCCAGTTTGAGATCTTCCCAATTGTGTCAAAGCTGTTCTCTCAAAATAATTTGCAAAGCTCTGACTTTGTCAGATGCTTGTAAGAAGCACTAGAATTATTGTTGAAAAGAAAGAGAGAGGGAGAGAGATTGGGAGAGAGAATAAGAGAGAGATTGAGAGAAAGAGAATAAGAGAGAGAGAGAGAGAGAGAGAGAGAGAGAGAGAGAGAGAGAGAGAGAGAGAGAGAGAGAGAGAGAGAGAGAGAGAGAGAGAGAGAGAGAGAGAGAGAGAGAGAGGGAGAGATCATTTATCTGCAGCAACAAAGTATTTCCACTTATAGTTAATAGCTTCTGACACATATTCAATTTTGGTCAAACTGTTGAGGTTATGCATTGTTTTGTTGCAGGACTCATAAGAAGAAAATGATAGAACATCCAAATTGTACTATGCTAATGTGTCACTAAATCTGATAAATGAAACCTATCATGCTGCAATTTCTGCTGAATGTGTATCGGTTCAAATCTATTGTATTATTGTTTTGCGCAATACTTAAGATTGTACTACTACTACAGATTCTTCAACTATCTAATTTGCTGGTGATGGAAGTCTCAGAAGTACGTTAAACCGTTAGCATCACCAAGTAGATTTGCACACTCAATAAACAGTGTCTATTTTATTATTTCATTCATGATTTCCATTCACTTGATACATTGTAGTTTAATGCCAAAGTAGGAGCAGTCTATAAAAGGCAAATACCAAAAATCACCCAGTCCCATCAGGCAAACTCGATGACATCCCAGTTGCGCCCAAGAAAATATACCTCAATGGTCAACTATGCTTTGACAGAGACATATGCCCTGCTGTATTCTTCTGGCTGAGGGACCCATTCCGAAATGGCACACTCCACTCATCCAGCTATCTCGCTCCAGAAAATAAGAATCACAAACAGCGGTGAAGGCCTCAACTCCAGGAAACAAAGACAATACACACACATAAACAAGATACGGACACCAGGAGCTATATTTCTGTGAACGGATATTTTTAATTATCGTCACTTTGCTTTTTTCCAAATGAGTCTGCACTTTAGCTAATCAAAATGGAAGGCATCCAAGGCAGTCATATGCATTATTTAATAATCTTTATACTTTAGAACGTAAGCTGAACTAAAATGTATGAGATTGTTGTGGTCAAAGGTCTTATTTTTGTCAGCGCTTGACCACTTTCAACAAATAGATTACCCTCACTTTGTGCCGATTACACACTTTCAACTTCCTCATAATTTGACTGATGATGTACATGGGTTTTCATGTTTTAATAAATGAGAAGTGAGCGGCTGACATAATACAATTTCTTGGTCATCAGTTATGGCAAATTAAAAAGTGTATGCAGTCGCAGTGTGTACTTGGGAAATGATCTTCAAGGCAGTGCAAGTGTGGTCTGTGCCCACTATGTCCTGTTGTTGAACACAGTTCAGTAAAAGCCAAACTCATTTGTTCATGAAGATTTAACTATCATATGATCATATGAACATTTAAAGATCATTGTTTTTGTCAAATATATTTGAACTGAATTCGCAAAAAAATATGTCAACAATCACTGGCCACATAAAGAGGGGCGTCATTACAATGTAATAAGACATTGAACACAAGGGAATCATGTGCAAATATACATTTATTTAATATGTACTGTTTTGTGTGTGTTTTTGTGGTGCTTGATTGTTATTTGCTATAGTGAAAGAATGCAAGTATGCATAGTAGTGGATCATGCTGTGAGCCTATTTCCATTTATTTGGCTACATGAGGAGAAAAATATGAGAGAGGGTGCTTAATGAGGTGCTTGGTGTGTGTACAAACAAAGGCACAGAAGCCATGAGGTGGGGGGTTGTGTTCCAATCTATCGAGCCCCACTAGAGGAATCACCGATGTGTAGGTTGCTGCTGGGTGGTAATTTCAGACTGCGGGGAGCACACACACATTGTTGTCTGATTGTCTCGTGGTCAATTATTCAAGAGAACAGCTTCAGTCATTCACCTGTCCGTGAACTAAATTGGGATCCAAAAACATGACGAAATGTCTCACCGGAAATTTACATTTTGCTATCGAGGTTTGTTGGGGTATTCTGAAATATTACAATTCAAATTCATTCCCAAAGATATATTTATTTTCATACTCCTCACATTAAATCTCAAGTTGGTATTTGTGGATGTATTTTTTTTTTTTTTGAAAATGGCTGGCACCAAATGAGTTAAAAATCCATATGGTCTGAACTTTGCATGTTGATGCAAGCTTGAAAGCTCTTCATAATGAATCATATACTGTAAGTAGACACTGCTTTAAAAACAGGTCGACAATCTACCCAGACAATACATTTCCCAGACAGCATTTGTTAGCCTCCTCCGAGGCTAACAAATGCAGTCTGGTACAATTAATGGCAGGTGAATCCATTAGGTAGTTTGCATGAATTGACAGCCCCACTTTAAGCATCAGTCAAACTGGCTGTGTATTTTATCATAATGTATTTTGACTAAGACAAAAGAATCAAACTTTCAAATCGCTATAATGTGACACTTTCAGATGAAAATGTCAGGGCAAATGCTTGTCCAAAAAGCATGTTAAAGAATTGTAGCGTAACTTGAAAGGGATTTGACGTACACATTGAAATTGTCTTTGGGAATAGAAACCAAAGTAGCAGACGAAATAAAGATGATAGGCTTAAAATGTCTCACTGTAACTTTATGAGTAGATTATTATTTGTCGCATTTATTGAACCCTCTACATTTTGTCAACAAAAAAATCAGGAAATAGTTTGTATAGAGGTGTGTATATATATATATATATATATATACAGTAAACTCTCGTTAAACTCTCGTTATATCGATATTCAAGGGAGTCCGAAAAAATATCGATATAACCGGGACTATCGATATATCCGACCCTGTTTGCATGTAATTTTCTCCGTGCGTGCATAGAAATAGTATCGATATAACCGGGACTATCGATATATCCGATATCGATATAACGAGACTTTACTGTATATATATATATATATATATATATATATATATATATATATATATATATATATATATATATATATATATATATATATATGCTATGTAGATTGTTTCATTAAATCTACATAGCATGTAAGAAGAAAAAAAAATCAGCAATCAATTCTACCATTGACCTCTGCTGAGGTGGTTGTGTCATTTATTTTTCTCTTGCATGGAGTTTCCTGTCTAGCGGTCTGGGTGAATGTTCTTCCGTCCTCTGTCTGCACTGTCTTGATGCCCTTGCTTTGCTTTTGTGTTCATGTCTATTCAATTCTACAACTGTGAATCAAGTTTAGTAAATACGCATTTGTGTGCCTTTCATTATTGTTTTACACTTTCAGACAACTAGTGGTTGTGGTGAAATGAAATAATTAAAAGGGAATTGTGACTTCCTTGAACAAAATGCTAGACAGCTGTGTGTGAAAAAACAGATGGGTGACACTTGTACAACCCAATTAATTTATAAACAAAATGCTGGATTTTCAGACTCAAGCACACTCACGTGTGACCGACTAATTGTTATTGTGTGTTTGTTTGTGAATGTGCATGAAGGTAGGTGGGTGGGTGGTCCACGACTGGAATTCTGCTCACAGCCCGGCCCAACTGTGTTGTGCAGTATGGCAGCACGGCAAAGGCAGAAAGAAACAGAATAATGTATGAGCGGAAAGGAAAGATGAAGACACCTTGCGAGTTCCCGCACATAACAGATGGCTGCATTTCAATTTGGGAATCACATGCTAAGAATTGATTCCCAGCTTGCAAACAAAGCTGGCAGGTGTACAGTAAAGTCTCGTTATATCGATATCGGTTATATCGATAGTACCGCTTATTACGATACTATTTTCATTTCCCTTGCACATTTCTAGTCTTTTTATGTATAATTAGTACCGTTTAGTACGATACCCGGTTATTACGAGAATCCGGTTATTACGGTGCTCCTTTTCATCCCCCGCCGGCCATTGTTGTTGTTTATATCGATATATCCGTCGCGCCATTGGTCAACTTGGTCACGTGTCTTGTTACGTGAGCCGCCATCGGTCGCGCCATTGGTCGACTTGGTCACATGAGCCGCCATCGGTCGCGCTATTGGTCGACTTGGCCGTGTGACTTTGTCACGTGACACACCATCGGTCGCGCCATTGGTCAACTTGGTCACGTGTCTTGGTTACGTGTCACACCATCAGTCGCGCCATTGGTCGACTTGGTCAGGTGACTTGGTTACGTGCCCAGCACCCGTGTAGCAGAGCCATTTTCATTTTCAGACGCTAGCTCGTGTGTAGCAGACGAGATTGAAGTGTTTGTGTTATAAGGTAAAAATGGGAAGCAGAAGAAGATTGATGACTTTTTTAAATTGTATACATAATACAGTAAGAGGTAAGCGTTGCAGTTTCCCTGTTGTGTTATGTACATGCCCACGTACTGTATATGAATGCAATCGTTTTTTGCAACAATGTTTCTTGTTTTGTCTGCTGAAGCGCGATGATTTTGAAAATTATTAACATTCCATACTGTGTATTAAAGGACAGCCGATGTCACTTTTTATTCAAATGCAAATAAAAATGACTTCACGCCAAGACGTCTTTCATTGCTTGTGAATCCAAACAATGGCTTCAGATTTGGATAATATGCTTTCTTGTTACACATCCAGTTATGAATATGTTTCAAATACACTGTAGTTCTGAAGATTAAAGCATACATGTTTACAATCATTAAAGAATTATATGTGCCATTTTGAGGCAACATTGGGTGAACATCTCTCACCCAAAAAAGGGAGCTAATGGCCAGCTCCGTTTCTTATATGGCGCTTGGCTGCCCTCTTTTGGCGGCTTTTGTTTAATCAGTTCGGCGCAGGATCGGATAGATCGATAGTCCCTGTTATATCGATATTTTTTCGGACTCCCTTGAATATCGATATAACGAGACTTTACTGTATATAGCAATATATATATAGCAATTTTTCGAGAATGAATAGACTATGTGTGCACTTTAACAGAACCCAATGTCAGGTATTGTGACGATCCAGTCTCACCAAACGCAGTTGAGAGATCTCTTATGACAGCAGTACATTGAAGTTTGCTGAAGATTTTTTTTTAACACGATAGCCTGTAGGGGTGTGTCACTTTCTCAACTGCAGTCAAGGATGTCCCACATCTGTCACAAGCATAAAACACACGCCCATGCAGACCACACAACAACAAACAACAAAAACAGATGCCCTTGTTCTTATCACGAACTTTGCTGATGACCACAACAAATTATACCAGCTCAGGAAGTCGAAACAAAAAGAGAGACAGTTATGCCGACACAATCAGGGAAGTAACATATATCCAGCTTTATTTATTTATTTGAATACACAAACAAGTTAACATCCTTGTGCCCTAAAAAAGTCATCAGCAATCAGTCAGGACGGTGATGCGGCGGGATATGAAGAGCGTTTACTCAACGTCCCCGAAGGCTGCAAATCTAGCAAATGTACATAACCAAATCCTGGATAATTCTGCGTTCAGCAACAGCAGAATACACAAGAAGGGGACAATCAAAACCTGCATTCACGGAGAAAGCACAAAGTCTAGCCTTTTCAGGGAGATATAAATAAATAAGTAAACACCCCAACACAACACAATTGGCTGCTTTGGAATAACACTGCTGATAATGTCATATACAGTAAGAAGGACAACTACTGTGTGATGCGAAAAAAGTTTAATATATCACAACTCAATTTCCAAAGGAGATATTTATTATTGTTCATTTTTGTAAGTCAGGAACATAAAACCAGTCTGTCCAGTGATGGTGGGGATAAAACATCTAGACTAGATTTAAATGCAATAATCGCAAAGGCCTTGCAACGCTTCACTTTGCTTTTTGGGCTCGTTAGTGTCAAGTCCAATTAGCATCAAAATGAAGGTTAGAACTAGACGAGGTGAAAAGGAGCACACTTGAGGTGATGTTCTCTTTTCAACAGTTAAAAGCAATTTGGTTCCTACAGAAGAAACGGTTATTGTCGACAAATATATTGAATCGCATTGTGCATCGAGTCAATATCGAGTCACATACAAGAAACATCATTTCGTTGTGGTTAGTAAAAAATATCCTGAGATTATTATAACCTTTTCAATTTGCTTTTAGATTGATACCACAGAGGGTCCAAAACAGTTATTTTGCCCACAATTTCCATATACTCGATTGTGGATTTACACTTGAGGCGTGAACACAACACAATCTCGTATGCATTTTATGGCCTTTGCATGTGAAGCCAGAGTGAGGGGTTAACAATAAATGCTTCGGCATTGTCATGTTTAATTAACTTCCATTCTCCTGTCATGTAATGAAAATGGAAGTTGTGGATGGTATAGGAATGAAGATTCACTCCACTCCCCTCCTCCCTTTCCCTCTCCCCTCAACTTGATCCTCACATCTCTCGCCTGCCATCCCTCCAGTTACTGTAACAGCGTTCCCTCAGACCACGTTTCCACATCTATAATTAATTAATCCTGTCTCCATGTATTTTTTTCAAGAGAGCACATCCGGCGCTTCCAAGACTATGTAAATCTATTTTGTCTGCCTCCCAGACTATCTCATCAACTTACACCTGCAAATGTGAACGCGTTTGTCTGCACGACATTATGCAAAGGTCACGCTGTTCCATTTAAGAATGCTAAACTAGACCTAATAAAGTTCTGTCCCGCTAACCTATGTGTTTGAGAGAGGCCATGAATATGATGCACATATTCCTCCCGCATTCATAAATAGAAAGAGCTTGTGGATGTCCGTGAGACAAAAGGAGATGATAGACCCTCAAAGCAATATTGCAGACATGTTAAACATGAGCAGGGAAGTGAGTCAGGGATCAGAATTGAACCTTTTATCTGCCTTATTTCGCTGAATAAGTGGTCACCTACGGGAGAGAGAACCATCTTACACGTACTTGTCCTCGCAAAACCAAATTATGCATGCTGCTCTGTTCCGTAGTCATCATCGCCGTCATCACTTTGTAATGAACAGAGCTTTTAAAGAAAGCTATATGAATCCCCTCACGGAACCCCAAGGTTTACATTGCTATATTCGTTCATGCTAAATCACATCCCCTTTGTTTTAATTATAATTTTAGAGAAAACAACCCATCTAAAAGATTATCTGTGCATCTGCATCATCCAGCATGATCAAACACATTCCATGAAGGCCACAAGAGATTGTGGTGCTGAGCTCTGTTTACACATCTTTTTAATTCGAAACATGCAGACGGGGCATAATATTTGTATTTTGAAGTGATATCGAGATTAACACATTCAAATAGATGGAACGATTTAGTAAAATGCAAAACCCGAAATATGGTAATGCTGGTATGGTAAAGATTGTTCTAGATAGATAGATAGATACAGTAGATGGATGGATGCGATGGATGCAATGGATGGAGGGATGGATGGGTGGAGGGGTGGGTGGATGGATGGGTGGATAGAGAGGTAGGTAGGTATAGGTGGGTGGGTGGGTGGGTTTGGATGGTTGGATGGATGGATAGAGAGATAGAGCGATAGATAGATAGAGCGATAGATAGATAGATAGATAGAGCGATAGATAGATAGATAGATAGATAGATAGATAGATAGATAGATAGATAGATAGATAGATAGATAGATAGATAGATAGATAGATAGATAGATAGATAGATAGATAGATAGATAGATAGATAGATAGATAGATAGATAGATGGCAATGAAGTTCCATTGTGCAATAGTGTAAACACCCACTCACTCACTCACCATTTTCCAATTCAGACAGCGAGGTTCGTGGACAAAGAAATTACTCAACTTTCTCCCTTCCCGGCTATTCAATAACCTTGGAAATAAATAGATTGAGCACTTTCACGACAAGAGACAATAATAAAACGTAACGTGATAGTAGTTCATTATTTGGAGAGAAAGTGGTGAGCAAGTTGATGAAATAACTGTAAACACTGACATGGCGAATCTCGGGCCAGCTGTTACTGCGAGGAACCTTTAATCCGAGTCCAGATCTGTGATGTGCTCATTGTTGGCTTGGGGACAGATGAGCAACAGCCACCAGGCTGCCAATTGGGCTAAAGGCAACAGTCTGCTGCCGTGCCCATTTTTTCAGCATAATAAACTGTGAATCTGTGGATCCTGAAGCGCAGACCCAATTATTTTGCTTTTAGGCTGGATATCACCAACACACACTTACATCATCTGAGCTGGTTTGGTCCTTGTCCAAAAACATCCAGTCATTTGCATGACTATAAAATACAGGTCATGTGCAAATCCGCAGTAGTGGATAGTTATTGTTTCACAGCCAATGCAACAATAACAATGAGATCTTGACAAAGAATGAACAAACACCCAGGGTGGTATATAGGGGCTCATTATAAATAATAGCGACAGATTGAGCAGACACCCGACACAAGAAGTCAATAAGCTCGATGGATGAAAAGAGAGACCAAGGTGAGACTGAAATGGAAACAAAGAAACCAATTCTCAATTAAACAAAATCGGAGTGAAAATAGCAAATCAAGGGAATAAAACTGTTTAACTTCTAATATGACCACCCTAGCCAATAATTTAGGAGTACAAGGCTGTTTTCATACATCGGGAGACACTGCATTTTAAGGTGCATGGAACAGACCAGGGGTTGGGAACCTATGGCTCGCGAGCCATATATGGCTCTTTTGATGATTGCATATGGCTCGCCGATAAAACTAAAATATGTATTTACTTTTTCGTTTCGTCGTTTTTTTTCGCCGTTCATTTCCCGTTGGGGCTACAGTTGGCAGAAAGCGCAATTTTGATTGGATGACACTGACCTAGAATGGCCGAAAGCGCCATGTTGATTGGATGATAGTGGCCGTCATGTTGAAACAGGTAAACGCCCGTTTAACTGAGCCCAACGAGTGCACTTCAGCGTGAATACACCGGTGTGTGTGCGGGGAACCGCATCGGGTGGGAGTGAGCTGGGGGGTGACGCAGCCTCCCTGGAAGTGTGACAGCGGGCGTCTGCGGAGGTCTTCAAGCCGGCTTTCGATCACCGAATGCGGGCGTGCACGGGGGAATCTCGGCCTGTTCCTTTTGAAATATTTTCAAAGTGTTTGAGCTCCAGCAAGACGGCGAGGAGAGAAAATGTTCTGAATCGAATTTGCAATGAAACAATACCATCGATGAAACAGTTGAATGTCAGTGACATTTTAACAAGCCCCGTGTTAACGTTAGCATCGACATACTTCTGCGAGAAGTATATTGCAGATAGCAAGTGTGGAAGCTTATGAGCCGTGTGCAGGCTAGCTGGCAGTAACTTCGCCTCTGGACTCATTCCGATCGTTTTCCTGGAATTTTACCAAACACGAGGAACGGAAAACCATTCATGTTAACGGTGAGTACTATAACAATTATTTTAAATAATGAATTCTGATATTTTGTTGAAAAGTGTCCGCGCGTGCCCGCGCGCACGCGAGCGTTTGTATGTGCGTGCGCGCGTGCGTGTGGCTCTCGCTGAAAAACATTTCTAAATATTTTACTTTTATGGCTCTCTTAGTCAAAAAGGTTCCCGACCCCTGTAATAGACGCTTAAATAGTGGATGCATTTGTGTTATGTATCCACTAGATAGGGCAGTGCTAAACGAAATACAATGAGATAAATACGTGTTTTATTTATATTGGGCTTTGACAACTGCTGCAGCTGTAACAGAGTGCTTCAACATTTGAACATTTAAAATACTATGTCAAAGAAATCGGAATATTGATCCATATATAAAGCACATCGGATTATAAGGCACGCGTTCAGGTCTTGAGCATGCTGACTTCAGTACCTGGATTCAAATAAATGCTCAAGGATATTATTTTTTCATGACTATGGTACCTGATTGTTTGACACCCAAAATTCAAAACATTCAAAATTCTTAGTTAACGAGACGTTATTTTAGGATACAGTATAAATTTAATCCACATTAAAACCTGTGGATTAAATTTGTAGGATTGAATAAAATGTATTAAAATATTTCCAATATTTCGTGCCACAGAAGATGCCTCCAAGGTAAATAAACAATAAACAAACATTTCATGAATTGCTAAATAAAATGCTAAACTGGATATTCATGGCTATTGTAATGAGATTTTAACATGGCACTTCTATTGCATCTCCATGCACGTGGAACTGTTGTTTTATAAATACAATGCAATGCAAAAGGTATCGCAACAAGTTGTTTTTCCAACCGAGCAGAAAAAAAAATATTTGATCAAAATCAAATCATTTGTTTGATGCTGTGTGTTTTATCAATATAAATTTTGACTGACACAAAATAGAGAACAATGCACGCAGGAAGGCCTCTTCAGGCGATGAAATAACCCTTTGAATCACTGTCAAAAACGACATGCGTGGTGACATACTGCAGCCAGTCTTGTTGTCTGATCTGCATGCAACTCCACGTGCCAAACCTGATTGTCTGTGGGCAGATGAACAAGCGGACGAGAGAGACCAGACAACATCTGTGTCACGTATTGCGAGAAGAAAGGTCAGTAGTGTAAGACGTGCAACGGGTGAGTGACAGATGCAAGCTAGTCCATATTCTCGAGGTAACAGGCATAAGGAAACTGACGATCTTGTGGACCAGAACAATCAAACTGCCACACACTCTAGAGCACACACATAAAACTTACCGTGATGTCATACACTGTTCATCTTCCACTAGTGTATGAATATCCATCCATCTTTTTTTCGGAAGCGTTTTATCCTAATGAGGGTCGCAAGCGTGTTGGCTCTTAAGCCAGCTGACCTTGGGTAGGAGGCGGGGTAAAGCCAAAACTGGTTGCTGGTCATTAATAGGGCACGCAAAGAGAAACAACAACCAATATAATATTTCCAATGTGCCTGAAATAATGCCTGTACAGATAAACAATACACAATTCTAAACACTTTGAAAGCATGACATCGTCTTTTCATTTCAGGAATACTGTCACTGCTTAGAATTGTAGCACATTTTGAAATCGCAATAGGTATGGGTAAGCAAAGGAAAAACATGATCAGTACAGGATTGGAACCTTGTTATTTAAAAGCCTCCATTCAGCCTTTTCATCTGAGAGTGTGAAGAGTAAAATCAGGTTTGTTTGGCTGCACCAATTATTGGCCGGGAGAGGCGCTTGAAGGAAGCACCATTAAATCCAGCAATTGAAGAAACCGAAAACCAACCATGTTCTCTCTCAGGGGATTGGATGAGAATTGATGAGAGCCATGGATCACCATACCCACTGGACCATGCTGTCCTTCATAAAAATATATATTTGGCTTGACAGTACAATAGCCGATGACACCTTACTGCTGTGTGTAAAATATTCTTTATCAGCTCTTCAACGTATATTTTCACCTATTTTATGAGACACGCCAAGTCAGAGTGCAGCATAGGAAAGGTATGCAAACCCAGAGGAGTCATTAGACTTCTTTGTGAACTAGCCAGTCAGGAGATGTCTTGAGCTCCACATTGCTGCCGTCTCAATAATACCAGACACGTCGATGTGTCTTTTTATTTCTTTTATTGCTGCAACCCAAGTCGCATAGGTTTCGCCTTGTGATTAACCTAAGTAGTTATCAAAACATTGTAGATAACAAAACCAGTGACGTGCAGTCAGGGGAGGCAGGTGAGGCCGTGCCTCACCGGTCATCATGGAAATATCAAATGAAAAAGTAAATTAAATAGATATATTTATTTAGTGATTTGTACTTTAAAGTTCTTTTCCATTTAACTTCACAAATTTTGGATGTTTTTTTTCAAAATCACTGAATTTTCACATTTACCATTCAAATACTAACTAGAGACGAGCAGTGAGGCAACAGCTGGCTGAGCGTCACCATGGATAGTGCAATGACTATGCTAACTGTGCTGGCTTGCTCTGCAGTGAAACCGCATTGCTGTCCCTCTGCATATATTAAAGTGTTCAAAAACTTTTAGTATATGTACTAAATTTCTGCAGTTTAGCTGGTGTAATTAATGTAAAGTCACTTTGCATTATAAATACTGTACTGCAGTGTTTATTTTATTTTATTTTTATCAAAACTGTGTGCATAGGTGAGGCACACAGTTCTCCTGCCTCATGACAGGGGGCGCTGATGATTAGAGATTCTTCTTGCGACTCTTCGGCTGCAGAATAATAGAATTAGTGACAGCCAGGCTCAGTAAACAGTTAGCAAGTTAAGTGCAACCATCCAGTCATTTTTTTCATGTTGCTTGGCCTTATTTTCAGAATGGAGGATTACATATCTAAATTGAAAGAAATAGAGAGACTTTTAAAATTGAAGAAAGATAAGGAAGGCCTCTACAAAGAATCGATGCCTTTCTTCAGAAGGAGCGGCGCATGGACTTCATTTATAAGTAAAGGTAACACGATATTTTTTTTTTTCATTTTTCTATGCGACAGTTTATATAAAGAATGCTGACATGACATTTGAAACAAAACACGTTAACTGTCAAATGGTGAATAAGCTACTCTGTAGAGTTCATATGTTTGTAAATCTGACTGTGATGACGTCAGTGCTTCACCAGCCATGAACCTCACCGCACGTCACCGATACACACAGTTTTGATAAAATAAATAAATAAATAAACACTAATACGGTGTTTATGATGTATAGTGACTCTACATTATATACACCAGCTAAACTGTAGAAATTTAGTTCATCTACTAAAAGTGTGAACACGTTAATAGCGATATGCAGAGGGAAGCAATGCAGTCTCACTGCAGAGCAAGCCAGCACAGTTCGCATAGTCATTGCGCAATCCATGGTGAGGCTCAGCCGGCTGCTGCCTCACCGCTCGTCTCTACTTAGTATTTGAACGGTAAATTCCGCGATTTTGAAAAAAATCCAAAAATGGTGAAGTTAAATAGAAAATAACTTTAAGTCAAAGTCAAAAGTCAAAGTAGTTGTACTGTCTGCTTTGGAGAAAATTTAATGTTTTTCAGTGTTCCTTATAGTGCGGAACACACGGTATATTGTACACTTTGAACTGTTTAACTCTATCAGAAGCACATTCATTAGTAATGAGTCCAATGGTCCCATTCTTGCTAAATATGTTATGCGGATGTGGTGTGGAGATGGAGTTGATTGTGAATCCGAGTTGGATGGTTTCAGGCGCAGTGCCTGTGCTGTTGGGAAGCGCATGGCTGAGTAGAGCTCCAGCGCAACTGGCTGTGGCTCACTCTCCAAACCTCCACCCACAGTCACATGCCACTGAACCATTTGAAACAACACACACAGACACAAACCCACCATATGCACACACACACAAACCCAAACACTTGGACACATACACACACATACACGCACGCACACAGTAACAGTGAAGCCATTTTCATTAAAAGAAGCGCTGGCGCACTCGGCCCAGCTGGTCCCTGAGTTGACACTGAAACTGCACATCTGGTGTTACTGCTCTGTTTGAGGGATGCCATCTGCTTAGAAGGATTGAGGAGGAGAGAGGGACGTAAGGAGGAGAGAAGGGGATTCCAAAGAGTTTCAGGAGACAAACCAAAGTAGATCGTTGTCAATACGATCATTTTTGTAATAAGCATATAAAAATGGATCTGTTTGTTAGATGTACTCTATACTTAGCACGCATTAGTCCTCTTCCGGGTAAGAAGATTTAGATGCCATGGTCAGGTTGGCTCTTGCATCCTTTGGAGCTAATGGCAATGAACAGATAGCATGTGAAACGATTCCGTCTCTCAGCAAAGCACACAAGACTAATAGTTTTATATTGAAATGGCATCCGTTATTAGTTTCATGTTCAACTTGCTGCTAACGTGCAATATTATTCGAGTACACCAGTCTCTCTATTAGCAATGACTTGGTAAGTCATGCACATAGTGAATCCATGTGATGCTCTAACTCACCCTTGCATGCCTGGTTCATACATCAGTGGAGACTGCGCTCATGCACAGAGCGATAACATGCAGTATCTGCCATCAACGGTGTCACAATGACGTACAATTAACAACTGCAAACATGAATCCGGCGTGTCGACGCACGAGATCAAGCGAAGACAAAAACATCAGTCTGTGCATTGTTAACCTGGCAAGAGTCCAAAGCTTTTGTGGTTTGAAACCAAATAGAATATGGCTACCTTATCTTGCAAATTATATTATCAAGGGCGCATTATGTTGTCGGTCTGGTTTTGTAATTGAGTCAAAATGTCAGTAAATATCACAAGGGTTCAGCCGCAATATATAAGGCATGCACACCGACACAGACGTACACGCACATACAAAGTGCCTCCTGCCTCCAGCGGCCAACTGAATCACGCTCTTATTAAACCTTGATCGGAATTCCAGCTCAGGCATTATCCACTTACAGTTATTAATGTTGCCGTTCCCTGTGGTGACAAGGGGGTGGGGGTTCAATCAGGCAATGAGAGAGGGACACACACATTGCTCAGACAGATGTCGTCCCATACGATCTATAACTATTTTTTGCAATTAATTCATTGATTTGTTTGGTTTACACATACACACACACATTCAACATACACACAAGTAAATCCCTGACCTGATGTTTTTTTTAAATCAAATTCAGCAGAAAATTGTTTCACGCTGAGATATGATAACCTCGCCTGACACAGAAAATGGCACATGCACAATTACTTCTAAAAGAGCACGAGACATTTTTCATTTTACCTTTTCTACTAAGCCCTGTTAATTAGAAATGCCGAAAATGTACTGTCTTGGGTAAAAGTGACTGAAAATTGTCAACACTATTGCAACACATTGATTCTATGTGGGCGGCCCGGTAGTCGAGTGGTTACCACAGTACGGCTTCACAGTGCAGAGGTCGTGAGTTCAAGTCCCGGTCCGGCCTCCCTGTGTCAAGCTTGCATGTTCTCCCCAGGCCTGCGTGGATTTTCTCCAGGTCCTCCGGTTTCCTCCCACATTCCAAAATCATGCATGGTAGGCTGATTGAACACTCTAAATTGTCCCTAGTACGGATGCTATGAGTGTGGATGGTTGTTTGTCTCTGTGTGCCCTGCGATTGGCTGGCAATCAATTCAGGGTGTGCCCTGCCTAGTGCCCGAAAATGGCTGGGATAGGCACCAGAACCCCGCATAATTCTATGTGATGTGTGGAAGGAAAAATACAAGAAAGACATGAGCGAGGGGCAAAATCATGTATGAGCGCGAATTACAAGTTAATTACATGATAGGATGTGGATATCAGATCGAAGCGAGCTATGGCGGTAGTTCACAATACCCCTCAACGTCGGCTTCATCCTGACATTTTTCCCATGTCACCAGTTTGTGTAAACAGAGCTGATATTGAGTTGGGAGAAGGGTAAATGCTACCCGCAAATTTCTTGAGTCCAAGATCATATCAGAGCTTTGAAAGGAAATAGTAGAAGCAATCGGGACAAAGGTGTAAATGTTAATACCTGAGACTCAATTCTCAGCAATTGTAACTGTCTCACCATATTGTGAACATCATACCAGACGCTGGCGCGGGTACTGTTTCACATATAATTATCTGTTTGTGGGAAGCTGCAGCTGCAGCTGCAGCGTGATTGTGCACACAGATGCAGCTACTGTCTGTCACGCTTTGTTGGGCTCTCTGTGGCATGCACATACCTGATGATTGCTTATTTTAAAGGTCGCATACTGGACTTCCAGACATTTAGATGACATAATTCGACAGGTAAATCCCGTCCCGAAGAAATCACCAAAGGGTGTGTCTGTATGGCCTGTGCCATTGTGTTATTGAAATATTTTATTTACTTCTTTATGTCGTGTTTGAACTCTGCTTGGCTTGGTTAAAACTTTCCACTTTGGTTCAAACCTTCCAGATGTAACAACTTCAAGCAGATTGTCATCTTTTTCAGTACTTATCAGTGATTCTGATTCCCACACAACCTCGACGTAAATCAACCAGGCAACATTAATTTTCCTCACAGTGATGATATGATAGCAAGATCTGCTTGGACAGCAGGGTGGTACATGCTGGCCTTTCATTGAAAGCCAGAACAGGTAGAAAGGGCAAGGGGCTGGGGTGAGTATATCCAGGCGGTGGGGGAGGTAAGCCCCAAATAAGGCGGGAACTGACTTTGATGACGAGACATGAAGAAGAGGAAAGGATCAGGCTTCAAGGTAAGAGGGTGTGCGAGGAGGTGATAAGAAAGCTGCAGCAGATGCCGAATGCACATATAAGCACCCACATAGCTATCCTTACTTGAAAAAAAGAAAATACACGTCATTGAAAACTTTTTGGGAATGTGGGAGGAAAACGGAGAACCTGAAGAAAACCCTTGCAGAGAAAAGCATGTTATTTAAAAATGGTGTGAATAGCAAATACCGTATGCATGCTCGCATGCATTTTTATTTTTATTTTTATTCTTAGGTGGTGAGGGTACTGTGTTTTAAGTCATGGCAGCTGTGTATATTTGAGCACACATACAGTGTATAATACTGCGTATGGTACACTCCCATACATTAATACAGCAGTTAAAGTGCCTCTGGGGAGTGCTTTGTGGCCTTGAGTGGTATGGAACAGTGAATCGTAATTTATGGTTTGGATATTTGTTTGGCTGGCTTGGCTCAGATGCCATTAGGATTAATTAAGTGTCACTAAATCTGATACTACCAAGTTCATATTGAATTCTGATCATGTTTTTTCATTTAAGAGCTGCTAATAGCCCAAGTGAATGAACGCAGAAGTGTTGTAATGGGTGGTGGACATTAACTGCAAGTGGAGGCCAAGAAGATGGCGACAGGGACGTGCTGTCCGTCCTTGCCTACTTGTGAGAAAAATGTTAAAAATAAATAAAATGAATAAATAAATAAATAAATAAATAAATAAATAAATACATATTATTTCACATTTTCAGAAATTATATTCTTCTGATCTGTGTTCTACATTTATTTTCTTCAACTCTACTCTACTACTGTATATGGGGGAGAAGGATACACAAAGAGCCCCCGGTGATTACGCACAAATGAACTACCGCCGCTACTAATTGCCGTCTGTCCTCAGACAATCGGCATAGCTGTTTGTCTACCTATCGCCCTAATCCATTATTTTTTCACAAACGTATTGCACATGTTGACGTGTAACAGTTTGTCTACTGTCATTACTGAACGGGTGTGAACAATTTAGTCTCTCTGTCCATCAGTATCTCACAGGTTATTGACTGAAGAATAAACATGAGCTTTGAAAACAAATGTTTCAATGATTTCAAAGTTTCAAAGATAATCTATTTTGGCTTGACATTTTAGTATCAAATCTCAATAGCAGTCTGGGCCTCACCAAACATGAACAACTCTGAAAGCATTTAACGTCATCATAAAATTCACTTGCCACGATTGCAAACCAAAGACTGACAGCAAGAAAAGTTATGGAGAGGAAGGCAGCAAGCAAGCAATTAGACACTCATCATTTGTTTGGCAAGAGTTTAAGTGAGGGAAAACACAGTCAAGCAAACTCAGCCTACTTCAGTGGTGCCGCAGATGGAGTTTGCACAAACACTCGCCTGCAATCACAGATTAATTGAACAAAGAAAAGGGGAAAATAGTACTTTGGAATTATTTTGAGCAAGCATGTGTCTTTCTGAGACTGATTAAGATTTCATCATAGTGATTGTCCGTCTTTTTACTGCAAATTAGGGAGCACACAGATGTTTGTGCGCGATTGCAAGCATTCGTGGAAAAAGTTGTGTCCGTCGTTTTCACTTTTTACTTCGCTTGTGTTATGTTCTTCCAAACTATAAGAACCATACATGTTTCGAATTATATCCCATACTTCACAGCACATCGTGGAAAATTGATGAGCAACACCTTCTAAAAATGATCAGTTCATGAAATAACAATGATTGAATTGGATTATTCATTATTAGTTTTACAGTGGAGAAATTTACATTTCACAGCAGCAAAATTATAGAAGGAAGAGGAAAGTAAAGGAAGAAGGAGAAAAAAAATACAGGAGTTGCAGGAAAGGCAGACACTCTCGCGGCGCCATCTTGAAGTCAAAAGAACAAAAATAATAATATGACAACACAAAGAGACAGTCATTCAATCTTTAGCACTTTCTGCACCCTCTTTGGTCTATGAAGCAGCTCTAGATAAAAGAGAGGATCAAAGCGTTCTTTTCACCAGTGGATCAGAGATGTCATGGTAAAATGTGTACGTCTGCTACAAGCTAAATGTTGAAAGCAAACATGAAGCTGCAGCATCCATTAACTAAAGAGATTGTCTCAAATCTGCCATCCCACGTAAATCTGCTTCAATTCCAAACTGTGATAGTTACACATATGCATGGGCGCTCTGCGCTGATACTCCTTTATTATCATTTCACTTCAAGCCAAGCATCCATCCAGCCGCAGACTGTCCAACAGCACCGATCTTTCCACTGAATAAAGCGGAACTGTGAAAATGCTGCTCATTTCAGGCGTGAAAAAGCACTATCATCCCAAAGCTGTCCAGCGATGAAATTTAAATGGCACTGACAATCAAAAATTGTGCTGGCATACTTGTGCTGCCGAAAAGGCGCAACCGCTCAGCAGAGTCTCCTCCTTGATGAATGTTGTGCCCAAAAATGCTGAAGAACAATCCATATCCGTTCCACGCGATACACAACAACACAAAGTGACACAATATAAACACAAAAACAACAAAAAAAGCAAGGCTGGGAGGACTTGCCTACTCGGGCGCCATATTGGACTTCTTCGATGACCGAGAACCATTATTTTTTTCAGTTGAACTACATCCCCTAGCATTGACTGATATGTCATCTACCTATTCAAATACACATAATTTCTCTCTTTTTGGGCGGGTGGGGTGTATCACACTGAGAGTTTAAGTAATAAAATCTTGTCATAAAAAAAAGCAATAAATACTTGATGCAAACATCAATAAATCAGTCAAATATGCAAAACAAGATGAAAAGAATATTCACATTTGATGTTGAAATTCATTCGGTGTGAGTGAATGTGGCTGAATTTGTGGCTGAGTCATTACAGGAGCTGGATGTCTGAGGCCAGCAACCTAGCATAAATGTGCAGACTGAAATATTTTTTGTAAAGATTAATACTTGTTGGTGTCACATAATCCAGCTCTTTGGTGAGCATGTGTTTTAAATACATGTCACATAAATTCAATTATCGGCTGTGAATTGGGTGTGTTGTGCGTATTGATGCGTTGTCATCTTCAGTAAGCAAAGAGAGGAATGAAACATTCAGCAAACTGAGACGTTGCTGTCCGCCTATCATGAAAATGGCTGTTGAGCTTTATTGATATTGAATTTTAATGGGGGAGAAAAATACACTTACCTAGATTAAGCCATCACTAGTATATTCGAAAAAAAGTCTCCTAGAGGATTTCATTCCACAATTTTTGTGATACAAAAATTGGGCGGCCTCAGAAATAAGAAATAAGAATACAGACAGGTGGGATGACAAAAATGATTTGAATTACTGTATTTTGAATATGGCACACCTAAAAGCATTGAATTTTCTCAAAAGCCAACAGTGTGCTTTATAATACAATGTGCCTTATATTTGGATACATTTTCAGATTTCTTGGACATGGCATTCTAATGTTCTGTGACGTGTTTTGTGCTAGCTGCAGCAGTTGTGATAGCGGCATATGCATTAAGCTGTATTGAATTGTTGTGTATTGTTTTCCCTCTAGTGTAGCTCCATCTCAGTGGAAGCATAATACAAACACAACCACAGTTGTGCCTTACAATGTACTACACCGTATACATGAAAACAGTTTTAAAATAGGGTATTCACTAAATGTGCCCCTTATACTCTGAAGAGCAGACAGATACATAGAAACTAATTATCAAGCTTTCCTTAAAACTAACATTTAATATTCCACCATCAAGTGTAGTTTCATTTAAATAAATGTTGATCTTTTACACACAGCTAAGAGTTTCTTCAGCCGTCATCTGTACAAAAGTGAAGGTTTCGGACGTTTCGCCTCCTATCCAAGAGACTTCGTCAGCGAACTAAAGTCTGACTGGTCGTATCGGCCCCATTTATATATCCCTAATGTCCAGACCTAGTGGTGCCGGACACAGCTATGATAGGTCCCTACTCTCAGGTTGGGGGGGCGCGGGACCCCCCCCTGTGGCCCCACTGATCTGTCTGGTCTGGACATTAGGGATATATAAATGGGGCCGATACGACCAGTCAGACTTTAGTTCGCTGACGAAGTCTCTTGGATAGGAGGCGAAGCGTCCGAAACCTTCACTTTTGTACAGATGACGGCTGAAGAAACCTTCTCATCGATGGACCACTCCTGTACGACTGAGAGCTTACACAGACGTACAGCTAAGAGTGTGTGACAATGCAAACATACATCTTGTTTTCATAACTTGTATTCATTATTATCTGTGTTCATGTGAGAATTAAGAAAATAGGTTTCAATCAAAACATTTTCTAAGACTTGTAAATGTGTAAGATGGTGAAAAGCCATGTGTGGGTTTGCTGATAAGGCTTCAAGAATTCAAGATACACTTTCACGTGCTCTCCACAAGAGCAACCACAAAATGATTGCTGAGTTTAGGATTCTCTCCATTAGAAGTTCCCAGTAGACTTGTTTACAACAATTCCAGCTCTGAGAGTGAAAGTGACATAACGTGGCCGTAACCCATGACACTTGTGTGAGAACCAGATCGCAGTCATTGCCCAAGGCAAGACCAAGGAACATGGATGACCATAAATTGTTTCAACCACTGGCTACCAAAGTGTTTGCTCCCCAGTGGACATTGGATGCACTTAGGCAATATAAACCTTGCAACCTGATTGTTTCAGGGGCTTTATGACCCTTGTCACAACTGTCTTCTCCTCCAACATCTATCCTGGGAAATGATGAGGTCTACGCCCGTTTCTACTTTATGTGCGCCTCTGCACGCTCTGACAGAAAGCTGTCAGCTGTGAGGCTTGGGTGATTTTCCACTGGCGGCATCCATGGAGAAAATCCTAGTTGGATTCAATGCTGCTTAGCTTTTCTGATGTGTAAGAGTGCTGGAAACAGGCATTGCAGGTTTAAGCAGATTAATTAGGGTGTAGCGAAGTCTGTGTGGGAAGAAGAAGAAAAAAAATCTTCCATAGGTGCCATATCCACAGCTTTGCATACTGAGAAATGCTTGAATTATGCACACTCGCACCCGCATTCTAACTGCACCCGCACACACACGTCGAGGAGACACTGCTGGAGGGCAAGAAGGCAGGCATAACCCCACTCATGCCCCCTCTCCAGTGTTAGTCAAATAATCATAGCCCCTGCGTCTATCCCTGAATGTGTTTTTTTTTCTCACTCTATTTTTACTGGGAACAAATTTCCCCTTGTTTGCACATTTACAAGGAAAAATACATGTGATAATTTTCCTTCCCTGTCACATGGTGTTACTAACATATTGTAGACTGTTAGGCAAATCCAGTGAAAGGAACCTTTTCTTGTGACTGGCAAATCTAAATCATCACTGAGCCAAATGTTTTTTTTCTTTTGTTGTATGCTGCCTGACAAGCATGTGTATACAGTACATACAGTATGTATATAACTGGCCTCAGAATGACAGCATATGGACTAAACGCTTAACCATTCCACAAACACTCATTATCTTCCTCCTCCACTTATTGCATCGGCTGATATTGAAGGAAAGACAAGGGCAAAAAATACCCCCCCCCCCCTGCCTTCCCCAACTTCCTCATCACCATCATCATTTTCATCATTACACAAAATATGACCGAGAGCAGAATCCCACAATGCTGTGCAAATGTCGACGTGAGTTAGCGTCAAGAAGACACAAGAGATATGTATGCATCATCTGGCCAGGAGAACATCACTTGTGGGGAGACAGCCAGAGGCCCTGAGGAGAAGAGGTGGAAAGACAGAGGGGGTAGTACAAGGAGGGGGGGCGTGAAAAGAAGAAAATGGTAGCAGAGTTGGAAGGGGCTTGGATGCACAACAACAGATGGGAATTGAGACTAAAGTGAAAAGAGAACAAGGTGCACCATTAGGGGGGGAAACCAAGGGTGAAGTGAATGGGACGTTCACATGCAGGGGAAAAATACAAAGAAAGCAATCAGAGAAAATGGAGGCATAATATCCCCATGCTGCATAATCTCCACAGATTTAACCATCAAGCATAATCTCCACAGGTTTGACAATACATGTGGCCTAAATCTGAGCCAATTACAAAGTAGTGCAGTTTGCTTTGCACGTGTATTGATTTCCCTGGGTCGGGTGTCTGCTTGGCGGTACATTTAATATTTGGGAGGTTTCTGAAGTAGGCGGACAGCCGGGGTCCCCATGCATGTAATAGCCCCGCACAGTGCCTTTTATGCCCTTCACTGACCAGATTAAAGCCCCGAATGACAAACGCACGGAGGCTGCAAACATCTGTTCTCGAGCACACGGTCCATTCCTCCACATGCTCAACAGGGTTGGTCACTCCTCAGTCCCCATTGCAGAAAACATCTGCAGCCATAAACTAGTGCACATCAACTACTGGAGCATGACACCAAGCTAACCCACAAAACATGAGGGCATCGCCCTGCACACAAAAAACACAGTGGCGTTATCAAGCTGACTTCTACCTTGTGACATTCTCTTATTGTCTTGGTAAAGCATCCTTTTATTTCTCTGTCTTGATAAATAAATAAATAAACAATGGATGTGGCCTAAATCTGAGCCAATTAAAATAAAATAAAAATACACTGAGTTCAACACAGTCCCATTAAATGGCCACTAATTCAAATACAATTTCAAACATTGACAAATAACAACAGTTAATGGCTCCGATATGGCGAAGCTTTCTCCTTTAGGCTATTTTATTTTATCTGCATCAGCGATCCAAACAGACATTCAAAAGGTCATTGGCAGGATTATAGATTGCCGATGAAAAAGTAGTCGTGCATTTCAGAGATCTCTCTTGTCTCAAGTTAAATGTTTTGTGTAGAAGGAGAATCTTATATTATGGAATTTAACCATCAGACTAAATCTAAAACAATCAGAATGGTATACTTTGCAATTTTGTGGAAAGTATATTCAAGGAGTGGAAGCTATTTTAACTGCAGAGGTGTGTCATTTTCGACTCTATTTTCTTCAGTTCCTCATTTGTTCGGATGCTTTCCTACTCATGTCATGTTCTTTAAATGTGGCTCCCTCTTTAAGTGCATGAGTGGTAAAATACACTTCCTGACAGTCTTTTAGGGCTTGCTTCCAAGTGATTGGCCCAGAATCTAAAGAGAGCCAGGAAAATGTAAAAAAAAAAGCTGATTAAACTCAAACTTTCCTCTGAGACTTAGATAGGTGGTGCGGGATGTGGGTCTAAAATATGTAACTGGCACTATTATATGGCATGTTATTGCGGACAAAGTATAAAGTGTTTTCAACCTCCCGTTGGTTCACCACAGCCAAGACAAATTTAGCATTGCGCAGCCACAAACACCAAGATGCAGAAAGAGCTGTTAAGGTGCGGCACTCTGAACATTTACTGGTAGAAAAGCCAACATAGGACATTAGGACACGGAGAGCGGTTCACTCTTGTCTTGAATAAGGCATGTATTTATGAAACATCCAGGTAAAACACTTGAGAAAACAGGGGCTTTAGTGTATGGCCTTGGAAAAAAATATGCTGCATTCAGTGGATTCCATGAATTAATAAAGTTTCCAGATAGTTTGTCCACTCACTGAGGTGAGTTTGATGTCGACTTCTTATGAATCAAAAGATGCAATGGATGGGGGATGTTCACCTTTTATAGGCAAACTGAGGCTTTTGGCATGAATGAATGGATAAACGGAAGTCGGGAATGGGACACTTAGTGTTACAAATAGTACTTTGGCCTAGATAATATTAGTTGTTGGACTTGACACATGAATAATACACTGTGGAGTCCTTCTGACTGGCTGCAGATGCCCCTTTTACCAATCATCTCCTTAGGCAGACTGATCTGAGTCAATTAGGCTCCTAAAAATGTTGGCATTGCATAATATAAATTGCCCATTTGTATTGTATATCGCATTACTTTTCTCCATTTAAGTACTGCAAAAGGTACTGGACATGAATTCTTTCTTTGTCCTGCCTCCAGCAAAAAAACATGCCATTTAATATTTTGAAAATGTATTTCACATATTTAGCATAATCAGTGAACACATTTTAAGTAAAAGAATATCAAATCACCATCAAGCCTGACTTGATTCAGCCACTTGGCAACAGAGTGCGACACAATTCCCGAAATGACAGCAGCAATGATTTACTGCTGTTTCGGCATCATATGAAAGCCCACCGAGTTGTTGTAATGGAGTAGTTTAAGCCTGTGCCAACTCATCTAAAATTCTCTATGTAGCCATGTAGAGGACATTATATCATCTAATTAGAACCTGTAATGGAAAATATATGGCATCATGTGATACTGTCATAGTCAGCTGTGTATATATATATATATATATATATATATATATATATAGAGATAGATAGATAGATAGATAGATATATAGACAAAAAATGTGTCTGAGTTGTTGAAATTTGTATGCAACCCCCATACACTCAATTCCCATTTAAAGAGTGAGTCTGGGGGGCAAATGGGACATTTTGTTTCGACCATTAGTCTAGACTACCTTACGTATTGATCCGTGATCTGACCGAGTTCTGTGCAATTGGTTAACTATGCTTTGTATTGATAAATCCATGGCTCTGTCTGCAAAATAGGTTTGTAATTGTGACTTTCCTCTCGAGCTACGCCCAGATCAAACATACCTCTCACTCACTCCCATTACCATTGACGCTGACCATCTCTAGGATGGTCTTATTTTTTTTTTAATGGACTCTGTTCCCATGTATGACTTTCTCGAATAGGTCGGGCGACAGGTGACTCAGACACTATTCATTTTTATCATGTTTGTGGGAGCTATGCGTGTGCGTGTTCTTGTGTTGGGGATAGATGGATGGCATGGTTAAGCTGAGACAAAAAAAATCTGCTGCTTGAGAGATTGCTCTCTGTCACAGGTACATTACATAGTTTGACAGCCTGCTACTTCTCATGCTGCAAAAGCTGCACACTCCGATCAGGTCCCGTAAAATGAAAAGTGCCATCAAACAAACCTTCACAAACACAAAAATGGTCTGAACTTGTGTCCAGCGCTGTCCACAGAGTCTATGCTTGGATTTTAAATTTCAGTTCAATGCCAAATTGGTGTTTGCAGAAACATGAAGATCATGCACAGCTATCGTTGCCCCTTTGTGTTGCATAATGAATTTACACAACACTCGCAACAAGGCTACAAGCGACAAAACATTTTATGTGCTTCTTCACATCAGGCATATGCTTGCATCCTCAACCAACTGTAAGAAAGTACACCTTAGCTCTTAAAGGTGTTTGCATGGTCCAGTTAACAACAGATGCTAGCCTTTAGCTAACTTACCAATCCTCATAATGTGCAAGCCTCCAAGGAGTAAGCATGGTCCAGTTATCACCAGATGCTAGCCCCTTATCACTCAGTCTTGAGCCGAAAGACAGAAAAGAAAATAAAATGACATTTGAGTCATTCCCGACTGCCTTGGCTACAGCGATGTAAGTTGGGGGAGCAAAACGCCGTGTTACATTACGACACAACAAATGTACACAATATTGCAGCCTCCCAATGTCCCCAAATATAACTAACACACTTGGCCCTTGGGGTCAAATAGACCCCGAGGGATATTCGACTCCAGAAAATGATGTACGCGAATTTGTTGACCTTGTTTTTGGTTTACATATTTATTTGTTGAATACAAAAATAGCCTGCTCGACAGTTAAAGCTATCAACATGTTTACATGTCTTTGAGCACCACAATCAGGTCAAATTCCTGAATTTGAATGAATGTATTGAATACAGTTTTCATCCAAATCTACTGAAATGTTCCGACAAGATTAATAGCCAACAGAGAAAGAAACTTAATGGCTTCGGTGATGAAATGACTATTCCTGTAGCGCTGCCTTAGGGTCAAAAATTCAGTTCTCAAGGCAGGTGCAATCAAACTTTATTGATTAAAGGTGGAAAACTCCCACCACCTCACACTTTGTTTTCATGAACGTGTTTATGTCCTTATTTTTATTTCTTTTTTTGTCACAAGTGTCTCACTCATAAGCTGTCTTTCACTTGTCCACTTTGGTAACTGGGCTTGGGGATGGTATAATAGGAGTGTTAAGTATGCTTTTGTGAATGTCCAATGGCCATTTGAACAAAAATAGACAGAAAATAGCACCACCATTGAGCACTCACCAATGCCTAAAAGCATTTTTCTTCATCAATTTGAAACAATTAAGATGGCCTTCATCGCTGCACTCTGTTAAGCTTGAATACAATTATATTTTTCATTTTCCGGGATTATTGTTGAGTATGTTCACCTGTAACAAACATTCCGATAAAAAAACATTACCTTTTATCGATCATGTCTGAGTTTTTTAATGACATGGCTGCATAAAACATTTTATTCAAGACAGCCGCTATTGAAAGAGTTCAGAAGATGGATGATAAACAGTGGATACTGTTAGTACACAAGAGGTCTGTCTGACTGGCAACAGATGGCGCGATGGGGCCAACATATCTACTCACAGAAAAAAATTGACAGTCTGCCTAGAAACACACAGAACTGGCAAGGCATTACACTTTGGATTATTTCAACTGGCGTGAGTGAAATGCCTGATGAGGGGCAACTTGCCACCTTCCAAAACACCAGAGAGTCATTCCCAGTTGAAGCTCTTCTCAACTTTAAAGGCTCTATCAAATTTAAAGATTGCAACAAAAAGCTCAAAATGTATTGTCAAATGGATTGACCACAATCTATTTTTTGACCATACCGCAGAGTCTCCAACCCACCTTGAAGCCCGGCCTTACTGTTGGAGTCTTGAACAAACAGAAATTCTTTGGAATCCACCACCTCCATTGTGTATGCCAAGTCTAAAGCGCAAATACTGCACGGAGGTGGGCCAAAATGATTCCATCCATGCGAGGCGTTTTGAGAGCAAACACCATTTCATGCCTGGGGAAAGCATGGCGATGATCCTCAAATTATGCCAATTAGTCTAATGTTGTTTACTGCACAGTCTGCAGCGCTGAACAGCTCAAAGGAATGCTCAACACTGAAGAGAACACAGTGACAAGGAAGCAGAGGCAAGAGAATAAGACACGGCAGGAAAGACACCGCACAAGCAGAGGTCAAGGTAATTTATGACAACCCTTCGGGCATCATTTAGATGATGCTTGTAGTAGAATTATTTCCCCTTTTTATTTACTTCAGTGAAAAAAATAAACATGCAATTATAAAGAGCCTATATAGAACAATGCGAACGGCATGGTGCCGGGTAGTATTCCTAGGAGTGTGTTGGGGCATGAAGCAGAGCTGGGTGTGGTCTTACCTGTGCTCCCTCGTCTGCACATATCTCTTGAAAAGTTGAGGCTGAGTGCTCTTACCATCATTGTCCCTGCACAAGAACTCTGAAATGGCGAATATGTAGCAACTTAAAGCAGACGCAGGTTTCATTGCCCAGTCACTACATCTACTCTCTCATCCTGTTCTTTTTCACCCTGTCCAAATTGATCATCAAACTCGGAATGCAACAACAAAAATGTTATTCCATCCGGGATGCTCAGTGCAATTCTGAGATTGTGGGTGCCTTTTTATTTTTGTGTAAATAAATGCTTACATTGTTAAAAATGTGGAAAATGGCCAGAGCACTAAATACTTTCTGGCACCTGATGATTGTTTTAATGAGACATTAAATCAAACACATTCGCTTCTTGCAGTTAAATTTCGTGCTAATGAAGCACCCACCACTCCCTTCAACACATCAAACGTGTTTGCGTCTTTCTGTTCAGTAATAGTCTGCAGGAGCTGTTCTAATTCCATCAACAGCCTTCCGTGATGATGATTAGTGCCAGTCAACTTGTGGCCTGAAGCTTGACCAGTTTGGCAATGTTACTCTGAAGTTGCACACTTGTTTACTAAGGATGAGAGGAGCTGGCACAGTAGTTGGCCTTGTTTGGCCATGCGTATGGATTGCAGGTAAATATAGTTGATCAAAACAGCATGTTTAAAGGTTGATTCAAACATTAAGGATGAGGCTCTAATTGTGTAAAAAAATAACTTATCTGTGTGACATGGTGGATGTCACAAGGACAACAACTCTGTTCTGGGGACATCATGTGTGGCCTTTATCCAGAAACTGGGTCAGGTTGGGTGGGGATGATGAACCATTCCAAATACTTGCATGTTCAACTAACTCAAAGACAGAAAGCAAAACAAAACAAAAAAAGAGAATTACCGTATTTTCTGGTGTATAAGGCGCACCCAAAAGCCTTGATTTTCTTCAAAAGATGACCCTGCGTCTTATATGTAGGTGTGCTTTATATGTGAAGTAATATGGAGCACACAACAGGTCTCGCAATTACTGTTAGCAGCCACGACTCAATTTCCCCCTGTAGAAGTCGTGCGTAACCGGAGGCTCACCTGTAGCTCCTTATAATGTGGTGTGTCTTATTATGGAAAACATTTATATATTCATATCTTATATGTGGAAAACTTTTTACATTCGTTGAAGGTACACCTGATAATCTGGTGCACCTTATATATGGAAAAAAAGTTTGAAAATACACCATTCATTGCGGGGTGCACCTTATACTCAGGTGCACCTTAAACACCGACAAATATGGCATATTTCAATTAATTTGGATTGGATTGAATTGACCTATAATAGCCTCGCAGTGGAGAAATATACATTTCTCATCAGCAAAGTTATGAAAGGAAGAAAAAGTGAATGGAAGAAGTAGAAAAACAAAATACAGGAGCAGCTTGAAAGGCAGCAATTCTCGCGGCGCCATCTTGAAGAAATTTGCTAAAAATACAAAAGAAATTGGCACCGATATATTAGTGGATGGCAGTCAAATCTTGTTTTCACTGCATGGATGTTACTGAAGTGAACACATTCCGGCAACAAAAGTGACGAGCTTCAATGGCACTCTTATATCCATTCTAAAGAGAGTTGACAATGAAAAAAATTAAAATTCCACATCATTCAGCAGATACTTGAAATTGAATGCCGAGTGAGGAGGTGGCTACTCAAGCCTTTAAGTGTCATGCATGAGAAAATTATTCACTTCTCCTCTTTCCACAGGATGTTTTTTGGTAAGATAAACCAAATACTTTTTGGGATGGCGAGAAATAAACATGTATTCATGAACACATGACCAAAGCCTCATTCGTGATTCATTAGAATATGCTAAGTAATCACGGACTGTGTTAATATAAACATGATTTACATCATGTGAACTTTCTTCTTTCCTTCCAACACTGATTACATTGCCCGAAAAACCCCAGCTTGCTACCTAAAACGAACATCCAAAATAAGTGAAGCTCCTCTCGGCAGACAAGGTAGAGCATGGTGGTGGTGAGTTGCGATTTTTGAATTACAAATGTCTGTTTGAGCTGAGAAATGCAGATTAGGTTTATATTATATAAAACGCCACCAGGAAATCACCACAAAATGACTCCGCCATTAAATAGCAGGCGTCGTGCATAGAGAGTTGCCTTCTTTTTATTCGAGCGGATCAATGGAGTAAAATCTTGATTCTTTGGTTTCTTTCTTAGGAAGATTATCCATTTTCTTCAAGTGCCGTCCCAGATTTCCCATATGAATAGGATGTAATGTTGAGTACAAAAAGCATCGTTGGCATATTCACATACATTCAGGATTTTGGGTCCTTTTATTCAAATCTCGTGCTTTTTCATCACCTCTATTTTTATTGTATTTATTGGTATTTATTTTTTTGATTTTTCGGGGCTTGGGGGCATTTATCCAAGCAAAAGGAAATGGCACTACCACAAAACTATATGTGGAAATGTGACAACGACACTTATTTTATTATGTTTAACTCCAAATTTTATAACATGCACACTAAGGCTGAAGTGCTTATAGTCATAAAAAGTCAAAGGCAGGGGTTTTCAAGTAGAAAGGAAGGTGAACTATTTAACTCATTCACTGCCAGATGTGCAAAAATGTGTCCACTCCAGTGCCAGGGTTTTTGTCATTTTCACTCAAATTCCAGGACCCACAGATTATTTAGGAGTATGTAAACATTCAATGAGGCGTTAAAAACCTCGGACTCTCTCCTTTCATCAGGAAAAAGATTGTTAGAGGTCTGACCAGCGCCTTATCAGCACAGCAACAAAAACAAAAACCCGAACAAATTTGTGAATGGCAGTCCATGTCACATTTTCGATTCCCGAATAAATTCGGAAGAAATGAGTGAATGGGAAATAATGCATTGATACTAAACAAGATGCATTATTTTTTTCTTTTGTTTGTTTTTTACTTATTTTTAAAGCTGGTTGACTCTCTAACACAATTAATTTGTTCAATGCACAATAGATCTCACTGAATTCTACAGTAAGCCTCTCCAAGGTGGCAGTGATTTTCAGCCCATCCCTGTTGACTGTGCACGCCGAATTCGTCACCCGTCAATGGCAGTGCAGTTAAATTACATTTTTCAGTCAAGACAATGCTGTTTGTGTGAAATTTTCCAACCACCATCTCTTTCATTTCACTAGGAGATGAGAAACTCAAGAGCGGGAGAAACAAGTGTGGGTGTTCATGTGTGCAAGCAAGTATCTTTGGTGTTTGTGTGTACGCACACGTCTGAGCGTGAGTGCATCTTGTTCATGGCAAGAAATCAGCTCAGTTTAGCACATAATGGAAATGTGAATAGCCCGAAGCCACTCTCCCACACAGGGAGAGCGCTGGCTGGGAGCAGGATGCATCTTTCCAAATCCAAATAGTGAAAGGGAGTTTGCTAGGTTAAAATCTGGGCTCTTTTCTCTCTCCTCCCCTGAAGCAATTCACAGCTTTGCCCATACATTACTCAAACAGGTCATCCAAACAGGTCTCACAAGCGGGGTGAAAGCATATTCACACACATATGCACACGCATGCCGTGCACACGGCTAAGCACATATTCACACACACGCTCGGTTGTAGGTTCAGTGAAGAGGTGACTCTGCACATATTATGACAGATGAAATCTATGTATCGCAAAGCTACAAAATGTTATGCTTAATTTAGTGTGAAATGTACCCATTGGAATGAAGCCTCCAACACATCCTCAGTGTGCTTGACGATGAATTCACATTGTACTTTTGTCATGTGGTGTTGGCCAGGTCATCACCAGTACGGACGATGTCCGCGAGGGTATGAGGAAATCTTAGACTTACGTGCCACTTCGAGAGATGCGTTTCGGCTCACGGCCTCCCCCAGATAGTTACGGGCCACGCACACGTAGCTGCCATCGTCTGGCTTGCTTCTGCGTCCGTGGACGATGCGTAGGAAGAAGAGGGAACCCCTGGGCAGCAGCATGCGATGGGAGCGAGGATTGTCGCGATCCGTCTCAACGCGCTCCCCGTCCTTGTACCATTCCACCGTAGGGGCTGGGCGGCCCTCTGCCTTGCAGTTGAGAGTAGCTGGTTCCCCCTTGGACACAATCAGGTCAGAGGGGTGCTCAACAATGCGAGGAGGGGAGTCTTCCTGGCGAAGACGAGACCCTTGAGGGCAAGAAGGAAGCACAGCATTCCGTTGTGAGCCATGCTTATCTTACCATAAGAGTAACAATGAGATCACATACATGCTGTGTCATCAATGGCTTCTCAATTTGATGTGGTGGCATTTTTTCAAAGAAATGATGGCAGGGTGGATATTTTTAAGTTTGTAAGTGTACACACACACACACACACACACAATATATATATATATATATATATATATATATATATATATATATATATATATATATATATATATATATATATATATATATATATATATATATATATATATATATATATATGCAGATGGCATAAATGTTCATTTGGGTACTGTCCTTGAGAGCAAAATTAATTAGCATGAGGGTCTTTTTGTCAGGCTTTAATGTTTGCCTTCACATCTAGAGCTGAGAAGTCATTACATCTCATTAACTTTTGAATTAACAAGTTTTATCAAACACTGACATCATCAAAGATGTCACCGAGAGTGTGCGGCAGAAAACAAAACATCAGATGGTTCACTTTGTACTGTTACAAGAGAGATTGCATGCCTTCATCTCTTTTTTTGTTTATTTAGGAGGGCAGAGTTGCAACAGTCATTGTGGAATTTCAGAATGTAAGTGTGCGCAATTCCTAAATTCCAAATGATTTCAGACTAAAATGATTGTTCTGACTAAAATGACCCTCAAAATACTCAAAACAAACGTATGATGTTCTGATACAAATGATCCTTTTGGAAAGAAATAAAAATACATAATTATTTTTTTCTAAATCACAGTAAAAGCCGGTGTACTTCATGGTTGCTGGGCAACAAAGGTAGCCAAGCAAATACAAGCAAATGATCGTTCAGTTTGAGTTTCGGAGTGATAAGGTGTACGGTTGGCATATTGTTATGAAGGTATTAAGAGTCCTCCCATCAAGCTGACCTGTGGTGAGACTGTCTGAGAGTGTGGTGAGACTCTTGTGCAAATACCACTATATTAAATTGCATCTGGCAGAAGAGTTTGCCTCTTGTTGGCAATAACTTTGTTTATACCCAACAAATGTACGACTGTCATTATGTGTGATGTGACACAAAGACAATCTATGTCTCCAAATCTTACAGTCTGTGTGGTCCCTATGATCATGTCATTCACGATATTGTCCATAATCGTAACTTTTTTTTTATTATGAATAAATTCAAGGATGACCAGCTTCCGAGGACAGATTGCATTCAATCTTGGCAGTTCCACTGTGCACCGAACGTTGGTTAATTGTGTCTTTGTATGAATGTGACCTTTTTTTAACATTGATTTCGAGATGAGATCAGTACATATAATCTCAAGCAAGTCTCTTGGTCATTCTTTGCATGCCCTTGCACATCTGTAATGTGATATAATTCCTTTTAGGAGATGAATGTGTGTCTCGGAAATACAATTTAATGTTCGTTTCTGCCATATTAGTTAGTCTGAAGGTAAACTGAAGGTTCATGCTTTTACTGAACATTTTTTTAATATCAACAGGCTCATTTTTCAATTGGTTGGTGTATTTATCTCGTTTGTGAGAAATGAGTCTCAGCTCCAGAAAAAGGCAATTTCCGTCCTTCAAGTTACAACCTGCACAAATGCACCTCAAAAGGCTCATTATTGGAATTCAACTGCACTGTTTGTCGCTTTTCTTAAGCTGAAAAGGGTCATTGCATTTCCAATTGGTAAAGCCAGAATAACAAACCACATACAGATAGCAGCTATAGTGGAATGTGATACAAATTTGGAAAGTGCTTCTGATGAGGCTACTGTTTGGGATCTATCCATGGTGCTGAATTACTGGGCGGCAGTTTTTGAGGAAAATAAAAAAAATAATGTTGCGGATACTTTGTGTCCAAGGTGGAATCAGATTATCCCAGCAGCACACTTGCCAGCAGTTGATTTCAAGTTGTAATGAAAATGTTATTGCCATGACTTTATTATGTATATCTTCACATTTGTCACTGCATTATATTTCAATGGTCGACATATTACCCAAAGACTGGAAGAACACAGAAAGATGACCTTTATACGGTATTTGGTAAAAAGTCAAGAGCATGCTGGAATTGAAAGAGTCCACATTGAAGCACTTTATGAAAATTGAGTTTCTGTTCTCACTATGAGAACAATATTATCCAGTGATGCATCATCATGGCCAGATCTATTTGGCTTGATTTCAGAAATATCAATGCAAATGCACCCTCAATTCTCATTCACAATGCACAAGGTTATCTATGTGAGTGCAAAACAGATCCAATTTGTAAAAAAACAAACAAACGTGCACAGTATAATAATTAACAATACCCTGGGTTAGAGTATACACGTCAGCAATATGCAAAACTGTCCACCTACATTTTTTGGGGCATCACACGACCACATGCCACACTGCTGTGAGCACAAAATCCCCTACCTGTAGACAATATCAATTCTTAAAAGGACATTGTTCAAACCAGGCATGTACTCCACAGCACATTAGCCTTTATTACTGCAGGACATAAAGTCTATCATCTGCCTGTGCAAATGAATTGTCACATCTCATAATGCAGCAATGACCCACAGTAAGAATATACGTATTGGGGAAAGCTGTGTATCATGCCTGATGTGTGACACTTTATAATGGCAGTAAGGTAGTTAAATTGTTCCAAGAAGTCAGCCCTCAAGTTTTACCAGAGCACAGAGCAAATCATTATGTTGATAACAATACACAACAATACATACAGTAGCTGATGCAAGTGCATGTGCAAGTGATTGAATGTGCTACGTTTGGGGAAAAAGACAACATACTAGCAAATGACATTTTTTTTGGTTTTAATTTAGATACAGTTGAGACAAAAACATGTACAGAAATATAATAATTTCTGCCTTACCATTGCTCATTTTGGAGAACAGAAGTCCACAAAGAAGCAAATAATGCACAGGACACATTCTGGCATATTGACCCCTTCAGCTAGCGACGCATGAATTCCTTCTTCTCAAGCAGAAAAAAATACGATCAATTCATCAATCAATCCCTGTCTTCACCTTTGTGACTTTTTGAAATGTCTACAGTCTGAAGTTAGCCATCAATGCACTCGTTTCAGCCAGGGAAAGAAAGCCAGCAGCGATCTCGTACGGATTCATCCCCCCCCCCCCCCCCCCCCCCCCCCCCCCCCCCCCCAAAAAAAAAAAGCGCACCAGTAAACGGGGGTCTTGCCGACACGGTTGTGTTATTTCTGCATTCACTAATTGCAAACAACACCAGCGACGCCCTGCACGGTCCACCTAAACGGGGATCCGAGAGACTCCGACCACATTTCTTCGCAACCACCAGTCCTTTTTTTGAGCAGGTTTCAAGGCGAGGTTTGCGCACCATTCGCCATGCCGGACAAGTTGCGGGATGAGAGGCGCTAAAGGGGTTGTGGAGGAGGTGAGATCGGGAAGCGGTACAGTGAAGCAGCTCCCACAGCCCCTCCTTCCCCTTCTCCACTGATTCCCCGGGAAGGCGAAAATAAAAACGGGGAATGCCACCAACTGAGTAACACACATCATATCCACGTTTGAACTCATCAGTAAGTGCATTAGTGCACCCCCCGACTCCTATTGGTGTTCATATAGAATGTCCAACATGTTTTCTAGAAAAAAAACGACTGCATCACAGTACATCATAGATTTCCAAGATACCGCGCGAATATGCCCCCTAGTGGGTATGAATAATGGGAATTGACGTTTTTGTTTTTTTTTCCTTTTGCCACTGCTGATTTTAAGTGAAAAAAAAAGCTCTAATTCATTCATTCATTCATGCATTCATGCATTCATTCATGCATTCATTTTTTTAATCTATGAAGTCCATCAATTCACTCCACCAATGGTGAGAATAATTGTCACAGGCATGGTGACTTGAGCCCTACTATTGCTCAAGAACCACCTTCATTTATTCCTCCTTTCATTCATTCATTCATTCATTCATTCATTCATGGAATCTGTGAAGTCCATCAATCTACCTCACCAATTGTGAGAAAATTCTCACGAGCGTGGTGACTTGAGCCTTACTATTGCTCAAGGACCAAATTCATTCATTTATTCATTCATTCATTTTTTTCTCTGTAAAGTCTATCAATTGACTGCACCAATTGTGAGAATAATTGTCACAGGTGTGGTGGCTTGAGCCGTGATATTGCTTGGGGGCGCGGGTCAACTCTGACCAAGTCACCAACCAATTGAAGGCAACATCTATGAAGTCAGTTAGTCATATTAAACTCGATACTGCATTTTAGTATCTGCTGCAAGCATTCTGGGTGAATCAACAGTACACAATTTTACAAAATAATGATTTACATTCATTTCAATGCATATAATCCTCGATTCTTCTTACACTCCACAGGGTATGCTTGCAGGACTTGACATTATATACGCTACATTATCTGTTGTGAAGAATTCATCAGAATTATAGTCCACATATTTAGTTTTGGCATTGGCCGGGCTGACAGCTTTTCTCAGTAACCCAATACTAATTTGAAAAAGATAATCAAATCACGCAGTTGGTTAAGCAAAATAAATGATATGAAATAAATCTTGTACTTCACACACTGATGATTTCATATATCTCTAGAAAAAGCCATTAAATGTGTAGAGCCAAGGAAATGATAGTTAAGTCCTTCCGACTGCCCGACATGCTGGTTGTCAATATCGCTCAACTTTGTCGATAGGGGATATAAAGCCAGATTTACTCTAAAACCACAAAGAATGTCTGCATGAGCCGTTATTGATCCAGAAGCTGACGTTAAACCAATTTTTGGCACTGTATTCATAACAGTGGATCGAATAATAATTACAGACAATGGCTAAATTGAGTCAGCATGTCGCTAGCATTGGAAAATGAAGACAAGCTTCTAAATTGAAGCGGTCTCACCCATTGAGGAATGATGTGTTCAAAGACATTTCCCTTATTTTCATTGCTCTTCGGTAGACAGCTCATATTGTGACGTGATGGAAGCCTTTTTTCACTCAATAGCTTTTCAGCAGAATGGTACATGTAAGCTCTCAAGGGCGAGTTGCAGCTAAGTGGCATACTCTGCATGAAACAAAAAATATTGCCATTGCATGCAAATAGCTTCTATCCTACCTTAACCCAAAAACACTGTAATTTTTCTTTGTCCCACTGATGCCATATATCACAAGATATGAAAAGACTTACAAAATCAATCAAAATGAACCTTAATATATGAAAAGGACATTTGAAGAGCATCATTTTTATTAATTGTGCCAATTATCTGATATGACGCATCATTACACATTAACCTACGAGTTATTCCCATATTTTGTAATCACAACTTCCGTTTTCACCCCCATACATCTACCAACATCATTAGGAGGAGGCTAATAGACGTTTAAGGAAATAGTAAAGGAGCTCAAATTTTAAATTATATTATTATCCTATTGTTTAAACCTGCTTAATGTTGAGATTCTTCATTCCACAGCACACCACAGGATTCAAAATCTGATTTATGCGATATGTTAAATAAATCAACACTCTAATTTTGTTCACTGCCTCACTTGGCTTGAATTACAATGTTGATTTGTGTTTTTTTTGCTGCAATCCAATTGGATTTGTGCATTGTATATGTATAATCCATATCATTGTATTTATTGAATTCATGATACAGGCGCTGCTCGGAAAAGAAAGACAAACTTCTTCCAGTATTTGCATATTTGCACATGTTGGTAATATTTTCAAACGTACAGTATTGGAAACCTTGAAGAGGATAACATCTCCCTTAATTTTCTCCCCAAAACATTGCAGATGAAAATTTCGTCATGTGACATGAAACAATCTAATGCTGTTACTCAACAAATTATAACAGATTTAGTTCAGCAGCTGAAATTTCAGATACCTCATTGTCTTAACTCAATATTGTCAACATTTTTTCAGTTTGTTTTGTTTTTAAAATCGTTGGATTAACCAGTTGTGGTAACTGAGCTTCTCACTTCAGTCTGGCATGTTTCCCCTCAAAGTAGTCGCCAACTAGCCACTGTTCAAGAAAGACCACACCGGATGCTTCAGATATAGTTCGATCCCAAAGAACCTCCAATGAAGCCTCGTAAATCTTTCTCCTGTGCGAATGTGAGTGCAAACGTTTGCTATGATCTTGGCTGGTGACCAATCCCACCTTTTGTCAGCACACACATGAAACCTTGTGGAGGGAAAGCAGCACAGCTGAATGGATGGATGGATGTTCTCTTAAATTATGGATCTCAATACAGTACATGATTTAATTGTACAGAAATTCAAATATTGTCCTGTAATAATGGCTAAAAAGAATATCTGTCCATTCATTTTATATTTTAAGTATGTGACAAAAAACAATAAATGTAAAGTATCTTTATTCATATATAATAAATAAGGCTTGACAGACTGCAATGTGGAACAACTTCACTTGAGCCACAAGCCCTTCCCTTATGATTGACTAAAAACAAGCATATTACATCTGGAACAAGCACTCTCATAGGGTTTAATTTTGCATTAAAATGTATGAATCCCGATGAAAATTCCATGTCTGAATTAGGAATGCATGATAGCATTTAATTTCTAACATCAGGTTGAAAAAAAAGGTGTATGTCTATTGAGTGATGTGATTTGATTTGCATCGAGATAAGACTCCCTCATCTTTCATTACCCGTGGACACGTTTCCAGGCAACGTGAGATGCTGCCACGCACACACAATCCCAAACCAAAAGGGCTCCTGACTTCTCTCATCAATCCACTGTAGCTCTTTTCCAGTCTCTCTCTGAGGCGTTGATCGCATATAAGAGACAACGACAAGGTCAGGAGTTGTGACTGCACCATGACCTTCTTACAACTGTGATTGTTTGAGCTTGGAGTGGTTGAGGAGCCAGATGGTGTATGGGAGACAATGTGACCACATCAAGCAAACAATACCTTGTTTGGCGTATCGATTGAGACCAAAGTGCCACATGGACACATCGATGTCTACCAGGAAGTTACAAGTTGTGGAATGCTTTACAATCTATCTGTAAAGTATGCACGGCCTCCTACATGTGTTCATTTGTTCTTCTAAATATCACAACAGGTGATCTGATTGTTCATGAGACACAATTATTTTTAGTTTTCTAAATTTAGTTTCAACAATGTTAAAAAAGGCATACCTAAAGTAGCCTTTTCGGCCATTTGGACCATTCCGATTTGCTGCATGTCTGTATTTAAAGTTGATTTAAGTCTGGCCGGGCTTCTCATTGACATTCACAGAGTTGTCCCCGAAGCCACTCGTTACGATTCCCAAATTTATTCGGCAATTGAAAAGTGTGATGTTGAGTGCAATTCCCTAATTTGTTTGGGTTTTTGTTTTTCTTGCGAGCGGTGCCGATAAAGCGCTGGTCAGACCTTTGACAATGTTTTCCCTTCCACGAGGAGGCAGCGTTTGATCTTTTTTCCATGTTAGCGCGTTGTTACAGCTTCAGCTTTTGATGAAGCGCTATGTAAATCAATATCTATTGTATTTTGTACAGTCGACCCATATCAAGCTCAGATTACTCCAGACCCATATAATTTAGGAATTAACTATCTAAGGTTTCTTACACTGAATTGAATGTTTATGTCATCCTAAAACTCAATATTCTGTGGGTCCTGCAATTTGAGTGAAAATGAAAAAACCCCTGAAAAATCTCGATGCAAATCAAATCACATCACACAATAGACATACACCTTTTTTTCAACCTGATATTTTTGCACATCGGCTCACAGTGAATGAGTTAATATTTTACCTATTCCTGTCAATATAAAACAGAATTAATTCAAGCTTCTATACTTATGGGTGGCAAATGTAAAAAAAAAAAAAACAATTAACCTGATGGTGCTGACAAATACATTCTGGGTTAGACGCGGGCCAAAAATGCAACAGACATCATAATTGAACAGGATCTGAAACACAACTTACAGTTTCGCAGCAGCACTACTGAACTTGTCTTATTCATGAACAAGCAGGAGCCCAATTTGGGCATCATATGTTTGAGTGAACAATGGCATGAACTTTCTGCTGATGCAAAACTTGCACTTGTTTTATAGATGAGAGAAAGTTGATAGAGGAAAGACATATCGCACGGATTTTCTGTCAGGCGACTGAACTGTATAATATTTTGTTTGCAATCAATATGCTTATTGTTTATTTTAGACTCCCCAACTTCCCCACCCTCTTAAAAGAATATTGAACAAAAATGTCATAGGTATCCAAAGGCAACACATCAACTACCAATGCCAACTTGTTTTATTTTCTTTTTTTTAATGCACGTTTAAAACATATGCAAGACATCTTTTTTTATGCAAAACAATGTACAAAAATAAAAACGACAGAAGATGTTAGTATATGCGTCAGCTTCTCAACACTTCATTGCTTTTGTTTTGGGTGTCAAACAGACACGCAAGAAGCTGGAACATAAACATAAAATAAATGGCACGCTCAAGACTGCAAAGGAACAAAGGAATTTATCCAACACATTTGCATTCATTCCCGGGAGAGACACGCTGCATATCTGGCTTGAAAATCAGGCTATTCTTATATTATTCAGAGGGAAAAAAAATGATATTCCTTCCACATACATAAAATATGCTGTTCTGCCCAGGAAGCAAAGTCACTCATACAGACGAACAATCTACAGTCCTTTCAATCACTAAATATGTCATGGGAAGAAAAAAAAAACATTCCTGCTGTAAGAAAATATTCTTTTTTTTTAAATTGGTGCATCCTGCATCTACATTTGAAATGCAAACACGCTCGCCAAACGGTTACCACGGTGACAGCCATTTTCTCTCTAAAAATCAATCACTTTAAGGGACCTGCGTGACCAATGTCCTTTGCTAAATCAAAAAAACAAACCTGAGATACTCAACCAGTTAGGAGAATGCATGGGGCAAGGGCCCATATTAAGAAATGTAACATGGAATTCACTTAAAACTAACTTAACAGAAGGGTAGTCATCATGCAAGTAAGGGACGCCAAACCAAATGAAAGGACATCCGGCTCAGTTGAAATTCATCCAACGCTTTTCTAAAGCTTACGCTGAGCACTTAATACGCAGTGCAGGGGACTTAATTGGAAAGGAAATGTAGACACTTTCCTTCCTGGCTGATGTAATTTTCACAATGTTAACATTAATACAAATGAACCACCCAAATCCAGTCTGTCGCCGTGCGATTTAATTTCTTTTTGTGATAGGTTGCGTATGTTTGAAATTCATCTTAAAGTTCCTGTTACACATGCATTCCTCTGTTTGAAAAAGAAAGTCCACAGCAGTAAAAGTGTCCTTCCCATAGCAAGACATATCTTAAAAATTGCAAGCAATGTAACCATCAAACATTTGGATTAAGCCGATCATCATATTTTCAATATGTAGTGTACGTAGCCCATTTGGTGCCACGTCTCATGGATAGATGATCACAAAAACTATTGATTGCCAGATTAGCAGGATATTTGTTTTAAAAAAAGTGCATGTGAATCAACTTTGTGAAGATATTACTATATTAATAAAGGTGAGACACAAACTCACAGAATGGAGCTGGTGCAGGTTCCCCACGAATTATAAAATCTACCATATTTTACGGTGTATAAGGCATAGCAGAGTGCAAGGTGCACCCCAATAAATATTGTATGTTTAAACATTTTCCACGTATAAGGCGCATCGGACTATGAGGCGCACCTTCAATGAATGAAAAAAAATAATCCAAATATATAAATACGTGGATAAAGGTTTTGCAAATATAAGGCACACCACGTTATAAGGCGTTATACAAGAGGCTGGAGTTACGCACTACTTCTTCAACAGGGGCAAATGGAGTCGGCAGCTGCTCACAGTAGTTGTGGGACTTGTTGTGACTCAATATTACTTCACATAAGGCACAGGGTAATCTTTTAAAAGAAAATTAACGCTTTTGGGTGTTGCGCCTTATACACCAGAAAGTCTGGTACATTCAATCTGATGTAGAGTCTTAAGGATTAATTTTCTTTTGCTTCTTATCCATCACAGTATTGCATTACACAAAACAAAGGCACGCATTTGTAAAAAAAGTGTCAACAGAAAATATTATGTTGTGGGCAGATGATTCATAATACAAGTTAACCATATTTCTGATTAACACGTATTCATGATTTAAGTTGATCAGAATGTGTGTCATTAATCCATAGCCATATATCCAATGTAAAAACGTTGATGCTTCTATTCCGTCCCTAAATTTATGGGCACATTTTCATTTTCATTTTTTTCCAATTTTGTAGAAGCCTCAGCGACTCATCAATTGCTGTTATATCGACACTATTTCACATTACATGAAAAAAGTAGATTAGTTTACAGTATATACATGGTAGAAAGGCCATTTTAAGATATCAAAACATACAGGGAGGCATATAACCAACGGCGGCCGGGAGTACAGTACATCTGGTCTTTGGCTCTTCAGCCTTCTACTTTATACACCTTAATACCACCACTATGAACTGGCAATTATAAAAACCATCAATACTATGGAACAACTCATTATAAAGCGGCTTGCCACGTACTGTACATAATCTGGAGCTGTTCAGAATCTACATAATCTACATAATAACATTCCAAACATAATCATGTGTAAATAAAATCGAGCATAATCACCAAGGGTGCGGAGTATTACATTTATTGATGTGCGTGAATGTGTTATGCTAGTTAAAATTGGCTGGGAAAAAAATGGTGATGTTTTCAAGAGTCAACTCATTAGCACCGGATAAACTGGTTCGAGGGGGTCAAAGTTGAAAATATGTCATGTTAAATCTTAAATTGGCACATCTACTTTATTTTTAGCTGCTTTTTATTAGCGTTACAAATAATTAAATATCACATCTGCTTTGGGGTCCTCCCTAGGGCAGCAATTTTTCTTGCAAGAGGGCCGATCACGGGGATGTTGCCATGTATTCTCCATTTCCATTTTATTGTCCAGCTTTGTTATGAAGAAAACCTTACATACTTCAAAAATATCAGGCACATGCAGAATATTCTGGATTTGTATTTTGAAAATAACTGTTGCTTGTGCGTAAATCAGCCAGGTTTCACATGATGGACAAACTATCTTGGGAAGATCAATCATAGGGGAAGTTTTACTTCACCAATGCTTTTTCATGTTTATTTATATTTGCAACACATTGCTCTTTTCAAATATGTACTTTGTACGTTGTTACCCAACGGGCGCAAGCCAAATCAACACTATTATGAGTGTACTCAGTTTTCGTTGCCCCAATATTGATATTTCCAGGTAATTTGACATAATTGTGTTACGCCGTGCGCCTCCTCCTGCCATTCCCAGCTGTCTGCATTATTTTAATTAAACGAGCTTGAGCAAAATTCCAGCAAGCACCGTGCGGCACAAACAGATTTAAGACCTGTCAGCTTATCCAAGCTGCTAATCGTTTCTTCGAGCATCTTGGAGGATTTTTTTCCCTCTTGCGAACATTTGACTGACTGCAGCTCTCTATTGCCTATTGAATACACTTTCTCTTATTTTAAATTAATGTGCAATTAAAAAAACAAACCCCTAAAAACTAAATTTAAATCAGGTGAAATATTCAATGAGCTTAAAAGTATACGTACATGGTGGAATCACCATGTATACTTTATAGATCATTTATATTGTTTATGCTAACAATTTTGTCCAACATTTTGTGACTGATTCCATAAAATATAATACATTAATGGTCATTGTGAGGCCTTTTTCAAAAGAGCAAATTCATCCTCCACCACAAGCAGACATTCTTGTCTTTAGTGAAATGTCTTGAGAACTGCGAGATGGATGACCATAAATTATCCGCTCGTCTTATTTTTTGGCATACCCTTGAATTTACGATAGAATAGTGCTATTAACAGCAGCCGTTTGCTTGGTAAGGGAATTTCACATTGTGTGTATGGAAATGCCACACGTCACTGATGTTTTTGTGACCCAGGTTTGACAAGTTTGTAAAGTGACCGCCAACATCAAATGGTGGACAAATTTGAATCTTGAGAATAATACAGAAGGAGCAAGAGCAGAATGAAAGAGGTTTGGAATGAGCATTTACAACAAGCGAGCTGCACAGTACATGTGGGTGACAAAAAATATATATAAAAATAAGATGAAATATGCAATATGTGCTGAGAGACAGGGAGATTCACCCCTAAATGACCTCACCGGGGACACACAGACACATCAATACACGAAAAACAGGGAAAACAATACAACAAACATTTAAGTGTGAACAAGTAAGTGCTCCTTCACAAACTTGCCAGTCGAATGTCGGTAATTGTTCTCTTCCATAAAGCTATCAAAACATGAACCCATCCGACCTCTTATTCTTCAACAGGAACTCAAACGCAACACTTGAAAAAAGAAATGTGAAATCCCACTTCACAGCCAGACACAGCACAATGCTCTCACCCCCCAGCAACAACCCCCTCTTGCTTCATCTAATCAGTTCAAATTAACCTTAATGCACACGCGGTGCCGAGGGCTTTTGACTCGGTGGTATCTCACTGACACACCTTGTACCACTTGCTCATGCCACCCCCCCACCCCCAATAAATGACAGCATCAGAGCCTAACTCTGGATGGCAGGAGGGACTTAAGAAAAGTTCATTTGCCTTCAACATTGACACAAGTGCTCACCAAGGTTTTCAATTAACCAAACCGCATGGTACCACAATAAAATACTGGCACCGACAGCGCTGTTGGCAAAAAGAAAGAAAAAACATAAGAGAGGAGCTATTATTTGTATGTATTTTACTGTATTTGTTGCATTTCCCGAAATGACCTACTCCAAATAACCATGAACGCTCGGGAGAGCATTCTCAAACTGAAAATATGAAAATACATCAGAGCCTCAAGCCTCTGAATTGCATTTGTGAGACTTATTTAGGGCAAATGCAAACATGGCAGGTTTTGTGTGAATAAAATCAATTTCCATTGGGTGCAGGTATGTCTGAAAAAAAGGGCAATTTTCTGAAATGTACTTTTAGTGCAGGTTTATGCTCTCCAATTGCTTTTCTGTAGTTTGCAACTAGATTTGTGAATTTCTCATTTCGTTTTGAACACCATTACATGAATCATGGGCGGGGGGAAAGAGTGAGTGCAATACACTTTGCCTCTTACGACTATGACAGTAACTCACACAATGCTTTACGAACAAACGCAATACTGGCAAAATTCCTCATGGCATCTAACCTATTTTTCAATTTTGCAAAACTCAGTCATAAGTCAAACGTATTTATTATTCCAATAAAATCCACAATTATATTTGCCTGTTACATGTTACAGTTATGATTACCTGTCCAAGGGGCAAACCAAATATTATAGACCACAGGTGTCAAAATCAAGGCCCGGGGGCCAAATCCAGCCTGGTATATCATTTTATTCGGCCCGCGAAAGCAAATCAAGCATGCTAAGTGACATGATGCTTGCTCAAGTCCGAACCAACATTTCAAATTGTCCCATGTAAACTACAATAAGTCATTATTCTTGACTTCTGATTTGAAAAATAGTTATTCATTACCGCATTTCCCGGTGTCTAAGGTGCACCGGCGTGTGAGGCGCACACCCCAATGAAAGGTGTATTTTCAAACTTTTTCCATAAATAAGGCACACTTGGACTATCAGGTGCGACTTCAATTAATGAAGTAACCAAATATATATATGTGACGGGTGTCACAACAGTGACTGTCTTCATCCCCACGATGCTGCCGTATTAATGAAGACGAGACGCGTGGATGTGTCTTTTCATTTCCTTTATTTCTGCAACACAGTATGGCAGAAGGGATGGGTGAAGTCGCATGGGTTTCGTCTTGTGATTAACCTGAATCTCCTCGAGATTGTTCTCAAATGCAAAACATTGTAGATAACAAAACAGAATTAACAACGTGTGATCGTATAGTGGTTATTTACAGAAAAAGAGAATACAACACAAGTTCACTGTTATTTACAAGATGTCCCTGAACGCATCATGGGCGGAGACTCAGCAGAACACGCGGTGCGCTTGTAATGGCTGGCAGCACAGTTCAACCAGCCACGGACACTCACGGGCAAATGAGACACGACACAAGAAACTAAATATTGTTCAACGAAAACGAAATGAAACAATTATTACCTGCAACACAGTATGGCAGAAGGGATGGGTGAAGTCGCATGGGTTTCGTCTTGTGATTAACTGCGATAGAAAAGCGCATATTCCTAAGTTCCACTCGACAAAACGTGAAGTAAATAATGACACAAAAAGTAATCTGGACTCGAATGAATAAGGGAACTAATTAGATAACACTAGACAGTAAAAAAGGGGAAACAAAATAAGATATTTTCATGAAAATGCGCGTTAATCAAGACCAACAGAAAATTGCGACTCACCCTGAATCTCCTCGAGATTGTTCTGGAAACTATGGGCGGGACATAGTGCCACACTGTGCGCCGTTGCGTCACTTCCTTCATAATTTAATAACCTAAGTGTACAACTCCGTTACATACACCCCCCTTAAATTATGCAGAAGTGAGGCAACATACACACGGAAGACAACAGAAAGACCAACAGGCACAATAGACAAGGTTATCGGGCAAGGATGTACAAAAATGCTGTCTAATTATGTCACTCATCTGACCAACTACGTCAGGTGACTGGAGTAAGGGATCTGTCGCCGGTGTGTCAGGGTCTGTGTGCTCGTCGGAGATGCACTGTACTGGGTCTGGGAAGGAACTCTGTCCCCACTAACATAAGTGGCCTCAGCTCGCACCTGCCCATTCCCCTCTGTACAAACTACATCACCCTGCATAGCACTACATAACTGTGACAGACTGGAGAAAGGTATCTGTTGCTGGTGTATCAGTTGTCTGTGCGCTCGTCGTAGATGCACTGCACTGGGTCTGGGAAGGAACTCTGTCCCCACTAACATAAGTGGCCTCAGCTTGAACCTGCCCATTCCCCCCTGTACAACCTACACCACTTTGGATTACACTACACAACTGTTACACGGTTGGGAAGCCTCTACTTCTAGCAACACACTCATTCAAAGGTGTGCTACTGGTTAAATGTAAGGAGCTCATTCTTAGACTTAACACACGAAAACACGTACATGAAAAAAAAACACACTAATTGCAAAACAGCAGGTCAGACAATTAACACACTACATGTATTTCCAAAACGGGGGTCGACACACCGTCCACCGAGTGATGGGACTGCACAGCGTCTTCATTGTGCAGCATCGCGGTCCCGGTCCGAAGTGGAGAGTCACTTGTGATCCGGGTCACGGCACCAATGTGACGGGTGTCACAACAGTGACTGTCTTCATCTCCACGATGCTGCCGTATTAATGAAGACGAGACGCGTGGATGTGTCTTTTCATTTCCTTTATTTCTGCAACACAGTATGGCAGAAGGGATGGGTGAAGTCGCATGGGTTTCGTCTTGTGATTAACCTGAATCTCCTCGAGATTGTTCTCAAATGCAAAACATTGTAGATAACAAAACAGAATTAACAACGTGTGATCGTATAGTGGTTATTTACAGAAAAAGAGAATACAACACAAGTTCACTGTTATTTACAAGATGTCCCTGAACGCATCATGGGCGGAGACTCAGCAGAACACGCGGTGCGCTTGTAATGGCTGGCAGCACAGTTCAACCAGCCACGGACACTCACGGGCAAATGAGACACGACACAAGAAACTAAATATTGTTCAACGAAAACGAAATGAAACAATTATTACCTGCAACACAGTATGGCAGAAGGGATGGGTGAAGTCGCATGGGTTTCGTCTTGTGATTAACTGCGATAGAAAAGCGCATATTCCTAAGTTCCACTCGACAAAACGTGAAGTAAATAATGACACAAAAAGTAATCTGGACTCGAATGAATAAGGGAACTAATTAGATAACACTAGACAGTAAAAAAGGGGAAACAAAATAAGATATTTTCATGAAAATGCGCGTTAATCAAGACCAACAGAAAATTGCGACTCACCCTGAATCTCCTCGAGATTGTTCTGGAAACTATGGGCGGGACATAGTGCCACACTGTGCGCCGTTGCGTCACTTCCTTCATAATTTAATAACCTAAGTGTACAACTCCGTTACATATATATATATATATATATATATATATATATATATATATATATAAACTATACAAGTATATATTACACTTTATATTCTATATTTGGAGGGGATTAAACATTCTAATGGTTTACCCAAATTCATAACGGCCCTCAAGACGAAACCGTAACTAAAATGTGGCCTGCAAAAAATAAGTTATAGACCATGTCAATTTATTCGCCGCCAACTCTGCCGGGGATCAAAACGACAAAAACATAACCATGCATTGGACCTGTCTATGCACGGAGACACTGCACATTGAGTATTCCGTAAACGACATTGGACATGAGTGCTGACTTTGCGAGGGCAGTTCTGGGATTTCAAAATAAAGGATTTGAAATTCATTGAGGCTAAAGGAAGCTGACCTCAGAGGTGAAGCGCATACCCCCCCCCCCCCCCCCCCCCAACACCCCTGTGCTCAGTTGCTTTTGGTGAGATGTGATTGGCAGACCCAGAAACACATAGAAACTGCTCTCTGACTGGATTATAGAACATTTCTAGGGGCATTTATTTCTCTCCCTGTTCAAAAGCAGCGAAAAAAAATACTATGAATTTGCGATGTGGTGGAGAGACTTCATTTACGGACTCCAATATAACACTTCTCATCTTTTTACCGATCACACCTATAAAATCAATGATAACAATCAACGTATGCTACATAGACACGGACTGCTAATAATGTAATTCTTTTCATCACCGAGGTCATTTCACTGCATGCTGCAGCCGTGTTAAATATTCATATGGGTATAGTAAACACTGGTCTGTTTAACATAAAAATGTGGCCAGCAGGCTGAGCAGCCTTCACAATACTGGCGACAGCCCGGCACTGCTATTTACTGTTGTATTTCAAACAAAGCTATGTCAGCTGGACTTGTGCTCCAATGAACAAGAAAGATACACATGGAATGAACAATAATGTATTTGGAAGAAGGGTTAATTGAATTAAAAAAAAAAATCTGTTCTGATTTTAAATGAGCAAAATACTGTTGGCAATCACATGATATTTTGTATTATCTGAATGATTGCCTGACAACTGTTTTTCAACGGGTTCTTGATTGACCACCTTTCCTTTTCAAATGATTTAATTTGAGCAACCATTTCATACCTTTTGTTGCACTGTCATCAAGCGGTAGAATTCAGTACTGCAGTTCTCCCCAACACTGTGCTTGCACTGTCAAAGGTCACCGTGATCTTGCTCGCCACCGCCAACTACAATCACAAATATAACAAATGTGTCATTCAAACCATTTATATTTTTAACTACCCCCCCGCGGCCATAATGAGGAATAAGCGGTATGGAAAATTGAATTGAACTAAATTTAAGGTTTTGGAACACGTAAAAGTACCTTAAACGTCATGGTGTTACTGGTTTTGGAATCCTATGATGATGTTTGCAGTGGGTGAACATGAAAGTATATAGTCGCACTTTGTGCGACTATATACTTTCATGTGAAAGATGATGTGAAGAAATAAATGCTATGCACAAATGCACAAATATGATGTGAAGAAAGAAATGCTATTTCAGTTAACTGTCAAAATTAACATTTTACAGACGAGGCAGTTGCCCATCACTCCTCAATCACACAATCAGTAAACGAGCTCACGTGTTTTGCTGTCATCTTGTGGTGGTAAAGACACAATGCATTTATGACGACATCACACTTACCTTGTCTCAGTGGAAAGAATCAGTCTATCGAAAAAAGTGCAAATGTTTATGAAAAAAAAATCACATCTGCAACAATGTTTTTTCCATGGAAAGAAAGCTGAGTGATCGATATTTTCTACATTTTAAATGAGTGAATAAACCATCCATCCACCCATTCTTGTCTACAGCACTTCCTGTCCAGGTTCGCCAGTAGCCGAAGCCAATTGCAATTGACTTAGGTCAAAAGGGCACACAGAGAGAAAGATAACCATTTGCACTGAAAGGGAACGGAATGCATACTGCATGCAAAAAAAAAAAAAAACACAAAAAAATCCTCAGATAATTGAAGCCTTACGCCAACAGTAACTGCAAGGAGAAATCATTACGACTTCATTTTATCGTGCTAACTCAACAGCTATTTCACATACACGCAAGATAAAAATAAATAAAATAAATGTTGCATAAACCAGCACAGCATTTAAAGTATTTAGAATGATATTTTTGATAGAAATTGCAGTTTTTCAAAAGTTTAAGTAATTTGAAATAGATATTGTTTTTAACCCAAACAAAACAGTTGTACAGTGATACATTGGCTTACGAACTTAATTGGTTCCCAGAAAGAGTGTGTATCCCAAAAATTTATTTCCCATAGCAAACCATTAAAATGAGAATAATCCGTTCCCAGGTACCCATAAAACATACATTTCTACTTTCTAATTTCCTAAACCTTAAAACTGCACAAAATATACCGTATTTTATGTATAATAAATGTGCTATTGTATTATAATTAAATAAATAAACTGTAGTGGATTGGATTTGCCTTGATGGATAGGTTTTTGCAAGAAGCTCTGGGTTGTACATCTTGGAAGTTGTGACATTGCAACAGCAACAGATGCAAGCAGACACACTAGAAACATCATTAATAGCTGGTTCCCTTGCTTGACTTTTCATTTCAAATTGAACTGAGGGCTAGTGCGGGTTAATTGTGAAGCCGGATTGATGGGAATTTTAACCTTGCAGTCAACACTCTGCCTTTGAACTATCAAAGTTGAAACAAGTCGAAATTTCACTGTTTACTATCCATATTGTCACTCTCTCTGTCGTCTGCCTGTCTCTTTAATGTTCAAACCACCTCCCTTCACTGCTGAGTTCTTGACCAATCACGTGGCTTTAACTGAAGACTGGGGGCGGGGAATAGAGGACAAAAAATGTCTGCAGGCATTTTCTATTTTGGAGAATGGCTTCACTCTCTCTCTGTCTGTAAACCCCCCCCCCCCCTCACTGATGCGCTCTTGACGTGGCTTTAACCGACGACTGGGGGCGGGGAATAGAGGACCAAAACAAGTTGGCTGCCATTTTCTTTTAGGAGAACGGGCTCGTTCGCGAACGACATCAGTCATTGTAGCAGCTCCGTGTGTATCCCGAAAAATATTTCGGAAATGAAAAGGAAAAAAAAATCTCGCAAATATTGCAACTCAAAATTGAGCAAACAAATACATTACATAAATAAAAACAAAGCATCCATTACATTTTAATAAAAAGGAACACAAGTGTACAGCAATAATTCACATGCACTGCATGATTGTCATCAATGAAGATTTTCATGACCTCACCCAGAGTGTAATGTTTCCATTTTCAGGCTTTCACACCCAAATAATTGAAAATGTGAATTCAATAAAGCCATTAAACTTGTCTTCTTTGTACAACAATAAAAGCTGTCTTGAAATTATCAGTCTTCATTTAACATGACACGTGTCAATGCAAAGCTGGACAAAACATTGCAATCACAGAAGCAATTAGTGCAAGCTGTGTAGGCAGCCCATTATGCTCTTAGTGACTTTGAATGACAAGTGCCCAATCAACACAAGGGGTCTTTCTGAACACGACTCTCTAATAATGTAATGTACAGCCACACATATACACATGCCTGTACTACACAGAGTGCAAACATACAGTCTACATACATGAACATGCTTTGGATTAAGATAAGGCAAAAATAATTAACTCATTCACTGCCATTCACAAATTTATGTTGTCAAAGAGGACATGAAGGTAGCTGGTGTGAGAAAAGAGGATGCACAAAACTGGGTTAGATGGAGGACACTGATTCGCTGTGGCGACCCCTGAAGGGAAAAGCCGAAAGAAAAAGAAGAAGACTGCCATTCACAAATTTATTCAGGAACTGAAAATATGACGTACAGCGCTATTCCCGAATTTATGTTTTTTTTCTTGTTTGGGTGCCGATAAAGCGCAGGCCATGGCCTTTGGCAATGTTTTATTTAATCATCAAGTCAGACCACTGGCAATGTTTTTCTCTCTCACAAGGGGCAGCATTTACATTTTTGACAGCAGCCCTCATTTTAAGCTCATATAACTCCAGACCCATATTATTTAGGAATTAACTTTTTTTTTCTGATATAAGAAGATAGTTGAAGATTTCTCATGCTGCATTGAATGTTTCTGTAGTCATAAAACTCAATATTCTGTGGTTCCTAGAATTCGAGTGACAATGGCAAAAACCCTGGCACTGGAGTGGACACATTTTTGCACATTTCTGGCAGTGAATGAGTTAAGAATCTAATCATTTCTTTCTGATACATCTTCACCAATCTGTCATTATTTTTGACAAGTGTGGTGAAGTCTGTTGACAAGCAAAAACAAAAGCTTAAAATGGAATGGGGGCGAGTGGTTGGGGGGTGGATAAAAGTTTGCTGCTGGCAGTACTCATAACCAGGAGGTTGATTGTTTCTTTGTGAAATGTCTTGACATTCAGTTGCCTTCAAAGCTGTGTGGGCGTACGGATTTCGACTGGAGAGAAAGTTATTGGTATTGGCATCTGAAACCACTGGCATAAAATGTCAAGATGGTTCCCTCCATGTTTTCTAGTGTAATAGCTAATAGAACACGATGTAGAAAAATAAAACAAAAACAATGAAATAGGTGTGAAATAGTGAAAAAGTGAAATAGGTGTGTTGTTGAACCCCCCCCCCAAAGAAAAAAAAAAAAATAATAATAATAAAATGAATAACATTAGTTGCTTGGCATATTAAAGATAAGAATGATATGGTTTAAATTGTACCTATTAAACATTGCACCCCCCCGACCGACTTAGAATGTAAATCATTATATGTCCCCCATGCATGAGTAGAGGAGCAAAATGCCTCCATCAATGTGTGTCGTGGGACCACCTGTTCATTCATTTACAATTGTTTAATTTAGATCAATGCGAGATGTTGCTGGCAGTTATTTGATCAATAAAAGAGGCTTTTGCCCGAAGCAAAGCTGAAATGCCTCATTGTTCATCCCTTGCATGACTCAACATTGACACAGTATGTTGCCAGCAGTGGATAATTTTGGTGAATGTGTTGTATGGTCGCATCGGACAGACTTGCTTGGGGGAGACCTTCGTGTGCCTCAAAATAAAGCAACACAAAATAAAGCCAAACAAAAAAAAAAACAACATGAAAACAAAATAAAAACTACTCAGTGAAATGGTCACCACCGTGTTAAGTCAACCATCGATGCTTGTATGGGGAATTTCTGCCCCCATGTGGAGTCACTCTTTCCAGAAGACATGCAGATGTGCTGCCCTCACTCAGTCAACAAATGTAACTGAACATGTGCTAGAGATTCAGTTCAGTGAGGGAAAAGTGAGGGAAAAAATACTTTCAATTCCCAACACAGTGGAAACGAACCAGCACAACCACCCACAATTAAAAACATTTTAACTCATTCACTGCCAGACGTATGCAAAAATGTGTCCACTCCAGTGCCAGAGTTTTTGTCATTGTTACTCGAATTCCAGGACCCACGGAATATTGACTTTTAGGACTACATAAACATTCAATGCAGCGTAAGAAACCTTGGACTCTCTTCTTTCATTAGAACAAAATAGTTAATTCTTAAATTATATGGGTCTGGAGTTGTATGAGCTTGAAATGAGGGCAGCTGTCCAAAATACAATGCAATACATACATATTGGGTGATATAGCGCTTTAACAACAGCTTAAGCTGGAACAAAGCGCTAAAATGAAAAAAGGGAAATGCTCCCCCTATGTGGAAGGGAAAAAAATATTGCCAGAGGCCATGCCCAGCGCTTTAGAAAAAACAAAACCTGAATTTTTTTTTTTTTTTTTTTTTTTTTTTTTTTTTTTTTTTAAACGAACAACCCTGCAAGCAGAGCCTGAAAGTAGGGGGAAAATGGGTGAAAAAAAAAAGAAAATCACAAGTCCAACCTGGTTGGTTTCACCACGACTCTCCCAAACCTGGTCTTGGTAGTAGGAGTGGGTGGTGGTTCTGGAAGATTGTGCTGTAGTGGTCCCGCTGATGGACTTTCTGGATCGCTTCCCGAAGACTGCTCCGCTGCATCACAGCCACTCTGCTCAGGCGAGGACCTCATTGGGATGAGATGACGCCGGTTTCGTCTGATGGTCCCGTGAGGTCCCTCTACCAGATATGATCGTGGGGAAGCATGTCTTTCGATGATGGCTCCTTCCGCTCCTTGGTCCTTAATCCACACACACTGTCCCGGGTTGAGTCTGACGAGGTTCTGTGCACGATGTCGCGTGTTGTAGCGTTGTGCATCTTTTGTCCTCTTCTCATCTTCCTTCTGGATGATGGCTTCTCGGTCGGGGATGGCTGGGTTAAGCAGGACAGGAAGGATGGGAACCCTCGTGCGGAGTCTCCTCCCCATTAGAAGCTGAGCGGGGCTGTACCCGTTTTCAAGAGGGGTAGCCCTGTACGCAAGCAAGGCCAGATAGGGGTCATCTGCTTTTTTCAAGAGGCTTTTGATCGTTTGAACTGCACGTTCTGCCTCGGCATTGCCTTGAGGGTATCGTGGGCTACTTGTAATGTGGCGGAACCCATACGACTCCGCAAACTCTGTGAAGACTGTTCCGGAGAACTGAGGCCCTCCATCCGAAACCAAAAGGTCCGGGATCCCATGGCGTGCATATATTGATTTGAGGTGGCGGATTACCTCGTTCGATTTTGTGGAGGCCAACAGAGCTATTTCCACATACCTTGACATGTAGTCTACAACCAGCAAGTAGGTCTTGTTTCCGAGCATGAACAAATCTGCTCCTAGCTTTTCCCATGGTCTTCCTGGGTACGGTGATGGAATCATTGGCTCTCTGTGGTTCAGTCTCTCCTTGCAGCATGTTCGGCAGTTGAGAACCAACTCGTTCAGCTGTTGGCTTAGCCCAGGCCACCACACCGCCCGCCGCGCTCGTTCTCTACACTTTACCACGCCCTGGTGACCTTCATGCAGTTTAACGAGAACATCATTTCTCATGGTTGAAGGTATGACAATTCTCTGTCCCTTCAGTAGGATTCCGTCGTGGACTGTGAGGAATGCCTGCTCTGCTCTGTACAGCCTGAGTGCCGGTTCATTGGGGCCTTGTTCAGGCCAGCCTTCTTTGCACAACTGCATCACACGTGCACACACGCTGTCCCTCTGCAGCTGCTCTCTCAGCCTTTCGAGGTAATTGGTGGTTGCCGGGAGGTTCTCTATCACCATGTCGATGTAGATGTTCGTATCTTCGAGCAATTCTTTGTCATCTGGTGTCGCCTCCTTCTCCACTGGAGCTCGAGACAGTGTGTCAGCTGTCAACAGGCTTTTTCCTGGGACGTGAGAGATGGAGTAAGAGTAGCGCATGAGTCGCATTCTGAAGCGTTGTATCCGTGGAGGTAATGTATCCAGGGCTTGGGACCCCAGGAGACTCAGGAGAGGTTTGTGGTCCGTCTCCATCAAGAAATGCTTCCCGATGAGAAAGTTACGAAACCTCTCGCAGGCCCAGGTCAGCCCCAGAGCCTCCTTCTCACCTTTTCTCAGCGGCAGCTTGGCGACGCCCACAACCTCAAGAGGGCTGCTCCCTGGTCCCAGGAGTCGTTTTGTTGCCTTTTTGAGTTTAGGGAGATTGTTTTGATACGTGACCTTGAATGCTTTGTATGGCAGAACAGTGACGTCGGCGCCAGTATCGATTTTAAACATCACACTGCGCTGATTTATGTCGATCTTGACCATCCACGGATCACGGTCTGTCACAACACTGCCAAGGAGAACTGCTTCCTCCCCCTCGTCTTCCTCATCTCCTGTAATTTCATGCGTCGATTTGAATTTACATACGCGCTGAAAATGTCCCTTCCGCCCGCAAGCATGACATTTCACCTCATGGGCCGGACAATCAAATTTTGGATGAGAAGGAGAGCTGCCGCATTTCTGGCACACTGACTGTGCCCCCCTTTCCTTCCTAAAGTGAGTACTGTGGGGCTTGTTTGTCTGGCTATTGGCATAGTTGGGTGAGTTTTTAGCCGTCTTTAATTTGCTTTTGAACACTCTGTCAACAGATTCGGCGCCACTTGCCTCTGAGTTGGTGTCCCCCCGCAGATAAGGCTGTTGCCTCTTCACCTCCTCACTTTGCCGTGCTATTCTTATGGCTTTTTCAAGGGTCAGATCCGCATCCAACTGCAATCGTTCGGACAATCCCTTGTCCCGTAGTCCGACTACAATTCTGTCTCTGATCAGTTCATTGCGTAGCGTCCCATAGCTACAATGCTCTGCCAGGGCATACAGTGCAGTGACAAACGAATCCACACTCTCCCCTTCCTTTTGATAGCGCATGTTGAATATTGCACGCTCAAAGATGACATTTTTCTTCACAACGAAGAAGTCTTGGAGTCCCCTCCGCACTTCTTGATACGTGCACCGTTGAACCTCCGTCAGATTCAACCCGCGTAAAATATCATCAGCCTCGTCACCCATGCAGTAAATAAGTGTGTTTACTTGATTTTCTTCAGAACTCGCTTTAAGGTTACTTGCCAGGCGAAATCTTTCAAATCTCCTGATCCATTTTTCCCACTCCTGCGGTTTTGAGAAGTCAAAGGGTTCTGGCGGCTGGATGTTGAACGTGGCGCACGGCCCCGCGGTGACGACTGGTCCCGCAGCCTGCTGTGCACCTCGCGCCATGGCTCCATTAGCCCGTGCCGATGTTCCATCCTCTACGTCGCTCATGTTGCCTTTTTCTCTCCGCCGCGTTTCCAAAATATCCTCTTCGCGCACACCACGTCAACTACAGGACTTCTGACACCATGTCGTGTTGTCAAATAAGGCACACGTGAGTCCAGCTGTGCGTTAACGTGGGTAACTCTTTATTTAGCCTCCAATGCTGTGCTTCTTCCCAGTCACTCCCTCTGCTGGTCCTTGGCGCCTCCTGCTGACGTCATCGCCCAGCGCCACTGATCTTGTCAACAATCACACCACACTGAACACATTTGAGAATGGCGCTCCACGTCATATTTTCAATTCCCGAATACATTTGGGAATGGCAGTGAATGAGTTACCATCCGCCAGTAATTCCAGACACCAGTTACAAATGCTACCAGGCATGATGGCAAGTCCGATATCACCTTCAACTTATGATCAAACATGTTTGATTTTCGTTCTTTTTTTTTCTTATAAGTTGAGCTGACCTCTTGCCTGATATATCCAGTAATATATAGTTGGAAAATAACATTGAGTTATATCTTACCTTGTGCAACTGAAAGCGTTTCCTGCTGTGTTTGTATTTTTGATGCTAAAAACACCACTGATTCGTTTCATCAACCAACCAATATTGAGGAAACCAAATAGGGTCCCCTTAGTCGTTTCAACACTTGATTGTAAAAATTTTTTTGCAATGCACAACTAGTTTATCGTCCCATTGAACAATCAGTTTGAATTTGCACAGCTGTCTCTCCTTCATTCCCCAGCCCACTCAGCAGGATTCATTAGCTTTAATTGATCTCAACAAGCAAATTAAAAAAATGGTCCAGAACACTGATAACAACAATCTGAAGTCATCAATTTAATGAAACTTGCTTTGATAATGACGTGCTATATTACTTCCCTTTGGAATGATGATCGTTTGTAATTATGACACCTCATTTTTTATGTTTATTCTCTGCTGTGGGTAATGAAAGGTAAAAAAAAAGTTCATGAACTTTGTGCTAATGCAGAGAATGCGGTGCAGCATCACAATCTGGGATCAGTGGCTCAGGAGATCTGTGCAGCTGCATACAAAGATGGCACTGTTGTTCTCGATAATTCATAAGGCATCTGCTCTAACCTTCCTTTGTGTGAATCATTTTTCTACGTATATTTTCAGTGGATGGATAAAAAAATATCCGGATTAATGGTCATCATTGAAAATAAATCAGATGCTACCTTATTCAAGGGCATAATATAAGAAGACACACACGAGAAGGGAAATGTGTGAAAGCAGAAATATCCATGTGTCAAAAGCTTTTTGGTATTCAAATAAAGTGTTCGTGCACATTCATTACAGGTGGCAATGTCTCTTAATGTTTACAATACAGTGATACCTCGGTTTAGGAACGACTTATCTTACGAACTGTTCACCTTACGAACATTAAATTCGCAAGAATATAATCTTGGCATACGAACTAGTTTTCGGCAAACGAACAAAACCACACAGCGCCATGGTGGCTGGCGGACTAGTTTTTGGCGGATGAACACCAAACCACACGGTCAAACAGCGCCACGGTGGCTGGCGGACTAGTTTTCCACAACCCCTTTGAGTGCAGATGTGGTTTGCTATCGAGTGGAGTACTTCTGCCATTAAAAAGACCCCACCACAGGCTAGTGTTAAGCCGAAGAGGACATAAAACTAAATTATGGTCAAGCAGAAGAAGGAGATCATCGAAAAACACGAACGAGGTGTGCGTTTGTGTGACTTAGTGTCCCAGTACCAGTATGCTAAGTCGACCATTGCTATATGTGGCTAAGGGTGTTTTTGTGTTGTCTAAGCAACGGTCTCAATCAGTAGAAGAGGTTGAAAAACCTCTGTTGATTTGGATCAAAGAAAAGCAGCTTGAAGGGGACCATGAGTGCGAATATTATCACTAAGAAAGCACGGCAACTTCACTGGGATATCACCAAGAGGCAACTACATCAACGACCATCACAACAGTAAATAAAATGACTTCATTATATAGTACAGTTTATTTATTTAATTACAATACAATAGCTCATTTATTAAACATTAAATATGGTATATTTTGTGTATGTATAAATTTATATGTATAAATCCTCGTCTCACCCCCCATGGGTGGGGTCTGTCCCCCATTTTAGCTCGAGGCCAGGAAGCTTGAGGCTTCTGCGCAGTATCCATGCTGTTCCCAGCACTGCGCTTTTCTGATCTGTTGCAACCACTCGTCGAGTTTGGAGGTCACTGCCCCGAGTGCTCCGACCACCACAGGCACGACTGTCACCTTTACCTTCCAGGCTCTCTCCAGCTCCTCTCTGAGCCCTTGGTATTTCTCGATTTTCTCATGTTCTTTCTTTCTGATGTTTCCATCACTCGGGACCGCTACATCCACGACAATGGCTTTCCTTTGCCCTAGACAAACTGGTGTTCTTCAAATCATTTGGGAATATGTAAATTGATCTCTACATCCTGTAGATTATTTTTCCTGGAACTTTAATGAGGAAAACAGTGTTTTTTTAAACAACGTCCTTGATAAATCATTTGATTTATAATCACTGTGGAGAGTCGCTGGGTTGGCAAATGTTTTCTTCCTCCCAGGACGGAAAATAATTGACAAGCACTGGGTTAAATGCACGCAGGTGTCATTCATTCTGCAACAATGAAATGCTGTTAACCCAGGAGGAAAGCGGCTCGCTGGACGAGATTTGAATAGGCTTGTTTTGTGCTATTGCTGTTGACAGTGGAATGATTGACTGCCCACATGCGCCATCACATTATTTTAACAATGCCGGGGAAAAAAGAATGGATATTCATGCATAAGGGCGACATGTGTTTTTTGTTCGTACAGCTGCTGGAGGACCATGAAGTATGTTCATGTGGAGAAAATACATCTATTTTACATATCAGTGAGCCTTTGATGCAAAAGTGTATTCAAATAAAAGTGGATTTGTTTGTGGTGACCGTGTTATAATGAACACCGTGCTGTTCAACAACTGTTTTTTTTTTCCTTTTCAGGTCAGAAGCCATTTAACAAACTGTGACATGTTAATGTGTTTGTGCTCAGCCAGATCACACCTGCCAATAAATCCTAAACTCTGTTACTCAGCCTACTGTAAACAACTCGCATAAGAGTCGTGGGGGCTAGGGGGCATTGTGGTTCATCAGCATTTATAAAGAGGACTAGGCTTCCCTAAGGTTTTGGGCTTTAATACCATGCTGTATGTTAGTGTCTTCAGAGTCAAGAAAAAAATGTATCATGGTTCCTCTTGTGGTGGTTTTCTTACAGTTGGAGTCCAGCCAATTCCCTCCTCACAGCCGCTGTATCCGTTCAGGATAGTTTCTTTGAAACGTTGGGTGTGGTTTGGTACAAATAAAAATGCCACTGAAATTGATAGCGGGCCCGTCAAATGGCTTTTAAAGGTAGTAAATATCAGGCAGGTATAAATTTAGAGACAGATTTATGGAGCAGGTAAAGAACAGGATTGTGGAGGCAAGAAAGTATTAGTGTGGGAACTCAGAGATAAATGGAGAAAACATCAAGCGGGAAGAGTAGGCTATTTATTTCATATTAATGAATAGTGAAAGAGAGGCTATGGTCTGTTCTTGGGAACAGGATAGGTTTGTCGTCACCGGCGTGACCAGAATTTTCATTCATGTCGGGATTGTTTGTGAAATTTGAACACACCAATGAATAAATGCAATATAACGCAGCATCCATTAGAAAACACTCTCCAGAAAAATGTGAATGGGTATGTCAGAATGAAGAGACTCTCTCTATCTTCAAAATGGCCCAGTGCAGCATTGTTGAAGATACCCCTTATATAACTCCTGAAGGAGACTATAATGGCTCAAATGAGGACTTCAAAGCTGCTCTCGATTATTGATACAGGTACCTGTGCTTAACCAAGCAGCAGTTGGTAGTGCCCCTTTTCTGAATCTCTTCCTATCAGAGGCGGACCGTCAAGGCTTGCAAAGCCTTCTCTACTGGTCTAAAAATATCTGAATCACGGACTGATGTTAATTATATTTTGTCCATGAATTCTTATTAAATAATTCAGAATTTTCTTCCAGCTTCGTTTCATTACTTTTCCCCTGTCGCACTGCTTCTAGATGTGTGTTTTTGTATTCACGCCTTTCACCAATCACATTTCAGCCATCATTTGTTACCAGGGTCAGAAATCCACCTGGACAACTTCACAATCAGTTCTGCGTGCCCTGGAGCATCAAATGTGTTGATCAAACGGTTGCTCTAACCAATCAGATTTCGAGTTGTCAACCCAAAAGGGGTACCAAGGCCTTCTTGAAGGCGCTGGTCAACCATAGTGTTTGCACACTATGGTTGACAAGTCACTAGCCAGTCATAATTTGCGAAAACGGCTCTCATCACAAGCTGCTAGTGACAGAATATACTGGCCAGAACTAGCACACTGTATCGGTAGCGAGCTGCATAAGCCAATATATTATGTTGATTTAATAAGTTTTTTCAACCCACAATGGCTGAATGAGGAGCAGATATGAATTTGTTTGGAGATTTACTGTCAAAGCCAACTGACAAGAAAAAAAGGACATCATTCGGAAAGGCCAGTCAGTTATTTTCTGGCTAATGGTACCCTCTAGTGGCCTTGTACTAAATCACACCACACTTTTTTTCCAGTCTGCATTGTTTCAGACGTAGCACTACTGATACTTATGTTTCAGACGTAGCACACCACTGCTTCCTATTGAATACAAACAAAGATGACAGAACATCTAACTTAATTAATGGTTTGATATTTTGTGGGTGGATAGTTTTATATTGTGGGCCGCACAGTGGTCAACTGAGTAGCACGTCGGCCTCACAGTGCAGAGGTCAACAAATGTATTATATATGTCGTGTAAAACGAATGGTACTGTAAGTGGTTTCGCGCTTACTATACGGCCCTTCAACACATTAACTCTGAATGTGAAAAGCATTCCTTAAGTTTGTTAAAAAACATATACATAAATAAGTAAAGTGCAAATTGTCATCCGGGGAGAAGTAAAAAGCACCCAGCAAAGGATGGGAAGACATGCATGAATACTAATGACGAGAGTGTTTAACCAATGCAGAGGTTATGGTCTTTTCACCTACTGCTGCATACTTCAGTCAACAGAGGATGCAGGACTGTCCTGCTGAGCTCTGATTCCAGGGCTTCACTGGCGGTCACAGCTCAGATAGCTCTGGTCCTCACAAATCAGGGTCCTTTCGATTATGACCGCCTCCCATGCAATGGTATTGTTTAAGCTTAAGTTTCAAGATTTTACTCCCGGTAGTACTCTTTTTACTTACTTTGATTGCCGCATTTTGTCTTTAAGGCAATTTACTCGTATTTGTTGACACGGTCATAATAATAATAATAATAATAATAATAATAATAATAATAATAATACAGTGGCCCAGGTAGTCGAGTGGTTAGCACACCGGCTTAACAGTGCGGAGGCTGCCAGTTTGCGTCCCGCTCCGGCCTCTCTGCGTGGGGTTTGCATGTTCTCCCCGGCCCTGCATGGCAGGCAGATTGACCACTCCAAATTGTCCCGAGGTGTGAGTGTGAGAGTGACTGTTGTACGTCTTTGTGTGCCCTGCGATTGGCTGGCAATCAATTCAGGGTGTCCCCCACCTCGTGCCTGAAGACAGCTGAGATTGGCTCCAGCACCCCCCGCGACCCTAATGAGGAATAAGCGGTACAGAAAATGGATGGATGGATAATAATACATTTCATTTATAAGCACCGTTCAAAACTCTCAAAGACACTTTACAGTCACGACACTTTTCTGTTTGGGTGAAGGCATCCTTGCCTTTCTTGATGATGAACCACCAGGCAAACCCAACAACAAAATTACAGAGCTGCATTAACATTGACTAACGCAGCATGGCGAAAAAAAAAATGGGGAGAAAGCATCGCCTCTCAGCACTTACACAGCCCAGGGAGATTTAAATAATAAAAAGTGCTGGGCCGCTGAACAAACAGGATAATTATGGCCTACAGTCTTGCTGTCGTTCAACTGGCACAGCCAAGCGGAAAGAAACATGTTATTAATGCTGAAAAGTTCTGCTAGGAGCATTAGAATAAATACATCTGAAAGTGGAAGAATGGTTTTTGATCATTTGACCGGTGCATCCTTCCTCCCTCCAAAAATAACGAAACATCAATTCCGTGGACTTGTTTTAAAGTGTTGCATTGTGCTGATATGCAAACTTATTGCAGCTTCTCAGTCAATATTTTTGTTTTTAAATTTCAGAATCAACAGACTGAGTTGATTGCCCTTTATAATTTGTACCTTATATGTCCCTTCCAATGGCTATGCCCTCAATGGTAACATTTCAAACTCGACTGACTAAAATTCTATTTCAAACACTAAAATTCTATTTCAACAAACAAGTCTAGTTAAGAAGAATCCTGATGATTAACTTAGCCATGTTTGTTTGTTTGTTTGTTTGTTTGTTTTTTTTACCTAAATTTACTGACCCAATGAGGTCTTCAGCTAATGCTCGGGGACGGTCTTTTCCCCTCAATTTGGAGGTCTCGCTCTAACATGTGTACATCTGCCAGCAGCACAGTTGCGGTTGAACAGATGGTGTCCTAATGGAAAGAGCTTGTCTCCATTAGCTGGCCTGCCTTGCTGTAACATAGTCATTGGTGGCAGTCAGTGCTGTTGGATTGCCGTACGTTTCCAAATGTTGCAACACATAAGCACGACACTTCTTGATTTTTAATGTCTGTCGCACCACATGGCCCATTCATATTCATCAAGTCTTTGCTTCCCACTTCCTTCTTTGAATTCTAAAGATGGCAGCACCTACAACCGCAAATCAACTTTATTTTGCTTTATTTATGATTTGAAGCTGCGAAGATCTAACTTGATGCCACCGTTGCGAATGGTGTCTTATTTCCTTCGAATTTCAAATTAACAGATTCAAATGAGTTGTGATGTTTAGTGCTGGCTAACCTGTTGTTTACATCTCATAACATGCCCGGGCACACAAACTGCGGGCCTTCTCTGCAGCATAATGAGAAATGCATGCTCCAATTCAACTGCAATCGTTGTGCTTGTCAAGTTTACATCTTCTGTTCATATTTCGCTATAGTCGTGCAGAGACCTTTCAATCGAAGAAGCCACTTAACACCAGACTTTGCATATTAATTATAAATGTGTTTTCAGGGCAAGACCATCCAGATTCCTGGTGGCAAATGGAAAGTTAAAAAAAGCCTCATGCTTCTTATTTTTTTAATGTAGATTGTGGATGTCTCCGATGTGGAAAGGCCACTTCTACACTTTAATTAGCATCCCAAGAAAGTAAATGGGAGAGAAGCTAATGGCAATTTCTAAATGTAATAGGATGTGACCTGCCTGGATCCGCGCTGCACTGTATTGTGTTCTATTTGTCAGGATGGTCCACTGAGTTCTTTTTTCAAAGGAGAATAGTGCCCCAGTCATTGCCATGGCAACCCAGTATTGCTTTCTTTTTGAGGTAATGGACACCTCTCGTACTGCCTGTGTTGGTGCAAACTTGTACACCAGACATTTAAAAGATACTCGGGAACAATTGTTTTGGGTGAAGAAATGAAATATACACCCCCTTGAAGTCAAACACAATAAACTGGTTGTTTTGATCATTTCTTTGAGAAACAACTGGATACTCCCTTTTGTTGTGCCTCTAAGCCCCCCCCCAAAAAAAAGGTATTCTAATTAGCTCAAGTTTAAAAGACCATGGAAATGTAAGAAGCCTGAAACTGAATAGCTCATGCTCATATTTCATTACATGTTCACATATATGAGTATTATGATGACAAATACATTAAAGTGCTAAAAATAAATTGCCTTTTACTATGTTAAAGGACAAAAAAGGTGCACTTGAGTTCCCAGCTTCAAGCAATAACAAGTTAACTAATAAAAAAAACACACACCAAAAAAGCATCTGAGCTCCAGTCATGTGTAACACTCGAGAAAGAAAAAGATGTCGTGCTTGGAAATGATGAGTATGCATTTAATGTAAATTGATCTCCATATCATTGTCGACATGCTCAAGTTTTTAATATATGCAGTCAAGCACCAACCCAGCGTGTTGCCTTCAAAGATGAGAAAGTAAAAAAGAAAGATGATATCTTCACAATAATTAAAAAAATCGCTCGTTGTTTCTTACTCTGCGCTTTAAAAGAGCAACATTTCAACTTTGGTTCAGGATAATTGCTTTTTGATAGCATTCCAGCGGTGCCAAGATATCCCACAGCGAAACAAACCCAATGTGAAGTTTGGGGTAATTTTTATTTCTATAAACACGTGTTTACGGCATAAACATATGGTGAAAATGTGAAAACTTGAATTTTCTGTATTTATAGTAGATACATGACCAAACTGAAGTTCAAACGTCCTTCCAGGAATACTGGAGACAAGGACTAAGCTCTCACAGAAACATTTATATCATTGGACATTTAGTCCGCCACTATACTCAGCTTTGCACATTCTAAGCATGATACAACTTTCAAACGTCAAGAAAGATAATGATGTTATTCTCTTATAGAGATTTTGAATATTCATTGACTGTATTTTCTGGTCTATAAGACGCACTCAAAAGCTTTCATTTTCTTCAAAAGGTGACCCTAATACGCAGGTGCGCCTTATATATGTAGTTATATTGCGCCACAACAGGTCTTGCAACTACTTTCAGCAGCTACCGACTCCATTTCACCCTCCCTGTGGAAAAGGTAGTGCGTAACCCCAGCCTCTACTGTAGCGCCTTATAATGTGATGTGCCTTATATTTGGTAAAGTTTTATATCTTTATATATTATATTTGGAAAACTTACCATTCATTGAAGTTGCACTTTATACCCCGGTGTGCCTTATACACCGGAAAATAAGGGTAATCTGTTTTCAGGTGCTATACATCAGCACACATATCAAATCAATTGAATACCTGTAGCCATCTCCATTAAAATGCCTGAAAAAAAGCCTGTTAAATATTGCATTTTTGGATGTAGCAGAACACGAACTGAGCATAGTACTGCTATAAATAGGACGAGCGTGCGCTTGTCTCATCAGAAAAAAAACAGTTAAATTAAGTCAGAGTACTGAAATGATGGCTGTTAGATGAATAGCTTAGATGGAAAATGCAGATGGTATGTAGTCCTCCCCATTACAGTCCCTCTTCCGCACTGTCCATCCTCTGCACAATGTTGCTTTCACCCTCCATTTCCTACCACTGGCCCCTAAAAACAGTCCGTGCCATTCGGAGATGAAGCTTTTAATTGCATTTTCATGTAGGTGTTTTCTAAGGGTGTCATTCCCCAGGCAGAAGGGAGAGTGCTCCGAGACGAATTTTACATGTGTACAAGCACAGTCAAGGCCCACTAGGGGAAGTGTGCTGGAGTGGAGAGGTACTGGAAATGCAGACCCCACCGCCAACCTCCACCCTCGCCACCCCACAACCCTGTAGGGACACTTGAAAGAGCCGTTATAGCCACAGTATAAATAAATGCATGGCGGAAGCATTTTCCTCCTAGATGAAATGCCTTTAACCTTTTAGTCCCCATAAAAGCAGAAATTGTTCACTGGCATTTAACATTCAGATGTGTTTTTTTTCTTTCTACACTTCATTTCTAGATTTTTAAATTGTAAATTAACTTCATTGGATTCCAGCAACATATTGCACCTCTAAAAGATGTGGCAAGGATTCCATTTGTTTTTTGTAGTGGTTGCAGGGTGTGGGGTGTTCTGGAAAAATTCACAAAGGGTGCACTTCTGAATATTGAGACACTTTGTTTCCGCCTGTGGCAACTATTCAGCTGCTGTTGTGTCATCTGTCGAAAAATGATGATGTTTGCTGTAAACCTACTCACATGGCAAAAAACAGATTTTTCATTCCATCCATCAACTTTCTTCCCCTTATCCGGGGTCAAGTTGTGGGTGGAGAAGTTTAAGTAGGGACACCCAGCTGCTTCGTCCAGCACTTCTGGGGGTATTCTAGGGCATTCCAGGTCAGCCCGGAGAAAAGCAAGATTCACGCCTAAAATCTCTCAAATTTGAGATTAAGACGTATTGTCCTCCAGCTCTTTTATTTGTTTCGAGTCCCTTTGCAAATCTACAAAATCTCTATAATTCACAATTAACTCATTCACTGCCAGACGATGTGCAAAAATGAGTCCACTCCAGTGCAAGGGTCTTTGTTATCTTCACTCAAATTGCAGGACCCACATAATATTGAGTTTTGGACTACATAAACATTCAATACAGCATTAGAAACCTTATACTCTATTCTTTCATCAGAAAAGAAGAATTAAATCCATAGTTATATAGGTCTGGAGTTATCTGAGCTTGAAATGGGGGCAGCAGTCTAAAATACAATACAATATAAACATTTGCACAGTTACAGTATACACCTCAGTCTTCTGACATTTTTATTATGCTTAGTGTTGGTTAGTACATGTTAGTGGTTAGTGAGTCTGCATTTCTTGGAGGGCACAAACTCTCTTGGGGAACGACTTTACAGCCAACTGCACTCATTACCAAAAATGAAAATTTTGATAATGGGGATTTGCGCTATTTATCGTCACTCCCCCTTGTAATAATGATGGGTTAAAAGTGATCGTTCGTTCCTGATTCATGGCTCTTCAGGGTGTTAGAAGTGGGATGGTGAAATCAGCAGGAAGCCAGGTGTTGAACAGAATAAGTTATTTTTTGACATTGTGAGGTTGGTTGAGGGGAGACAGAGAGGAAAGAGAGAGAAAGATAGACGCGCTGGGGGAGCATTTATGTAAGATGAACTGGATGTGATGTAATAGGATGTGAAATCATGTAATGGCAGACAGGATATGACGTTAAAAATATGTCATGATGCTAAAAGAAATGTTAAATAATTTTGTGTGTTTTGGATTTTGGATGGGAGAAAGGTGCACATTTCTCCCCATCCAAAACAGTAGAGTTGGGCGACCACTAATTGATTTAGACTGATTGAGAAGGTGATTGCAACCACCTGGGAATGGCCAATTGCCGCTGGGACCTGATTGGCCAGAAGCTCAGGTGAAGCACCTTTAAAGCCAGCCTGAGCCAGTCTCTTGGAGGAGGAAGAAGAGGGACAAAGGACAAGCTGGAGAGCGGTGTTACCTGTGGTCTGTTGAAAGCTGATATCAACTTCAAATAAAGAAAACTCACGATACCCTTCCTGCATCTAGCTGAGTGAACTTTTATCCTCTTTCCACCTGCTTGCTGTCTCGCCGCACGACAAAATATATGACGTTAAAAATATAGCGAATTACCCCAACACTTAGAATATCTTGTTTTTTACCTTTTCATGCCCACCCCCACCCTCTTGAGGACTGCAAATTTCCAAAAAATTTTGGGACAATTAAAGGCTTTCTGATTCTGATTCTTATTCTGAATACACACACACACACACACACATATATATATATATATAAAGTCTCGTTATATCGATATTCAAGGGAGTCCGAAAAATATCGATATAATCGGGACTATCGATATATCCGACCCTGTTTGCATGTAATTTTCTCCGTGCGTGCATAGAAATAGTATCGATATAATCGGGACTATCGATATATCCGATATCGATATAACGAGACTTTACTGTATATATATTGGTTGATATAGGGCTTTAACAGCAGCTGAAGCTGTAACAAACCCCTAACATGGACAAAGGGAAAATGCTGCCTCCTCGTGGAAGGGAAAAAAACATTGCCAGAGGTCTGATCAGCGCTTCATCGGCACCCCCCTCCCCCGAAGAAAAACCATAACCCGAACAAAAGCAGGAATTGCGCTCAATGTCACACTTTTCGATTTCCAAATAAATTCAGAAATGGCAGCGAATGAGTTAATAATAGGCTTAGACTGTGAAGTTGATGCCACCCAAAAAGGCTACAAACTGTGACCAAAGGTATTATTGTCTGCTATAGGCTGAAAACATAGAGTACATATAAATTAAAAAAGTGGTCCTTTTTTAACTGATTCACTGCCATTCCCAAATTTATTTGGGAATTCAAAAGCATTTCCAATGTGTTCGAGTTTGGTTTTAAAGTGTCTCAAGGAGCTCTCGGTTGTACATCTTGGAAGTTGTGTGTTGCAACATTAATAGCTGGTTCCCTTGCTTGTCTTTTCTCTTCAAATTGTACAGATGGCTTGTGTGGGTTATTTGTGCAGCCTAAATGATGGACCAGCTTTCCATCTGTCTTACTATTCTATCCGAGTTACTTCGGGGTTGAGTGAACGCTGGCTGTGGCTGCCGCTTCTCACCCACAGAAAAACTTATCCTGTGACTATAAAGGGAGCGTGAGAGTTTTGAAAGGCGCTTAAAAATAAAATGTATTATTATTATTATTATAAAACAAGAGGGTGAAAACTGGGCTGTAGTTTGGACACCAATATCTATCAACAATGTCTAAGTTCATTTTTTACTGTACTGCACTTTGCCTGTTATATATTTATATTATAAATGACCATATACAGCATTATACACGATGTGAATTGATAATTCAATTTGATTTCTCAACAAATAGCCTTTAAGTAGTTTGGCCTGTTACCTTCCAGCATGCCGATTACTTGTACATCTCATTTGTTTTCTCTCTATGCTTATTTTCATTTTAGGTTTTTTAATTAAAAAAATATATAAATTACAACAGTTCATCGTGAATATATGAAAAAAACACCCTCATTCTCAGTAATTAAAAAAAGCTAAGTAGATATTACACCTCAAAATACAACATCTACAAAAAAACTCAAAATTAAAGTAGGGTGGTAATTACAAAGGGGGAAAACGTTTCCTTTCGGCTTTTCTCTTCAGGGGTCGTCGCCACAGCGAATCAGTGTCCTCCAGCAACCCGGTGTTGTGCATCCTCATCAACAATAACAAAAAACAGGAGGCAATACACGACTGAGTATGAGGGAACACGAAGAGGACTTTCCTGAATGGCTGAAAGACATGGATACTTGGCAGGAATATGCAGTCAGTGGAGACCTGCATCTAAGAGTCAATAATAAAATGAAAAAAAATGTTTTTAAATTCGTTATCTGGGCTCTTTTTTATTTTTTGTTTTTTATTTTATTTTTTTTAAACAGATACACTCTATTTTATCATGTCACAACATTCGGGACACCAGCAGACTGAGCCTGGGTCCAAAGGTAATTATGAGGTAATTAATCCGTTGAAACATATTCACAAGAGTACACAGGAGGCGTAGAAAGAACGCTACACATGGAGTGCATAAAAATTCTGAGAAACTGTGGCGAAGCCAACGTGCCAGAGAGAGAATTTCCTTGGGGACCATGGTACAGACATCACAGCAATCCCACGATTGCGCGCAAATTATGCCCTTGGGGCTTTTGCACAGTATAGAAACGGCATTAAAAGAAACTGTGGGACAATGTCAAGCTTTTCTAATGGGAGACACATTGATACAGCTCTTGTATTAGATAGATTGTTTTAATTTTGGAGGAGGAGGGAGTGGGGAGGGGATGCTAAACTTTAAACTGCATTTGGAACATGTCCCCGTATGAGATTCTGATTCAATGGCACTCAATGAAAAGAACAAGCATTGTTGTTTCTAAATTTGGGTGTCCAAATTTTCTTCAAAAACACTTTCATTCTAAGCATATTGTTGATATTTAATACGAGAAGACAATATTTGTACCTCAGAAGCATAGTGGCAGAAAAATTCAACCAGCCAATATTGCACGCATTGAAGTAAAAGAACAGCTTCGGGCTGTACATCAATGTGACATGACAGATCATACACGGGATCTCTGCCGGCTCATTTATAAAGCTTGTATCTACTGAAGCCCCAAAAACTGTGTGCAGCAGTTTCCAATCTCTACATCTAACAGAACAGAAGCAGGCCCATAAGTATCAGCGGAGAGGGAATACATTTCAAATTCGGAATACAAAGACGAGACAATTGAAGGAATGTTGGAAACAATTTGCTCTGTTTAAAATGACGCTTGTTCGTGTTGGAAATGTTCTGATTTTTCAGAAGTTTTAAGGTTGACAGGCATACAAGACATGTATTTACTTTTTTATTAACAAAGAACAGCAGCTAAGGCAAGCGTCAAAACAAAGATGGAAATAACATAAATTGAGCAAGAGCCAAAAACGGAACGAGTGTAATATGAGAGTGTCTTGACAAAATCGACAGGATCCAATAATTTTGATGCTGGACAGGTGCACAACAGGAAAATCGAGAATGCCTCTGCCACCCCCTGTGTCACGTCACAGATTTAATAGTAAGGCCAGCACTGATGAGCCTCCGACTTGAACGCAGAAGTCACACCAGAGTCGAACTTTGCCATAGTGATGTGTGTGTGACTGCCTGGCATCATCAAAAGATGCATGCGGATGTTGTCCTTGCTGCTTCAACGACCCACCCGCTTCTAACTCGGAAGCGAGTAGCATGAGAAAAGGTCGCGCCAAAAGCTTTGTGGGTGATAAGAAGGTTGCTGTGAGCCAATGCTGTCAAATCGGAAAAGAAGAACTATCGTTCGGCACTAATAACATTAATAATATACCCATCACTTTGCTGCTGTGAAATGTAAATTTCTCCACTGTGAGACTAATAAAGGCAAATCCAATCCAATCCAATCCCATCCAATCCAATCACTTTATACAGACCAGCATATTTATTCAAATAATCATTGACATTTCTGGACCACTAATTAATTTGTCGCAGTGGATGACCAGATCTCAATGAAGTTGAAACCACAAATAGATCAATGATTGCGGCTTCAGAAATGCCTCCTGGATACAAACATGCTGGGTTTGCGAACAAAATAAAACATGTTTTAAGTACAAACACAATTATTTTGGGCCCATCTTTGAGAATTTACTTTTTGAGAATTTACTTTTACTTTTAATTCTGGCACGCGGTTGATCAACCACATTCACTTGAATTAATCACGAAATAAACGAACCAACCCTGAGTGCATTCACCAGGACGAGGACAGCTTGCACAATGAGTAAAATAATCATCTTCCCACGCCAATTTAATTAAATTGCGTTTCAAAGAAAAGAAGCTTTCATCACCATCTTCATCCTGATCATCACCATCCTCATCATCGCCATTTTCAATCAATATAAAGAGGGGTGCGAACTCTGCAGTCTTTACTAAATTCAAACAGTTGTTGCCAAATTTAAGACAGCAAATTGTGAAGCTCAATAATATCCAAAGTATCATCAAAACACCATGCTTATACATTGGAAGCAGATTGAGCACCGCACTGGAACTTTACAATCTGCAGGATTCCACGACATTAATCCTCTGTCAGCGTTTGTATTCCCTTTTGGTTGATATTATCAGTCAAAATTTGGGTAACTTTTTCCCACCTTCTTTTATTATCAGAGCACCAGGAGGGGGCCATGAGAGCAGAAAGCAGCATTTTGTAATACATCAGTCAATATTCCCGCACTGCTGCAAGACCATATATATATATGTATGTATACAGCTATGTATACATATATGTATACATAGATATATACAGATATATGCATATATATATATGCACGCATGCATGCACGCATGCATACATGCATGCAGACATGCAGACAGACAGACAGACAGACAGACAGACAGACAGACAGACAGACAGACAGACGTATGGGTGGGTTCGTGTCCAGTCACTGAACCACATTTTCCCTCCAAGTTTCTTTTTAAAGCATCACAACAGCGCTTTGCCATTATGTTGCCTGACCTGTGCAGCCCCTTGATATTTCCTCCAAAGCTCGGTTGCTTTAAAAGCTTTGCATGAAAGGTTCAGACCAAAACGATGTCACCTTTCTTCTTGACACAGTAAAGACGATAAGCAGTATGCAAAGTTTGGAATGGTGTCATATACTCTGCAAAGAAAGACATTTCCCATTTCTGCACGTTATAATCATGTGGCCAGATATGCATTTCTGCAACTCACAGACAGTTTAACATACAGTAAAGTCTCGTTATATCGATATTCAAGGGAGTCCGAAAAAATATCGATATAACCGGGACTATCGATATATCCGACCCTGTTTGCATGTAATTTTCTCCGTGCGTGCATAGAAATAGTATCGATATAACCGGGACTATCGATATATCCGATATCGATATAACGAGACTTTACTGTAATTGAAAAATAAATTCTATGTGTATAATAAAATGAAAGCATGTATAGTTGGTCTGCTTCCTACACACTGTAAATTGACATACTTGTGGTGATTTGGAAAAACTATTTTCTGCACCATAAGGTGCACATAAGAGCATTCAAAAATGCTCAAATCGGCCCGTTTGTCAGTATGCATGTGTCTGACATCACCGTGTGTGAGTGTGTGTGTGTGTCTCCAGAGAGAGTGAGCGTTGGCTTTCCATCACACAGTTGACTTGTAACATTTACCAGTTTGTGCCTCGATCACACATCTTATTTCGCAACACCTGCAAACGTGCACTGGAGGAGGCCAGCGCCAAATTCAATGTACATTGAAATGATGCGCATCCATGAAAAAATGCAGACTTGAAAGATGTTTTTCATGAGATAAAAAAGTTAAAAATAAAAAAATAACAATAACAATAAAACAAAATCATTCTAAAAGACAATAACACGGCAATTACCAATATGGTTACATGCCAAAAGAGTCCAAAGGCACAAACAGTTACGAACAAAAAGGACAACTTTGCAGACTTCTTATTGAACAATTTGAAAATTCAACTGGACATGAAGGATCTGATCTTACATTTGGATGTAAAATGTTCCCCAGACCTCCCATTTAAAGCTGAAAAATGCATTCTTCAGTTGAGCACTGGTGGAAGTAGTAGTCTTAGTTGAACCTGTTAAATCGAGTAGTTTGTGCCGCCTTTGCACATGGAAATCTTTAGTACAATACAATCCAATACAATAAATATTGACAATACAGACTGACAGATGAATATGCCCAGGCCAGTTAGCTTGGATGTGTTAGTTTCAGATAAGTGTTTAAAAGCGAATGAATGGGTGGAAGTGTGGTTTGAAATTGTCATTGTTGCATTGTCAGAAGATTTAAGCAGTGTATAAAACTGACATTTTTTTGCAGAATAAATATGGGTGTGTTTGGGAGCTAGGTTTTGTCTATCAAATGCTATTATCAGAACTTGCAAACATACGGAAGAATCTCAGAGACAGACAGAATGACGATGAACATGCATTTCTGGCACTCACGTCTTATTGTTTGGCGAACTCAAACTTGACGCGGTTTTATTTATGTTTTTTTTTAATGTTATTTTTGACAACATGAGCAACTTGGTCACTTATGTTCACTGCCTCTCTTGAAAGTCTATGCCCGCATCCACTGCATAAGACTCAGACACTGCATTTTGTTGTTTTGATCACACACCCGCTATGATTTCTTGTGTTTTTTTTCACATGAAGCAGGCGATCTTAGAAGAGTGTGCTGTATATGAAATATCGCTCCTTCCTATCAGTTGTTTGTCAGGTCGTGTGTGCGTCTCCCTTTCATGCTTTCTCTGAAGAACACTGAGACATACACTTGTTCTGTTTTTGTCTTGGACAGAATTGAGTTTCTTTCTTTTTTTTGAGAGGGGGTTGTTCTTGTTTTGCTTTTGACAGAACACACTTTTCTCTCTGCGTGAGAAGGGACAAAAGTTGCTCAATGTCAAACAAATGGTAATACTTTGTTGCATTTCTAGTAATTATGAAAAAGTGCGGCAATGTTTTCTGACTTCCCGTTGTGTTTCGCCAAGATTATCAATTCTCAACAATTTGGTTGGACTTCATTGTATAAAATGACTATTTTTTTCCTTCAGTCCTTTCTGTGTTGTCACGCACGCGTATAATTTGTGAAATTCCTGACATAATAAATGAAAACACATTTGACAAGGAGCTTTGCGTTGCTCTCACAAGGACTCAAGTTCTTGTACCACCGACATGAACTGAGGGACTGGGGCGAAAAACAAAAAGTCAAAGGGCTATTGAAATTTAGAATAGCATAACAATGGATTTGAAAGAGTTAATTGGAGTGAATTGTTTTTTTGAAATTCTAAAGTGAGAAAACAATTGCTGATCAATTGTCTGCTCTCATTCTCTATCAGTTTTCTCTTTCTTCACTCGAGCGATCCACGCACACGTCAACGACATGTAGCAAACATCGGCAATAATGAACAGCCTCTTCAGGCATTGCACGAGGCATGAAGTGCACAACTTGTCAAATGAAAATAATTGCACTCTTCAGTGTCTTTATTTCCCTCATGCATTCCGACTGTATAAGTGATGAATTGACTGACGAGTGCAAACAAGCCGTGCCTTCTCAAAGGAGCTTACAGAGGGACGCCACCACTTTGTTTTTGCCTTCTTTTTTTTTTACGGAAACGCACACCCCACCATGTCACTCGAACGTATTTATTTTCAATTGCAAAGTCACTGTATGTAGTTTTGATACGTTTCCTTTATTAAAAGCTTGATGTCATTCTTTTGAACATGAACAAAGAACATGGCATCCAGAGAACTTATAATCATGTTATTAAATGTGAGTTGCTTTGGGAAAGTTTCCTTCCCATGTGTCATGGTTTGCGAGGTGGTGATGGTGGTTGTGGATCCCCAAAAAGCAGGCAGGAGGGATCAGCAGGATGTATTTGACAAATTGTATTAAAATAAAGTCAGCAGGAACAAAATCTAAAACATCAAAGTCAGCTGAACAGATGTACCATGATCAAAGAAAACCAAGAGTAAAAGTCTGCCAAGATTAAACAAACCTGACAGGGTGCAGCAAACACATACAATGACCCGACACGGAATGGTCGTGTCGGGGAGTCCTTTTAACTGCCACTTATTGGAACGACCAACACATTCGCAACTGAGGGCGGCACCCACAGTACTACCCATTGGAAGCCAACCAGAACGTGACAGCCTGCTACGGATTGGAACGACCGACACCTGTGCAGGTGCCGGCGGGGCCAACAGCGCCACCCGTTGGTCGCCAACCAGATCGTGACACCATCTTGTCATTCCATGACAGTTTTCAGGTCCTGATTTTTGCAACTGTAAAACACATTTGAATCAATGACTGCATTCTTTCAAAAGCAAATCAGGCATTTGTTTTCTTTCAGAAGGTACTCTAAGGCAATTTCTACCTTTTTTTCTCTCCAAAAGACTCAAACGTGGTTTTCCAGGTGAATGAATGTTTCAAGCAGAGCGGCTTTGATTGAGCGCATTTGAGAGTAGGTGCATGCGGCATCGCACTGCCCTGCTCGTGTCGGGCCGCGTGTTTGGAGGCACTTTGGAAGCAGAGCGGAAAAGAAGCTCCGAATGGCCACCGTCCAGCTGAGATAATGGAATTGGTATGTTCTCCCAGAGATGTGTTTCTGGCTGGAGTTAATTCCGTTAATAGCAGCAAACTTCAATATTCAAACCCATTGCTGAGCTAGGTAATAATCACAGAGCACCAAGGGATGGCTTTTTGTTAGGTCGGTGATTGATATATAATGGATTGGGAAGTGACACACAAAGCTTTCAATTGTTCTCGAACCAGCGAATGTGTTATCAGAAAAAAAGTCTTGCCTCTCGATATTTAATTCATGACTGGATTATTCACACAGGGGCCTCACAACACACCAGAGATAAGAATTTTTGACAGCAAAATTTTACAGTCAACGGTTTTTGGCTACAAGTCGCTCAACAAGTCCCTCGGTTGTCACGGTTATTGTTTTGACGTAAATCTAAATTTAACTCATTCACTGCCAGATGTGCAAAAATGTTCCTTCAAATTCCAGCACCCACAAAATATTGAGTTTTAGGACTACATAAACATTCAATGCAGCGTAAGAAACCTTAGAGTCTCTTCTTTCATCAGAAAAAAATAGTTAAGTAATATGGGTCTAGAATAATATGAGCTGAACGTGGGGGCGTCTGTACATAAAGTAAATGCTGCCCCATTGTGGAAGGGGTAAAAACATTGCCAGGTGTCTGATCAGTGCCTTATCAGCACCCCGCTGCAAGAAAAAACTAAACCCGAACAAGTTCAAGAATGACACTCCATGTCATAGTTTCAATTCCCGAATAAATTTGGGGCTGCTGCAGAGGACTGACGGAAACTGGGGAGATTCAGACTGTTGTGTCAGTAGGAGTAACTCCAAATATAGCACTCTGTATTCCAAAGATGAATAAAAACAGCCTGTTTGTCCATCTGGTTGTAAGTTACAAGCTACTTGATTCATGTAAAACTGGTCTGTCAAGCTGGAAACGAACATTGCAACGCAAAACTCTCTTGTTTATAGCAGAATTCCGTGTTGACCAATAAACCAGTGCCAATTTCAACCGTTGTTTATTAAGTCAAGCAGCTTGTCGTGAAAGTTGCTTGTGTGAGCATCAGATTGAATTTCTCTCAGATATGCGAATAGCCTTGTGAATCTTGCACAGCTGGAGGAGTGTAGGGTGAACATTTTCCAAAATACTTCCTTAAATTGAGCTTAGACAAAATGGATGTATAGTATCGAGAAATGTTGTGAATGTTTTTTTACATATCTGTACAATGTACATCTTTGGGTTTTTGCCAGATATCAAGACACTTACAAGTTGCTCATTTGGTAAGCATCGACAGATGGCAACAGCATCTGGAACAGTTAGAAAGCCATACAGTCGACCTACACAATTAAATAGCATGTAGAGAAGCAATCTAGCTTTGACTTTTCAAAATCTGTGATGAACTCGTTTCATATACTGCAAATTAGTTAAGAATGTCCCTTTTTTATGTTTTAATTGTGTGAATATGGTGTGTGTGTGTGTGTGTGTGTGTGTGTGTGTGTGTGTGTGTGTGTGTGTGTGTGTGTGTGTGTGTGTGTGTGTGTGTGTGTGTGTGTGTACGTGTGAATGAAAAATTGAGAAGGCAGGAGCACACATTTTTAATATTTGGGTAGTGGATAAAGTGGCAAATGTGTGTGTGTGTATGTGTGTGTAATTAAACACATAAACCTATAAATCACGGGTGTCCAAAATCGGTCCTCGAGGGCCACCGTCCTGCCTGTTTTCCAGCTCTCCCAGGAGCAACGCACCTGATTCAAATCATCAGGACCATTTTGATGCTGCTTCAGAGCTGGCTGATGAGCTGATCATTTGAATCAGGTGTGTTGCTCCTGGGAGAGCTGAAAAACAGGCAGGACAGCGGCCCTCAAGGACCGACTTTGGACACCGCTGCTGTAAATGATCATCAACTAGAACATATCTCATCCTTGGGCTCTTTTTTTAAAGCCACAATGAAGCACAACGATTGCAGTCTCAAACAACCTGACATGCTTTTTCTATTTTGCAAAACGCAAAATAAATAGATTATACAAATAAATGGCGTTTTCCACAAGAAGAGAATTGATTTACAATGGCCTGGTCAAATCCAGGACCGGAATCTAATTGAAAATCTTTAGGGTGACCAAAAGAAAGCTGACACAGGAGATGCCCTTACAATCTCATACATCCAGGTTCTTTTTATAAGAAGAACAGGACAGATCAAGCCAAGTCCAAATGTATCATGTTGAGAGACTCAATCCTAAAACCAATAATTTATTTAAATTAAATTGTGGATTTGTCAAGATCACTGTAGCCCGCGGAATACGACGACATTGCATTTAAGATGATTGGTTAGGCACAGCAGGATTTCTTGTGTTGGTTACATGTTGCCATCTCACTTCACAAAGCCTGACGAGAATAGCAGAAAATGTCCTCGTGGTCGATTATATAGATACAGCGTACCCCGACACATTTAGACGGCACAGTGATGTAATATAAGATTTTTAAATAAAAAATGAAAGCTTCCACAGCTTTAAAATTGCCCAAATCCCCGCATAGACATCAGGAGAAATAGCTGCCCACATAATATCCAAACTTTTTTTTTTTACAAAAATAAATCAACATATTTGCTCTGACCCTCACAAGAGTCGTAGGACATGTTAAAGCATATACAGCTGTCTGGGAGCAATAGATGGGGGACACCCTGAACCTATTGCCAACCAACTGGATTGCAATTTAAAGGACAACCGACATCACTTTTTTGTTTCTTAACTGACATCTTAAAAACATGTTCTAGCATCTAAAATACCCAAAACACACAGTATGATATTTTTATTGAAATGCAAAACACCAATAAAAATGATTTCCAAAATGTGTCCAAAATCTGCAAAAAATTGAGCTGCAAATTGGGCATTTTCAGAAAGTCCCGCCCCCAATTCGTGACATCACGCCAAGACATCTTGCATTGCTGGAGAATCAAAACAATGGGTTCAGATTCGGAGAATATGCTTTCTTGTTACACATCCGGTTATGATTCAAATAGTTCTGAAGAGGAAAGCATACATGTTTGCAATCGATTAAAGAAGATCCTTCCGTGTCAATTTGAGGCATCTGGACTGCAATTTAGCGTCCCTGAAAAGAGGCAGAAAAATGGCGACCAGCTCCTGGGAAAATGAATCAGCGTTTCCACAGGCTGATAAATTCCTTCCATGGAGCTTGGACGCCCTCTCTGGTGGCTTTTGGGTGCAACACGAGGTTTTCAGACCAAACAAGTACAGCAAAATACATTGACGTGATGGAAGGACCGCTACAATGTGTCTTTTTTCGGTCCGGGGTGTTCCTTTAGTGACGTCACGTACGGACTCGTCCCCAAAACAAGACTTCCGGAATATTCAGCGTGATTCTTAAAACGTAAAATATAGCTATATGCGGTGGAATCTTATTAAAATACGCTCAGTAGAAGTCATTTGAAACCATTTTACAAATTATGGACACAACTTGTCTGGAGACGTTGGTTGTCCTTTAAATTGAAATACACCCCTCCTCCCTCCCAAATAATAAATGTGTTTCTTGTATCTTTGATTTGATTTCAATCTGTTTTACTTACTTAGTACCATTACAATCTTTGCAACTGTGCCCAAATTTGTATTTCAAAAGCACTGTGCATTTTCATCAGAGGAATGTAATCCCAATTTAAAATCGAGTTACTATGGCTCTTGTGTGTATAAAATTCTCACCGCTGATACATATTATTATTTGTGCCTTCCTTACAATGACAAGGCTGTCCTTTGGAGTGCGGCCTTTCACATGTTAGAAAGCCGTCTCAAGGTTAAGGGACTTCAAATACATTCAATTATTTTGTGTTGTTAATGATTACGTGCAAACTAAATACAGTAAAGTCTCGTTATATCGATATCGGATATATCGATAGTCCCGGTTATATCGATACTATTTCTATGCACGCACGGAGAAAATTACATGCAAACAGGGTCGGATATATCGATAGTCCCGGTTATATCGATATTTTTTCGGACTCCCTTGAATATCGATATAACGAGACTTTACTGTAATACTTTTAAAACACCGGAGAAGTTTTATTTCAAAATCTGAATGGTTTTCTTTTTGGACTGAGGCTGACTGCGTTGGCCTTGTCGGTCATAATGTGAATTCAACACATGTAAGGACAAAATCTTCAACAATATTTACCATGAGTTAATTTCTGCCAATAAATATGGATCACTGAGGATGTGAACACAGACTGCTCCAGGAGACTCGCCCCATATCTGATATTTTAAGCTAAACCAAAACAAAATATACCTGAAACAAGAGCAATTTCATGTTGTGAAGCATTTCCTTTTTTAGATAGTGAACAACTAGACTCAGTCCCATACTGCAGTTATTACCGTCAGATGATACATTCGCCCTTCTCCTTATATACACCACCCACATTGTTGCTATATGAACATTTCTTGGCACCTAATATGAACGGTAGTTCAATGCACTGCAGTAACAAAGGAGCAACAGAAGACCAGCCCTGGGGCGGCCAAGCTATAGCCTGCCTAGCCCAATTTACTGGAATGGTGACAGTCTCTATTAGGCCTAATCTTTTCGATTGCTGACTCAACTTGTGCCCATCCCGAGAGAAAGAAAAAAAAGCTAAATTTGAACAAAGGGTGCACTTTGAAATTATTTTCAGTGGCTCCTAAGCACACATAAAACTAAAATATCAAATGTTATTTTGGTTTCAATGCAAGGTATACTTACATACATCCCTCTCTACGGAAATAGTTATGGTGGAGCAGTCTATAGAGAAGGCATGCCCCACACTCACAGATTGAAGATAGTCATGTTGGTCTCAGAACACACTTGGCACTGTAGTTTGTCCTTGCCTCGTTTAAAGTCTTGCCTCGGGCGTTTCAGTTTGGGTGAGTGTCAGAAGGTCACACAATCATCAGTTCTCGCAGTGCCATCCATTTTTCGATGTAGACTTTGGCCAAACATAAATACAGGTGTTTTTGAAGGTATAACTCATATTTTTGTAAGCCTTGTGGCCTTTTGTTCACACAATAACTCTGTTTTAAGTCACAGAAAATGGATTCCTCGAGACACAGACACACACGCACGCAATCATTCAAAACAGATTATTCCTCTCCGCCCGTGTTGACTATTTGAACTCTTCCAGCTTGGGTCTCCATCCAGGTTTTTGTCGCCAAATGGCATACAGTATTGTTGATTTGTCTGGAGGTGGGGGTGGTGGGAATGGGGGGGGGGGGGTGAACACAATGGACAAAAGCATGTGTGGCAACGCACATCCATTACTTTGCTCCTTGCGGCTTTGAAAGTGATGTCGACAGCTTTTGCGCAACGATGTGCGTTTTTCTAAAACAATAGAACTCTCACCTGGCTTTGTGCGTGTGGATTTGATGAGGCATGCAAATACGAAAAAGAAAATCTCTCAGCAAGGATTGTAAATGAAAATTGTGTTGGATAAGAAAAAAAATATGTTAATTGGAGAACTTTGATTTGTGATGGGCTAATGGTGTTATAAATTAGAATACAATCTAAACAGACTGGCTGACAGCGTTATGAATCAAAACTATTGTCTCATAAATTGAGAAATTGAGCATTTATACTAAATGATGACGATTATGCAATTAACAACTCTCAATGCAAAACATTTCAACAGTGGAGCATTAAATCTCAAGATTTTAATAACATATATATATATTCTGTTGATTATACATCAAGAGGGAATATGATAAAAGTTCTAGGACACTCCAAAAATAAATGCTGGGTGATACAGTATAATGAAAATGCTTATTATTTCAAGATCTATACAAAATGTCATGCTGTATAAATGTTCTTACAATGATATGTATCTAACTGTCTTTTTAATACCGGTCTAACAAGATTATTTTTGTTATAGTTTGTATAGTTTGTGAGCTCTGCAACTTTCTGATATTTCTTCTGTCAAAACATTGATTTGCCCACATGAGATTTATTTTCCTGTCTGAGTGAGATAAAAACTTCAGTTTGTAAAATGTCACTCTCTTATGCTTGCGGTGTCTGACCAAAAGACCTCAAATAAAATACAAGAACATAAATCAGCAGAATATTTAAGAATCATTCTTGTGCTCATATATATTTTTTAAGAGTCATCATCTGTTAGATATTTTCCAAAGCTTGAGTCTTAAAATATTCAGTTTTAGACTAGGGGATGCAGAATGGACCCCCCCACACATTCCCCACACACAGAAACACACTTGTTAATTTATTTACTTTTGTTAACACATGTTATATAGGTATTTGTTACTTGCTACTTTTTAGAGTAACTTAATTAAGAGGCATTGGATTTATTAATAAAAAACGAATGTACCATTTTTTTATACTTACTAGACTTCATCAATTAATACAAATAAAACATGTCCCAATATGGTTACCTGTCTTGAAAATATTTTGTAAGGCCGAATTTGTGAATATATAGGCAAAAGCTGCACTCAGTCTGTGGACACAGATGGATATTCAAAGATTCACTGATCCTCTTTCTTTTCATTTTTTTTCTCCCTCCAACTGCTGTCCAGATTGTCTTGGATTAAAATATTTGCCTTGTGTCCTTCCACCACAATTCAAGGCTCATAGGTAATGTTGCAAATACTTCCTAATGTTCAGCTGTGGGAAATAAGTAAAAAAAAACATTTTTAGTTTAACAGATAATGATTTGCAACTAGTGGGAAAAATAAAAAATAAATACAAGCAAGAGTGCAGCCAAGCAGGGTGGACAATATAATATATTTATGGCCTTAGAAGTTCAAGATATAAACTGCTGCCTCAGGCCTTGGGATTCACCTCTAGCCTCATCACAGCATCAGTGTTTCCACCGTCCCGTGCAAATGTGGCAAATGTGGCCGTTGATGGGCTGTCTAATGTGAGAACTGCGGCCTGGCCTGGAAGAAGTCGTCGCCTCGCCTCATTTGGTCGCTTCATTGCACTCTCTGAAATAATTGATGAGTTCTAAGTGACTAAAACACATCGTCTATTTTTTTCAGATCTTTACATTTTAATATGGTTGAGACAAAAGTTTAGTCTGGGAAAGAAACTTTGAGCTCTTCAATGGAAGTGTTGAGGCTTTTCTAGTTGCTTCAATCATATACGGTTGAACCTCATCATAACATACTTCAAGAGACATAGTGAACCTATACGCCACAGCGATAGTTTATCGCCACCCCAAAAAAATGGCCACCAATGGCAATATATAATACAGTATGGACATTTGTGGTGGTAAAAACATGCATATGCTCTACAATCTAAACATGTCAATTACTGTTATGTATAAACAGAGTGAAGAAACAATGATTTTATTTGACATAAAAATAAAAACCATACCATTACTACTCCATCTCTGAGGCAGGCCAGGAAATGAAAAGGGCCTTCTTCAGTTTGGGATGTGGTGCGATCCAAAACCCTTTATCGTTATTTTTTAATCTTTCGGCCTCAAACGTTGCTATGATTTTGTTGCTATTACGGATGATTAGTGAAAATGTAAATTGCTACAACAAACTATGAGTCAATCTTCAGCATTGCTAAGCAAAGGCTTGGAATCCCGTGCTATAAGCTTTGCTCATAAGCAAGGTCGCCGTGGCAATTTTTTGCAGTAATTCCTTTGTTAAAAAAATATGGCTGTTATGAAGAACTTTACATTATAAAGGTCTTTGTTGGCACCAAAATCGGGAAATGGAAAATGAATGACGTGGAAATAGGGATTTTCAAATGTGAACGTAAAAGGTGTCAAAACGTAAACAGTATTTGTTGAAAAGAGGTTTGACTGTACTTAGAAAATGCTTCTGCACATGAAAGAGCATCCACATTTCCTAGCGCAGGTTGTTCATAACAGTTCTTTGGTATTCTCAAAATAACCAGAAAGACTCAAATAATGTCTACATATATCACAAAGGTTGCCGTGTTGCTTTGTCATTTCACGACATGTTGCGGCTCTGACGAGTCATATTTGCCGAGTGCAGCACCGTATAAAATGATTGGCCCAATGTGAATTAAACATCGCTAAATGGCCATGCTCAGTGAAAAATTGTGAAGATGAAAGAAGATCATTAGAACCATTTCACTGACTTTAGAGATGATGAATGTGTAGAAAACAAGGACTGCAGTTGGCGAGGAAGAACATGTTTGTTTCTGTCAAAAGACCCCATGACAACTGTTAGTCGCATCAACAACAACCTCCAGAGGGTAGAAGTGATGGGAGCACAATCTCCTGTTTGCAGAAGAAAGTACAGAGGATTTAGCAGAAGATGCAAAACACTAATTAGCCAGAAGAATAGGAAAGCCAGGCTGGGCTTTGCCAGTGCTGCGACAAGCCTTAAAAATCCCAGTAGAAAGTATTTTGGTCTTTGAAACATGATACCAAACATGCAGGCTCATCTCTGAAACATAGTGACGGTAATGTCATAGCTTAGACTTTCACAATATATTCAGGGATTTTTTTTTTTTTGCAATTTTAATTGATAAACAACACAGCGGCAGCAGCAAAATCAGCGGAGAAGACGACAGCAAATTTTGTCCGCTAATTTGAAGAGGGATGCAATCAAACTAATTAAAAAGTCCTTCATCAAGACTTAAGATAAGGCCCAAAGCACACAAGCAACCCTCAAAAGAATGCATCAAGGGAAATAAAAGGAAGGACTTAAACTGTATCGAGCATGCATAACATTGCATATATTTTCTGATGTCAGTGAGTCAAATGCTCGATGCGGTGATCAGAAAAAAAAGTCTTGACTTTCTCATTACATTAATAAAATATTTTTATGGATTGAGCCGAGTCGCTTATTGATGACTGCCCTGCTATTTTTTTTCCCAAGTTGCTTACATTTTTCTTACAATGGCCTCACGGTTCCAAACTTACAACCAGGACTCTATCATTTTAAATTCATCCTCAATAACACATTGCGTCTGGAACGCACCGAGAAAGTGACACACAATGCACTTCGTGTTGATCCGTGTTGATGGAAAAATTAGAAGGAAAACATAAATAACGCGATGGTGAATCGTTGTGTGTTGCACCAAGACTACTATTTGATACTAGCTGACACAAATTCCCAGAAGACAAATCAGCCCATTTCCGACGGAGCTTGGGCGCCATCTTGTGCATTTTCTGGGACGCTACATTGGAGTCCAGATGCCTCAAAATGACACGGAAGGACTTCTTTAATCGATTGCAAACATTTATGTTTTCCTCTTCAGAACTATTTGAATCATATTCATAACTGGATGAGTAACAAGAAAGCATCTTCTCCGAATCTGACGCCATTGTTATGATTCTCGAACAAGGCAAGACGTCTTGGTGTGACGTCACGAACAAGTGGGCGGGACTTTCTGAAACTGAAACTTTCTGAGGTCATTTTGAAGTAGTTTTGGGGCACTAAGTCATTTTTATTGCTGTTTTTCATTTGACTAAAAATATCAGTCTGCGTGTGTTGGGTATTTTAGATGCTATAAAACATTTTTCTGATGTCAGTTAGGAAACAAAAAAAGGTGTCGGCTGTCCTTTAAATCTCCATTTTGTAGAAACTACCAGATAGGTTTTTTTGGATTGGATTTGGATTTGCCTTTACATTTCATAGCAGCAAAGTGATGAAAGGAAGCCCTCATAGTTAAAGCAACACATGCTCTTAGAATAGGAACCGATGGAAAAAAACATCACCAAATATATAGAGAATTTAATAATGTGCTCATGTAAAATAATATTTTAGATGCAAATAATAAAACAAGCACAATGCGAGACATACAAACATACTACAAAAAAAAACAGAACTATAATGTTGCGTATCATGTATGTATAAATTTCAGCAACCGGAATTTGCTATAAAAGAGACAGCAGAACAATAGTAGGTATTAAATGCACTCATATCTTCTGCAACGTGTGCACTCAGATTGCTGTGGTGACGCATAAGCATTAAAGTAAACTGCTGCTCACTAGCTGATCAGCAGTTTGATGCCTCTAAATGGCTCTTAAAATTATCATAAATATGCCTCCCGGATGACGGCCTTCAACTGAATAGTAATTGGGGGGTGTGTGGGGTAGGTAATTCAAATTACGGTCCAAGCAGGTTATTCTTGAGATTATGATCCGCATTGTCCTCTACCCATCTTTGATGTGTGTGTGTGTGTGTGTGTGTGTGTGTGTGAGGGTTTAAAGGTCAAATATGAGAGTGTTATAAGATAAGTAATTTTTTTATTTGTCTCACAGGGGAGACATTTGACATTTAGAACATCAAAATAAGATTTTAAAAAATGAACTGTACAGATTGTAATATAAATTATAAAATGCAAGCATCTATGCAACTACATATATGGTGCATAAGGTGGTTGTGCTATTTGCAACGGGTGAGAGGGGTGTGGAGTCCAGATTTTCAAGTGTGTCTATTCCATAGCCCTCATAATGAACGGAGCAAACTTTCTGTTTGAGTCGTCAAAATAAAACGATGGCTGCCATGGGCTGTTTTTCTCCACCGTGACAGAAGAGGGAAAAAAATTGTGTGAGAATTGCACCTTTACTATAGCAATCTGATCATTTGTCACTGAGAACATACACACGAACGGTAGACCGATGACTCGAGGCATTTTCATCTTGAGAACATGCCTCCCACCGTACCCCTAATGGTGCGGGAGGTAGTCGTTCAAAACACTGTTCTCAGGCCGGAAAACTGACATTTCAATAGCAGGATACAGTTGTAGGGAAAAGGAAAAACGAACTTCGACGGCGCATCGCTTTTAAGCTTCAGAAATGTGGGGCAATCATTACTGCTGGGCACTGCTTGAAAATGTGACTTTGATGTGGATGTGATGTGCAAGTAGAAAGGAAAAGAAGAAACGACGTAGGAACGGTAACGACTCAGTCAGTTGCAATCCTGTTAAGTGTTACGTTTTTTTTTCTTCCCACTCGCACTCCCATTATATGACCCTCCTACATGGACATCGTGAATCATAGAATAAATCATGCTTTAATAAAGACAATCAATTTCTGAAGGGTTTTGGACTGATGGTTTCCTGATATAGTGAATCAGTGCTCAGTGACGTTCGGAGCAGACTCTCATAATTACATCTTGCAACAAATTCCAAGTGAACGGTCAGATGCTTTCATCGTAGACCTTCTGTATAATTGCTGGGCCGCGATTGACAATGACCGGCACATCCGACTGCCAATGACGTTCGATAAAATCCTGGAGTATATCAATATGTTGTGCTAAGGTCGACTCATGTGATCTGAAGGAAAGCTAACAATGAATTATTAGTCAAAAGATTGTATGGTTGTCCAAAGATCCAATACTGGCTGATGAAGCTTATCATTTTGTGAACAGTTCTTTGCATACCTTATGAGATTATCTCGTAGTAGTAAAATCATTTGCAAGCATGCTGCAAAGCTTTTTTCTCCCCCGGGTACTTTTTTTTCTACAGATTATTGTCCACTATTACGCAAGGCATTTTCATTTACCCCGGCGCTTTGAGGATTATATCACCATAGAATTTTGTTTTTCTTCTTTTGTCTATGGTTAAATCCCTATGAAAATGCCAATATATGCTAAACCTGTTTTCCAAATAAGTTACATAAAATATTTTTTTTCCACAGTGAAGCGATGCAACCATTGATATTACAACCACGTTGTCAATTTTACCAATGCCAGATACTTTCAATTACATCAACTGTGTTGGAACATGTCATTATTTTGTTTGAATGAGACTTGTTTTGAGAACCATTTGTTCGTCTGACGATTGCAGCTTTCTTAATAATGGCGCTTCAAATAACCATTTAAAGGTATAAAAAAAAGGTAAATAGTCTTTTGTGTTGTTTGTTGTTCTCAATCAAACTTTTTTTACACTAATGTGGATATTTCAAAGCTCATTTTGATTTTGTAGTAAGTAATGGAACTACACAGCAATACATTTCTGTGTACCACTGGTCCGCTCTGTGGGTCTCTTAGCTCCCAACTGTTTCCTGCCAATGCCTAGAGATATGCCGCTGCGTCGGGTTCAATTGGTGACTACACTTGGCTTGGTGTGAGAAGCATTATTTCTGAATAGGCTCTGATCATGTTTAAGAAGATTAAAATGAATCACGTTCCAAAATACATAGGCGCAGGATACCAGTCATATGTATATAGATAGCATTCAGATTTGTGTTTGGAAGAGCACCTGAAACTTCAACACGAAACAAAAGCTTTATATCTGTCTTGAAATTTAATGTGAAGACATTTGTTTGTCTTTTTAATTCAGTCATCAAAGACAATTATTGTTGCTCTTGCCAGGCTGATAATTGCATCAAAGTTTTGTTGTCTCCTATTCCCCAGCACAGCAAAACAAATGGTTCCGTTTTTTTTCTTCTGTTGTTCTCGCCAATACGTGGAGGTCAATCGTCGCCTCAGCTCTAGCTGGTATGGCTTGTCATTTGGCAGAGTGATGCACTTTGATGAATCATTTGGTCAGATTTCGTAACTGTCACATTTCATTTTGTCACTGTGACATCTCCAACAAAGCATATGCACACAGGTCCACATGCACACAAATTCAAGTGTTACCATAAAATGCTACAGGCTTTGTTCCAGACTTGAGATGCATGATGTGATTCATTGGTGGACTGACTCAATTGCATGTGGTGAGTGTCAGGATGACCGGAAGGTTTCTTGTGACAGAAAAAAAAGTGAAGACGCATGTACGCAGGGTTTGAAATTTATGACAAAAAGTTAGCGGACAACAGGGCAGACAACTCTGAAAAGTTGCCTGCCTGGCCATAAAGTCACCTGCCCCATTTTTCACAACTTCAAACACAATAAGACGACTGATAGCAAAAAAAAAAAAAAAAAAAAAAAAAAAAAAAAAAAAAAAACATTGTTGCGAAGTATAAAGGATTTTTTTTAATTAAGGAAGTACCTACCACAAATGCTCCGTTGCGCAATTTATGGTAAATATCCCTTGCTGAAGATTTTGCTCCAGTTGTCGTCATGGTGCACAATGCAATGTTTGATTTACATTGTCTGCTAAAAGCCATGTGGACTCCTCTGTCTAAGCGCCTTTCAAAATGCTCAAGTACACTTTACAGTCACGGTATAGTCCGGAGCACGAAACAGGCTTCTGATTGGCGGCCGTGCCAAGTATGCAAATTGCCAAATGTTATGCGGCGAGACAGCAAGCAGGTGGAAAGATGATAAAAGTTCACCCAGATAGATCCAGGAAGGATATTTTGAGTTTTTCTTTATTTGAAGTCGTTGCCAATCAGGTCGCAGCGGCAATTGGCCATTCGCAGGTGGTTGCAATCACCTTCTCACAGACAATTAGCGGTCACCCGACACTACTGATTTGGATGGGGAGAAATGCACACCTTTCTCCCCTCCATGAAACCAAACGTTTGTTTGGCAATTTGCATACTCGGCACGGCAGCCAATTGCCAATGGCCAAACGTTTGCTTGGCAATTTGCATACTCGGCACGGCAGCCAATCATAAGCCTGTTTCGTGCTTCGCACAATACCGTGACTGTGAAGTGTATTTGAGAGTTTTGAAAGGCACTCAGAAAATGGAGTCCCCGTGGCTTTTAGCAGACAAAGTAACCATGACGACAACTGGAGCAACATCTTCAGCAAGGGATATTTACCATAAATTGAGCAACGGAGCATTTGTGGTAGGTACTTCCATAATTTAAAAAATCCTTTATACTTTGCAACAATTATTATTATTTTTTTGCGATTAGTCATCTTATTGTGTTTCAAGTTGTGAAAAATGGGGCAGGCAACTTTATGGCCGGGCAGGCAACTTTTCAGAGTTGTCTGCCCTGGTGTCCGCTAACTGTTTGTCATGTGTTTCAAACACTGCGTACATGCGTCGTTACTTTGACAAATTGCCAAATAAACGTTTGGCAATTTGCATACTCCAATCAGGCCAATCAGAAGCCTGTTTCGTGCTTCGGACTATACCATGACTGTAAAGTGTACTTGAGAGTTTTGAAAGGCGCTTAGAAAGAGGAGTCACGTGGCTTGTAGCTGTTTGCTTGCCGCTTTTGCTTTATTGAATAAAACAAATGTTTGATTTGAATAAAATGTTTTTTTTTTTCTTGAAGAAGTTGTCAGCCACCCAGCCCGAGACGTTTTGAAAGTTGTACGCCCGGTGTAAAAGTTGTACGCCCTGGGCTTCCGAGCAGACGGTATTTCAAACACTGATGTACGATAAACAAGGCTAAAACAAGAAATAGTTTGTCTGACAAGGATGTGAGGACCCAAAACATGGTAAAAAAAATACTGTGAACACAAACATTTCTCAAATTAACGGATACAAAACTGTGGCACGAAAAAAAAAAACCGTCATAGCAAAATCATGAAGCGTCTCGGAAATTGCAGTTGAAACAACAGTTTTCTTAAGTAGTGGTGTCGTCATTATGCAAGACAGGTGTGCCGTTGGAGGGAAACGCTCACCACTCCAACTGGAACTCAGATGCAATTAAACAGCTATTTTCAACTACAACCTAATATTTGAATATTTCTTGGTAATTCGGATGGAATAGTTATTTGACTTGAAACAAAGTATTGTGTCCCTTTTTTTTAAACATTATTACTGCAGTGATTGAATTAGGACAAGTTTATTTGCATTATTAGTTTAGATTTGACTATTCAAACATATTGTCGTTCCAAAAAATGATAAAACTATTGTTGAAAAATGTAGGCAGACAGAAGTAAAACCATGACAAATATGTGGATTGGTCAATAGTTTTGACCAGTTGTGATTCGAGGAAACATACTCTGATGGTTGTTTTTATGTCTGAAGACTATGATAGGCATTGTCGTGGACGTTTTGGAATAAAAAAAAAAAAAAACTTCCGACCTTGGCATTTTTCTCATAGGCTGCATTGCAATGTTTAAATATACATCTGTAATTCAACATATTTTGACAGACGCCACACAGTAAACATCCACCTTGAAATCAAATGGAAAGTACACTGCCAAGTTTTAAAGAATGAAGTGGTCTCCCCTCCCTCCCATACAGTGGCCCTAATTACAATTGCATACACCATCTGAAAGTCTGTGCCGACTTGGCAAAGGTTAATTCCAAACAAATAATGTGCCAGCCTGACTTTTTGCATACCTCAAGCACTCAATAACATGTAAACCTCATTACAAATGAGGCCCATGCCACATTTTGCTCGCTCCATTACCTCATGGTTGAATCTTATTTAGAAACAACACCAGCATAGGCTCTTAATCCATATAGCACATCTCAATTTGCAATTCATGTCGTCTGTTTTTAACAGCAACATACTTGTGAAACGCTATCTTTTGTAAACTTGTTACAATCGGGATGAGTTTAAGGATCTTATAATATTTTTTTGTGACATGATCCATAAAAAGTTGATTCAAAGAACACTTTTCACAACCATCATTTTGATTACGGTGCAGTCCCAATGGGCCAATCCAGTTGGAGCAGCGCCAGTCCTCCCCTGGTCCTGTCTACGCTGTGCAGCTGGAGCCCCTGCCACCTTTGCCTCATTTCACTGCTGTGGGGGCACAAGACCTGCAGCCGGCATCTGATGCTGCTTTGAGAGCACAAGAAATGCGACCGCAAGCCCCATTGGTTGAGAATTCCTGCCATCGCCTGTCAGCTCCACTTATTCTGGTGTTGTATGCCTTGCAACTCTCACTTGGGTCCAACTGTCTTTGTCTTCATCACACCACATTACAATGTGACATATTTACTCTCCCGTTGTCAATTAAGCCCCCTAAGTCAATTTGCTATGTGCTTTTCCTGTGCGCTTTCGAGATCCGACAATTCTTGGCATATGCCCATCATGCATAACATCAAAATGTGTATGCAACCACCAAAGAGGTGTTGTCATTTTTGGGAAACATTGAATTCTATTGTGATAGTTCACATTTGAATTGTGAAATCAACTTGGGTGGTAGATACTGATTTAGTGATTGTGTCACAGCATACTTAACAGGCTCATCTAACAGGCTACTTTGCAGGAGCATTTGTACATTCCCAGTTTCATAAATAGAATTAAAAATAATTCATACAGTCTTGTACTCATGACTGAATGGATATTTGGAGCGTCTGCATTAAGTGAAAGTTGAGTCAGATGACCATTGTTGAAGCTCTGCTGTGCACTTCTGTGGATTTCACAACTGACAACTATTGAATTTATAAAATTCTCCTTCAAAGTCGAAAGTCATCATTTCCACAATTATGGTAACACACCTGGCACCACTAGAGCAAGAAACCAGTTAATTGAATCAAATTCAATAAAACATATTTCACCATCCTGCGTTTGCTGTGGTCCTGAGCATATAATTTAAACATTATATATATATATATATATATATATATATATATATATATATATATATATATATATATATATATATATATATATATATATATATATATATATATATATATATATATATATATATATATATATATATATATATATATATATATATAGTAAAATAGACAAGGTTTCATATCATGTCAACAATTTGTTGTAACAAAAGCAGTTATGGGCCTGAGCTGTTTCTTTTTTCCAACATGAAATTCGAGAGCAAAAATAGAAACACCAAAATAGTGCTGAAAGAAACTCAAGCAAGACATGTAAAAAATGTTTTTTCTTTCCCAAGGATTTGTCTTAGAACCTGCACAAATTGAACACTTTGAAATAACCTGTCAGCGATTCACAATTTATGCCTGAGGGAATCACACTCCTCTTCCTGAGCCGAATTCCCAACTATCGAGGCACCAAGTACAACATTACATACAAGCAGCTGACACGGAGAAGTGAAAGCAAACAGTAGGAATAAAAAAAAGCCGTGATATGATAAATAATAAATAAAAGCTTATTGACGTACAGAGGGAGCTGTCACGACAACACATTTGCATTTCTCTTTCATTGTCAAACAGCTTCAAGTGGAGTACAAATTAAGGCGAGAGAGCTCGTACACCTAAAACTGAAAGCCCATCCGCCCATAAAGTATGTTGAGCTGTTTTGAATCACATCCGGTTTCAAGTGATGTCGCGCTCCATGATGGCATTTTCTTCAGCCGTGCGCATTCTGTGGGGAGCGCGCCGCTCCTCACAGAATGCTGGTGGCACTCTGACAAGCTCATCCATCAGCACAGTGCGCTCACGTCCTCATCAAATGCCTGCACGGCACCATAAAGTGGAGGAGGAGAGGTGTCACTCCCTAAACAGGATATATGGCCTCACACTGAGGCACAAATTAGACAGTAAATACATTATAGTGCAGCTACATACTTCCCCCCCCCTCCAGTAACATGTCTGCACTGCTACTGGACCAAAAACAACAAGGCAGCACCATTGATGGAGGCTGCTCTCCTGCCACAAAGATAAACACTGTGCATCTGCATGTGATTTTCCCATCTCACTGATTTTATACCGTCACATGTATATCAGGTGAGATCGATTCAATCAGAGAGGCCTCAAAAACTGTTGGCAATTCGTGATTATGATTTGAGTCGTAAACCAGACTTAATCATGCAACCAAATAGCTTACTATTCTATAAATCATATGTTGGTACCATATAACAAGGAGATGAGTAGCAGTACCTTATATTGTAGGGGTTCCTGAAAAACTACAAAGGGTCCTATGGCAACACAAAATTAAATATTTCAAACCTATACATACCTTAAGACAGAAATTAGTGCATCCAATAGATATAGCGCCAAATGATAAACAAAGTAATTTAATTCATTCTATAAATTGCAAAAAGGAATATTGTAAAGAGCAATATATTGAGGAAAGTAAACATATGCTCAAAAAAAATATATCAACGTCGAAGGGACAGTGCTAGTGGGCCTCAATCTGCAGTACATATACACCTAAAAGCTGGCTACCAATCATGAAATCATTGTGAGTTTAAAATCTTAGCAAAAGAAAATAGATGGATTCAAAGAGGAATAAAAGGAGTTATTTTTGTAAAACAGCAAAACCCTTCACTAAATCGCGATGGTGGTTTAAAGGACAACCGACGTCAGTTTTTTTTTTTTAACTGACACCAGAGAATTGTTTTATAGCATCTAAAATACCCAAAACACGCAGTATGATATTTTTAGTCAAATGCAAAACATTAATAAAAATGACTTAAAGTGTCCAAAATCTGCAAAAAAATTAGCTGCGAATTGGGAATTTTTAGAAAGTCGCGCCCCCAGTTCGTAATGTCACGCCAAGACGTCTTGCATTGCTAGTGAATCAAAACAATGGCTTCAGATTCAGAGAATATGCTTTCTTGTTCCACATCCAGTGATGAATATGATTCCAATAGTTCTGAAGAGGAAAGCATACATGTTTGCAATCGATTAAATAATTTATTTGTGCCATTTTGAGGCAACATTGGGGGAAAATCTCTCACCCAAAAAAAGAGGCGCAAAATGGCGACCTCCTGTGGCCACCTCCATTTCCACAGGCTGATAAATTCCTTAGATGGCGCTTGGACGCCCTCTTCTGGCCTTCTGGTGGCTTTTGGGTGCAACACGAGGTCCCCAGACCAAACAAGTACAGCAAAATACATTGACGTGATGGAAGGACCACTACATTGCATCTTTTTTTAAGGTAAAGGGCGGTCCTTTCGTGACGTCACGTACGGACTCGTCAACAATTCAAAAACAAAACTTCCTGAACATTCAGCGCGAGTCTTAAAACGTAAAATATAGCTACAGTAAAGTCTCGTTATATCGATATCGGTTATATCGATAGTACCGCTTATTACGATACTATTTTCATTTCCCTTGCACATTCCTAGTCTTTTTATGTATAATTAGTACCGTTTAGTACGATACCCGGTTATTACGAGAATCCGGTTATTACGGTGCTCCTTTTCATCCCCCGCCGGCCATTTTTGTTGTTTATATCGATATATCCGTCGCGCCATTGGTCAACATGGTCACGTGTCTTGTTACGTGAGCCGCCATCGGTCGCGCCATTGGTCGACTTGGTCACATGAGCCGCCATCGGTCGCGCTATAGGTCGACTTGGCCGTGTGACTTTGTCACGTGACACGCCATCGCTCGCACCATTGGTCAACTTGGTCACGTGTCTTGGTTACGTGTCACGCCATCAGTCGCGCCATTGGTCGACTTGGTCAGGTGACTTGGTTACGTGCCCAGCACCCGTGTAGCAGAGCCATTTTCATTTTCAGACGCTAGCTCGTGTGTAGCAGACGAGATTGAAGTGTTTGTGTTAAAAGGTAAAAATGGGAAGCAGAAGAAGATTGATGACTTTTTTAAATTGTATACATAATACAATAAGATGTAAGCGTTGCAGTTTCCCTGTTGTGTTATGTACATGCCCACTGTACTGTATATGAATGGAATCGTTTTTTGTAACAATGTTTCTTGTTTTGTCTGCTGAAGCGCGATGATTTAGAAAATTATTAACATTCCATACTGTGTATTAAAGGACAGCCGATGTCACTTTTTATTCAAATGCAAATAAAAATGACTTCACGCCAAGACGTCTTGCATTGCTTGTGAATCCAAACAATGGCTTCAGATTCGGATAATATGCTTTCTTGTTACACATCCAGTTATGAATATGTTTCAAATACACTGTAGTTCTGAAGATTAAAGCATACATGTTTACAATCATTAAAGAATTATATGTGCCATTTTGAGGCAACATTGGGGGAACATCTCTCACCCAAAAAAAAGGGAGCTAATGGCCAGCTCCGTTTCTTATATGGCGCTTGGCTGCCCTCTTTTGGCGGCTTTTGTTTAATGCAGTTCGGCACAGGATCGGATATATCGATAGTCCCGGTTATATCGATATTTTTTCGGACTCCCTTGAATATCGATATAACGAGACTTTACTGAATATGCGGTGGAATCTTTGTAAAATACGCTCAGTAGAAGTCATTTGACGCCATTTTACAAAATATGGACACAACTTGTCCGGAGACATCGGTTGTCTTTTAAGGTTTAATTTAGACCGTGCTTACAACAGATATCTTAGGCCACGTAGGCTGAGTCAAGCTAATGAGGTAAACCATTAGGGATATAATTTAATCAGTTTGGCTCATGAAGTGAATCCAGTGCCAGGGATAGACCTATAGAGGTAATCAGATTGGCTTCGAGGAATGGTCCACTGCTCCGGCAACCTTAGAGCAGGGACCTATCAGAGCAGTGGTCCAGCACAAGGACCTATCAGAGCAGTGGTCCAGCACCGGGACCTATCAAAGCAGAGGTTTGGCACAACCACCCCTGTCCATGAGGGATATAGGGCCAGGGTACCAGCACAACTTTAGCTCGCTGCCGAAGCTCTTTGGATGAGGAGTGAAATGTCCGACCCCTTCAAAGAAGTACAGATGACGGCTTAAGAAACCTTTCCTCTGTGGACCGCCCCTTTACAACTGAGAATCTCCACAGACATTTAGGCAACAATATTCATCAATCACATCTCCCTGGTACCTCATTAAAAGTTGGCCCGGATTAGTTATAAATCTGCACATGTTCATGGTTTTCCCTCCTTTTTTATATCAACTTGTGATTGGATTCGTATTGGTGACATTTTGTAAAATCATACTCTCAACATGAACCTGACATATGGCAAGAGGTTGACTTGAACTCACTGCAACTGTTTCCCGTTGCGATATGCTAATGAGTATCAGTTTCCACATATATTCCGTAAGTCACACTCTGTGTGCAACAGAAAGACTTTTCTCAAATGACTCCCGTAACCCTGTATAACTCCAGTAAGGAGGGAGGAGTCCTAATTAAATATAGCAAAGTGATTTGTTGATGTTCGTCACTGCAGCAGCAGGAGCACAAACAGCCAGAGGTACTGCACGAGCTTCTGTAATTAGGTCAAGTGTTTTGGCCTTTTCTCCACATCATGGATAAATCCGGTTTGCGATGATAAGATGAGTTATGTATGAGGAAATTAACCAACCTGAAATGCCAGATGGCTTGTTTTACAAGACGGTTTCATAAATCCATCTGGGAAAGTACAAATAGAAATGACTTGCATATTTGAAAAAAAAAACATAAAAAGGGAAGTAGGGTGGGTGACATCATTTCTGCATCCATCAAATCAACAAGAGTGATTAGAGTAAAAATGTAAGAAATGTGTGTAATTTCGGAAACCACATTCTAACAAATCCTAACAATGGACGGTTGTCAGATGATTCCTCAAACACCGTATTTTCCTGTGTATAAGGCGCACCCAAAAGCCTTGGTTTTCTTCACTGTGCCTTGTACGTAGGTGCGCCTTGTATGTGAAGTAATATTTAGCCACAACAGGTCTTGCAACTACTGTTAGCAGCCACCAAATCCATGTTCCCCTGTAGAAGAAGTAGAGCGTAACCCCAGCCTCTACAGTTGCGCCTTATAATGTGTCTGCCTTACATTTTTTGTTTTGTAAATTTAGATATTTTATTTGGAAATGTTTTTTCATTAATTGAAGGTGCACCTTATAGTCCGGAGCGCCTTACATATGAAAACATTACATTCATCAGACATGTGCCTTATGGGCCGGTGCACCTTATACACCAGAAAATACATTAATTCCTGAAAGTTATGGAAGCGTATTTTCAATGGCCACGAATAAAAATGAAAGGACACCCACCACAATGCACAAATATGTCACAATAAAAGGCCCACTTATACAAATCTTTTAGATTTCACTGACATGATTAATGAATGTTTGGAAGCCCTTTATCGTGCAAACAAACATTTCCCATTAATGAGCTTCAACGACTCTTTAACAGGTTGAGTTTGAGCAACATGATGTATGCTGTGAATTCAACCTATGTATGAGCACAACAATACGTTTTCTTTGTTTTTTCCAAATGAGATGAAGATAAACCACACGAGGAAAGTCGTTCAGATGAACGAAAGATGAAACTAAAAAAACAAAACTAATTAAATTAGTCTGTTAGAAGGAAGTCAGGGGGAGTTGGGGTCTTTCGGGTAATTTTCAGTAAAATAAACATCACAGCACAGAATGGATCATTACAGACTCACTGTCAGAACTGTGGGAAAGGTCAAAAACATGATTTGGGTTTACATGCTTGGAAAAGGTTCGTATCTCTATTGCACTGTTTACTGGCTGTCATTCTCAAACGACCACATGGTGCATTTTGAAATGCCACAAAAACGAGCTACGATCCTCCGAGATTGAACATGTGCTGTAGTTAATCCGAAATGTTCTGCGCAGATGTTTTTCCATTAATTTTTTTTGGTCTTGTTCCCTTTTCTTTTTAAACAATGAATGCGCTCCTTTTGTTGAAACATGTTGAATATGACAATAAGCACTAGTGAATAAAATTCCACTTTTAATAACACGATCCAAACTATTATTGCCCCAACTGATACCAAATGCAAGTTGCACAGATGATACCATAATGTTGCAAAGAATGTTCCGACGGTATACCGGCGCTCCCGTAAATAAAAACTCAAATTTGGCTCCAACAAATACACTGTACATTAATTACATTAGACAATATGAAATTGACTTTATTTTTCATATTATATATAATTTTCCATCTCATTTCTTGGGCTCTTTACAATCGAAAACAACACAGTATTCAAAAAGCTCAAGATTTCAGTCAATCAAAACCAGTGTGCTGCCGGGCTTTTTAATATCTTAATCAACATGTTTGCACATCTTGTCGTACGAGTAAGAAAGTCGCTGCAGGGCAATGCATGCTTGTCCAATGGTCGGTATCATTAAATGATATATTAAATCTCCAAGCAACTGACATTCCCCCGGTGAACCTCATCATATGACAGTGCCAGATGGTTGATGAGTCCAATTAAAACATATAAAATGCCTCTCCTGACACATTACACCTGGACCCTCGTGTCTACTTTGTCTGCACTGTTAAAAAAAAGTTGAACATACAAGATTGAATATTGAAAGTGTCACGTGGCACCCATAGAAAACGTCTGTGTAGGCTCTGTATTACAGGAGCGGTCCATTGAGGAAAATATTTCTTAGGCCGATACTACGTAGGATTCGTCATTATTATGAAGTCACCAGAGCCAGGGATAGACAATGGAGGTAATCAGATTGACTAATAAGCTGAATCCAGACCAGGCATAGAGCTACAGAATAAATCAGAATGGCTAATGAGGTGAAATCAGGGCCAAGGAAAGAACAATAGAAGTAATCAAATTGGCTTCAGGGAGTGATCCACTGCTCCCTCAACCTTAGAGCGGGAATCCAGCACAGGGACCTATCAGATTAGAGGTCTGGCACAGCCACGTATGCCCATTAGGGCATACGTGGATATAGGGCCAGGGTTACCAGCACAACTTTAGTTTGCTGACGAAGCTTTTCGGATGACGAGCGAAACGTCTGGCATTTTCAAATAAGTACAGATGACGGCTGAATATTTTTTCCTCGAATCTAAGAAAACGTGAATGATTGGGGATCGCCAAACTTGTGTTCATCAGAGGCTTCATCATTTGGTGCGAACCATGAGAGACACTCATCGATCAAATGAGATGCTTGGCTATGGAAATTTCAAATTATTTATAACATGGATAAATAAGTTAAAGATACTTATTATTGTTTTAGCTGTGCTTAGACCAGACATGGGCAAACTACGGCCCGCGGGCCACATACGGCCCGTTAGGCTTTTTGATCCGGCCCGCCGAACTTGCCCAAACTATAGTAAAAACAGTGTCTGAAACTCATGACGAAAAGTTAGCGGACAACAGGGCAGATAACTGAAAAGTTGCCTGCCCCATTTTTCACAACTTGAAGAACAATGAGACAACTAATCACATTAAAAAACATTGTCACAAAGTATAAAGTATTTTTTAATTAAGAATGTACCTACTACAAATGCTACGTTGCTTAATTCACGGTAAATGTGCATGGCTGTAGATTTTGCTGCAGTAGTCGATTGTCATTGTGGTGCACAATACAACGTTTGCATTGGTTGCTACGAGCCACTAAGCCCCTTTCATAAGTCTCACATACACTTTACAGTCACGGTTTAATGTAAATTTACGTTTTGTAGCGTCACATATGTTGTTAGCTTCTTTTGAATCTTTCTTCTGGGCTGAGGATCTGTGCATCTATTTTGGAAAATGACATGCAATTGCATGACTTTATAATGCTTGCAAAAGTCCGGAAGAAAGAAGCAGGCTTCTGATTGGCTGCCGTGCCGAGTATGCAAATTTCAACTGCAGGTAGCCTACGTTTGTGTGCTCGGCGACGGTACACGTGTATTGTTTGCGCGTGAAGGCGAGGGCGTCGGTAGAGAGTTTGTTGAGCGCGCGGTCAGGACAAACCATCTATGATTTGGCGGAATTTAACACAAGTAGGTATCATTGCGCTTGAATATTTCGTTGTGTAACAATATGTTTTGAATGTTGAAAGTGATTCCATTTTTCAATAAATGTTGATTTCTTTAACTTTGCCCCTTCATTGAAAACTTATTAAAAACAGACGCAATCTTGATAAATCACAGTGCATATGTTATTTTAATCTATTTCCATTTCCTCCTCCAAGTATCTGCGAAATAGTGTGTAAACGCTATATTCCTTGAGACAAATTTAACAACTGATCAGGGATATTTTTTACATTTGAAAGACAGTTAATAAATTGGGTTGTAGTGTTCTTACTGTGCTATGAGGTTTGTACCTCAATGTCCTTTAATTTTTTTTTTGTTTCCCACTGACATCAGAAAAACGTTTTATAGCATCTAAAATACCCAAAACAGCCAGGTTGATATTTTTAGTAAAATGAAAAACACCAATAAAAATGACTTCAAAATGAATCCGGAAATGGCCAGTTTTAGAAGGTCCCACCCCCTTGTTCGTGACGTCACGCCAAGACGTCATGCCTTGCTCGAGAATCAAAACAATGGCTTTAGATTCGGAGAAGATGCTTTCTTGTTACTCATCCAGTTATGAATATGATTCAAATAGTTCTGAAGAGGAAAGCATAAATGTTTGCAATTGATTCAAGGAGTCCTCCCATATCAATTCGAGCCGTCAATGACAGCAATGTAGCACCCAGAAAATGCAGAAGATTGCGCCCAAGCTCCGTTGGAAATGGGCTGATTTGTCAGCTGGGAATTTGTGTCAGCGAATATCAAATAGTTGTCTTGGTGCAACACACGATTCACCATGGCGTTATTTATGTGTTTTCCTTCTAATTTCGCCATCAACATGGATCAACACGAAGTTTTCAGACCAAACAAAGTACCCAAAATGCATTGTGTGTCCTTTCTCGGTCAGGGGTGGTCCAAACGTGACGTCACATGGGGATCGTCATCAACTCGAAAACAAGACTTCATGAATATTCAGCGCAAGTCTTAAAACGTAAACTATAGCTATATGCTGTGGATACGCTCAGTCGAAGTCATTTGAAGTGATTTTATAAATTATGGACATAACTTGTCCAGTGGCGTCGGTTGTCCTTTAATGCTTTAGGTTTAGTATTTCCAGCCCAAACACTCCCTCCAAATGCTCCTGGCCCGGCCCCTCTGTCAAATTTTAGAACCCAATGCGGCCCGCGAGTCAAAAAGTTTGCCCACCCCTGGCTTAGACCAACATTCGTTCATCACCATTCACTGTAAAACAAGCATCTTTTCACACAACCCCCCAGGCCCCCAGTTATTTTGCAGGTGCCAAAGGACATCTGGAGCCATTGGTTTGAACTCATCCAAAATAAAGAAGTAAAAATGCCAGTTAAAATGTATCAGCGAGCATCTGTTCAGAAATGAAATCAAACATGTTTTATTTGAGTGGATTTTACTGTTTACTTATTTGGCATCGGTGGAGATAATGTTAATACTTTTTAGTGGAGGGTGATCTAGCTGGTGGGAGTTTTTTTTCACTCTTAGCCCCCCACCCCCAGAAAACAGCTATTCAACTCATGATATGAATCTTTTTTTGGCAGCTTGACCATGCAGCTTTGCATGATTGGCTCTCTCCTTGTCCTCTCACACTCCCACTGACATGCATTTGATTTGTCACCAGCATCCAGAGTCTTAACAGAATAGTGCAAAGAATCTCAGAGTAAATGTTCTCTCTTGGCACACTTCAGCGGCGCAGAAACTGACTATTCAGCTGAAAGATCTTCTAAGTACCTTTTTCCCCCTTATCCAAATGAAGAGAGTGGGATTACAATACACCACAAAAATAAACGTAGTAGATGATGTGAAGATGACTTGGCACATAAAAACATGCGGGCCATGATACGGTGTTATCATATGATAAGATTCCTGCTTCTTTGAATCCTTTCTTGTGAGAGGAGGGTGACAGAAAATAGGGCAAACTTAAGTAAATGGCTTCAGAAGTTGCAGCTTTCTCCACTTCAATTTGAGGTTGACTCAAAGTAACCTGCCAAGCTTGTGAAATCTACAGTACTTGAACATTCCTGTTCTGGGAAACAGTTCCCGCAGTCTTCAAAGTCTATCAGAAAATACAGTCACGTATGAAAAAAGAGACTTTATCATCATATCGAAATCTTTACCGCTTCTCAAAAATGACCACTTTCGAAATGACAAATCAAAGAACACTAAACTCAAATTTAACACTGATTTAACAACATCGACTTCCGAGACACATCGGATCTATTCACACGTGTATTATTGGCTGTCCTTAGCCAATGCTATTAATCGCCTGTCTCACAAGAGATAGTGTTACAAATGATAGCAAAGGTGACAACATTTACAATTGATAAGAGACGCTGCCTCGGGGCAATGAGCCGTGCACATCAAAAAAAGAAAGAAAAAAAGAACATTTATACTGCCAAATCAGATAAGCTAAAATGTGGATGTGTCTACAGAAAGGGGGTCCAGTGCCAACAGCTTTTCCTATCTTGCACACTGTCAAAGTTTCCTAAAGCCCCGTGGCAAAAACGCCACAAAAAGAGTCAACACACATGGGCTGTGCTATCATTACAAACAGGCACATGTTATTATAAAAGGTTATTTCATGACATCACTTGCCTAGATTTGGGAAATAGAAGTCCGAAACATTGTGTTTTTGGTTCTGCAAAGCGACCACTTCAGTAGAGAATCATACAAATATGCTTAATCAGAATTATAGCAACATTACTGTGTGTCAAATGGCAACCATACACTGATGGACACCATAAAAACTGGAATGCATTATTTTCCAAATACATCAATTCAGCACTGAAATCATTCTACACAATTTAAACCAATGGAGTTGCTAGTTACGCAAAACATTGATTGATTCATTCACACCAGATGTGCAAAAATGTGTCCACTCCAGTGCCAGGGTTTTTGTCATTGTCACTCGAAGACATTACCCACAGAATAGTGAGTTTTAGGACCACATAAACATTCAATGCTGTGTAAGAAACCTTAGACTCTTTTCTTTAATCAGAAGAAATGAGTTAATTCCGAAATGATATGGCTCTGGAGTTATATGAACTTGTAATGAGGGTGGCTGTCCAAAATGCAATGCAAAAGATATATTTTGGTTTAGATACCGCTTTAACAACAGCGCTAACAAAGCGCTAACATGAAAAAAGGGAAACGCTGCCTCCTTAAAAGAACATTGCCAGAGGCCATGGCCAGCGCTTTATCAGCAGAAAAGCATGAAAAAAAACTACATCACACAGTATTTTCAATTCCCGAATAAATTAGTGAATATTAGGGAATGAGTTAATTATTCATTATAACTATGATGTACTAAGGCCATACAGACGCTCAACTACAGATGGGCTCCTCGACACATGAGATTGGAGGAATCTACTTCAATGTTTGGATGTACCTGAAAGTGTTTTGTTTCAGTTATGAGCATTAACACGGGTGCAGGCTTGCTAATTAAAGACAGATCCCACTATTCGCATACGATGGGGTTGGAGTCTCTCCAGCAGAAAACCACCCGCAGAGTGACTTCACACAGTATTATTAACGACTACACGAATGGGTTCCTTTGAGTGAAGGGATAATGCCATGTCTTTACTTTCCAGGTAGCTGGCTTGAGTTGATCCCTGGCACTGCAGCTGAGAGCTGCTGAGCGATTGTTTTCTCCATCTCCTTGTCTCAGAGATTTGATGTTTCAGAACATCCCCCCACCCCCCACCCCCCACCCCCCCTAACACCATCCAACCGTGTCTGCCCACTCGGAGAAAGCCCTTGAATTGTCTACTCAAGGCCTTACATTAACCAGGTACTGTAATTAGCTTGTCCAGGCTTATTTGAGCCCGGCGTGTTTTGCAGCAAACATGTCATCCATGTTGGGCTCACCGTGATTAGACCAAATGTGATAAATCAATAAACCATTTGGACAGAGATGTGAGCTTTTAATTTGGCTGTATTTAGCTTTTGGAGAAACTTCCTGTTCTGGAGTATACAAACTGCCACTATGGAGTATGTGAACTGTTATCTCCGTCGAACACACAGATACACTTAAGCATAGCCCCCATATCGTTGAATACAGCATGAGGCACAAGCTGCCAGGCAGAAAGATGCACACCTCCTACAAATAAACAAGTGTTGTCAGTGAGCTTCTTTTCATGAAACCAAATTTAAATTCATGTCACATTTAATCAGAGCAAAAGATCACATTATCGCTTACACTCTTCCACGTTGGTGGGAATCAAGAGGCCCCGGCAGCTTCGGGATATACACAAGCTGAAGATCATCAGCCACCATTTGGAGTGATGGACTACAACTTAATAGTCATGCAGCAAAGTGTCTGAATGTGCTTCCTTTCACTTTGTTTGGGAGGAATTCAGGTTGTGGAAGGTTCAGGTAAAAAGTCAAGTTGCATTTTTGAGTGACATCACTGTTGACCTGTAGCTTGGGTGAGCTTCAACCAATGATACAGATTCACACATAGGTGTGAAATCTGTCAAGCCTTCTGGGAAATTAAGTTTGCAGCATACACACTTTGTTGTCTTATCAGTGATTTTAGCCGGCTGGCAGACTACATGGCCACAGGAGGACACATATGTAGCGATTCCAGACGCATATAAACAAAGTTACATATATGTTCATATCAAAATATATCCAATTCAAAGGGAAAAAAATCAGCCTTCACAAAGATAATAATGATTAATTTCTTGTGACACCAGGGATGCATTAAGATATAAGTTTATGATTGCAATTCGTCACGCTATTGTCAGCAACACGGCTGCATCGCAACAATGACATGTCATATTACTCTGAGCGTTATTATCTTGGTAAAAAATAGATAATGCTGTTATTCTAAATTCTCCAAATTGTTTATTGTATGAACAAGACAGTGGTGGAAGAATAAGCCTAAAATCTTGACCATGACTTGTGTTGTAAATGACACCCATTAATAACTCACAGTCATAAGGTCCGCATTCCCACATTGTATGTTATTGAGCAGGCTGTCAAACTAGACATGATAAAGGATGATATGGAACATAAAGGATGCAACAATACAAAATAAATTCAACAGGATATTAAGTGGCCATGTGGTTATGGACTGGAATGTGTAAATAAATTAATTAAAACAAAAGGAATTACATTGACTGATATGATATTTAAGCAGAAATCTACAAATTCAGACCTTTATAGATACTCTGAGACCTTTAACAAGTGAAGCAAAGAGATAATTGATAGAATTGTAATTGGTGGTGGTGGAGGGGGGGGGTCATGAGTGTGATCACTCGTCTGCATATGGATTTTTAATACAACGGTATGAAACACAGGGAGTGAGAATAGATGATGTATCTTCTCAATCACAATGGGTGACATTTGATAGAATAAGTGATTGGCTCTGATGTTTTGCCAGCAAATTAGTTTCCTGTTTCCTTACGCAGTGCTCTCATTTGGTCCCAGACCAGTTTGAACACATGCTCCACCTTTCCGGGCACATTTGGTAAAATCAGGCCACTCTATGACATGACTTGCCACCACATGTTTGTAGAAGCACACTAAAGGGAAATGTCAATGCAAATTGGACAATTCAGCACTATCGAATTCTGCTGTACAATGTTTCCGCAGCTGATTTATCATGATGGACAACTCTGCGGCCCAGTTGGACTTGGAGATAAATTTGAAAGTTGGAGCGCTTTGAGCCTGATCTGCGTACAAGATCAAAAAAATGTGTCTTTAAAAAAAAAAAAAAAACAAGTTTATTCTCAGTTTTTTGCATGTGCACCAAACAAAATGAAGTAAAATGTATATCACTTTTTTTGGTTGAAATCACTGTTTATATACATATATATATGATATAAGTGATTCCAACAAATGAAAATATAATACGCCTCTGAATGATTTTCTTTAAAATATTTTTTTTTTATAATACGGTACTCACCATTAAGTAAAATCCAGCAAAAGTATCTGAATGAAAGTCAGCTTTCTGGGTCCAGTTCATATTGGCTCACTTGCACACTTCTCAGTTGTCTGTACACATCCTTTCTGTCTCCTCTTGCTGAGTATTTTGATGCAAATGTAGCGTGGGGCTTGTCAGAGTGCCACTGACATATGACCGTTTCATCAATGGTATTGTGTCACTACAAATTAGACACACAGTGTCACGATTTGCAAGGTGCTGGTGAACCCCCAAAACTGGGGTATATTTGACAAACTGAACCATGAGTAAAACATGACTGAAAACAAAACAAACTAGACAAGACTAAACAACAGGGAGAAACAAACAATGGCCCGGCACTGCATGGGTGTGCCGGGAGTCCTTTTAACTGCCACTGATTGAAACAACCAACAGCTGTGGAGCTGCAGGCGGTGCCATACAGTGTCACCCGTTGATCGCAAACCGAAATGTGACACACAGGAGAATCTGTTCACTCCACATAGGCAAATGTTTCAGTCCATTCAATCTAGAGTGTGCAATATTTGTCATTTTTCTTTATCTTCACCATTTTATTTGTGGGCTGATTCAAAAGGGGGTGTTTACCTGTTTACACAAAAACCGAAAACATTGGCCAGTATCATCCAATCAAAATTCGCCCTGAATCCAACATGGGCCAGTATCATCCAATCAATTTAGTTTTTTAGTCAGGTCCAGCTCAAACTAGAAATCAGCAGTGGAAAATGCAGCAAAGGATCCATATATCAAGTGTAAATATTGTATTTCATCTTTGAGCCATATACAATCATCAAAAGAGCCATAGGTTGCCCACTCTTGGACAAGATGTAAGGAGCTCACCACACAAGGGGAAAACAACCAAACTCTAAATAATTGACTCTCCCAAGGATCTAGACCTAAACAAGCAATCACTGGAAATGAGCCAGATGATCAATTATCAAGTGATGTGCGGGCAAATCTCCAACAATTTGACTCGTTGTTCCCTTTTGGTCGATTCTTCAAAAACTTTGCTTGCTGAGCATTTGCTATCTACACTAATGGTCTCTGAGGAGAAAGGTCAGTACATTCCTTTTGTTTGTGGTTTTCCATAAGTGGAGGGCAATCTCTTTATGATGGTAACAACAAACATTTAAACATTTATCTTGTAGTAAACGTGCACATTTCACCATGACGTCCCTGATCCACTGGTGCAAAGGATGCTTTGATTCTCTCCTCTTTCATCTAGAACTGCTTCATACAACAAAGAGGGTGCAGAAAGTGCTTAAAATTAAATGACTGTGTCTTTTGTGGTGTGTCACATTATTTGTGATTTGGTTTGTTGTTTTTTTTTACTTCAAAATAATGCCGCGAAAGTGGCTGCCTTAATAACAGGTCCTGTATTTTTTTTACTCTTCCTTTCCTTTCCACTTACATCCATCACTTTGCTGCTGTGAAATGTAAATTTCTGCACTCTAAGACTAATAAAGGCTAATCAAATTCAACAGCTAAAGGTCTTTCTATGTGCACGATCAGTCTGACGATGTAGAGTGTGAATGTTCAAGACAAATATTCCGATATTTCATTGATTTCATATTTGTATTGCATCCCTCACATTCGATATACATAATTTCTGAGTACAATTACCAGCACACCTGAAAAAATGTGCAGAAATCCAAAATGATTGTTAAAGTTACTGGAGTATATCTCATGAGAGGGCACACATGTTTGACTCAACCCATGCTTCCCTATTGCTACAAAAGCTGCCCAAAAAGATTAGGCTTGCTGTCGGGACAAATCATTTCCAATCCAACCATCTCTTTTGTGTGTATTTTTCTGGAATTATTTTGTAGATCTCCTAAATGGGATTTTTTTATCCTTCTTCTGGTGGACTAAAGTGCTACAGACAGTCAACAACTCTTCCTGTACGAAAAACAAATAAATAAATAAATAAATAAATAAATAAATAAATAAATAAATAGAAAAGCAGCAGGGGGGAGGTGGACTGAAAAGTGTGCCTTGTTCACGCTTGAGTGTGTATGTTATGGAGCTGCATCTGAAAGTTAATGATGATATGAAGCATGTCTGCATGTAACACTGAGTTTGTTCCCATGGAAAATTGTCCATCGGCAAAGATGGTGATGGATGTATTTATCTATTTATTTTAATGTTCAAATGCCGCAAAATCTGCAGCCTTTGGACCAATTCTCAACAATGCAATGCACATACTTTGAGGCTCAACATTTGGGTTAGTTTACTAGGATTGTCAAAATCAGTGAATCATGTGCAAAATCAACGTTATTAAAAACTACATGAATGATACCATGGACAAAATATTCACGGACAAACCCTAATGAGCCAAGCAATTATTGAGATGTCCTGGCAGTTGGCTCCGTTAACAGCGCAGTGTTCATCAATGTTCTACGGCCTTCAAAATGGCAATGGGACTTTCTTTTATGCACAAGACAGACTCTACTGTCACATTAAAAAAAAAACATTAAAAAAAGGAATTTTCTTCCAAGAAGGAAGCAAACCACAACCAATTATTCTGTCACCTGGAGGCTTCGATGAAAGGTTGACAGATTGTGTAAGACAGGTGATTAGTTCAGCCGTTTTGGCTATGAACTCTGTGCTTCGCTAACTATTATCAGATTTAAAGGAGAGAAAACTAACATGCCACTGAAAAAGTCCCCCCAACAAGCTTGCACATCAGATTAAGGCATTCAAACACTTGGAAGTGTCAAAACTGCTTTGCCTTTGTCCCCTTTATAGTGCCCTGGGTACTATTTTAATTACCCCACAGTAGGAGCAAGATGTAGCCCCTTAGCTATACAGTTAAAAGTGACAGAGGTTCCCGTTGACTCTTGTATAGAAATCCATCAACCGCAATTTGTTTTATCATTACAAATCAGAGCCGGTAGGCTGTCATAACTAAGCCAATCATGCAAATAGACAAATAGACTGCAACGCCGGAGGCCATTATAGTGCTCAACACTGCGTTCATATTTTATTTGCTGTGAGATTTCTAGATTGCTATGTTGTAACATCCGGTTTCACTTGCAGATAGATCTTATTTCCTAATGAATGAAAACTGGTCTTAAGTTGATGCGTTTTCTATTTCAGTTAATGTGGACATATTTTACAAACCTCAGATATGCCAAAGGTAATGTCAACATTTTCCTATTTTCTTTTATGCGGCGGTAATGCATGAATGGAATTTAATTAACTTTTTTGCATCGTTAAAATGCCGTTGATGTACATTACAGTGTGGGAAAAAAAAACTTAACTAGAAATATATGTGTTTTATATGGATATGTGGTACTTTTTGTTTGTAGTTGAATGTGTATATTCTACATTCTCCATGTTTTCTGTGTAACATCCACTTTCTTTGAGTTGCTTTTGAGTGTCTGCCTTCTTTTATTTTCCTCAGTTAAAAAAATGTTCACCCAATAGCTGCTGATTGACTCGCCCCCCGACTGAGTGGTGATGCGCCTATCCCCACCCAAGTGCCACCTTGTGTGAGTGCAATGATCAATTTGAAATTTCTGGAGGGCAGAGGCGAAGGCTCGTGGTTACATAAAGTGTCCCACATCTTCATTCCCCGCAGCACTTCTCTGAATAGAGTTCTATCAGTCTTTGTTTACATACTATATCGTATATGAAGGCGTGTTAAGGCCATTAGGCAATTTTCTGTGTGGTCCAAATAATCTGTTGTTGTTTTTTTTTTTTTCATCAGGCAGAGTAAATAACATCCGGTGGGGAAACAAATCTTAATAAATGATTAGATTCCTGTCATGTTTCATTTTGATCATTTATTGTTGTTTTTTTAATTGGACTGCACTATGTACATTTTATCATTCATAAAAGAATCAGTGTATCTGTAAATTCTTATGTCATCTTATGTCATTCTAACACACATTAAATATATTTTGATCAGTATTGCTTTTAATTCGTAAATCGAAAGACATTCATCTATTTGACAACCCCGCATCAATGTGTATTGTATTTCCTTTTCGATAAGAACAAAATTCGGTGAGCCGAGAGCAGTCGTTTTCTACCAACAACACCGAAATTAGGTAAATTCATGTACATGCATGAATAAAAAAAATAGTAAAATACTTCCATGGGCACATACTGCATATGCATGAAAAGTCAATTGCAAATACACGGCAGCACTAGGCCGATCGTAATTGGCAAGAAACATGCAGTTGAAACATCTGAACATATCTGTATGCCGAAATGATATTAGGGGAGAATTCTAAATGCCTTAATGGACCATAAGTGCTTCCTCATTAGATTATTGCTTAAATGCCATGTTTGTAAGGTTAAGAAATGCAAATGAAAAGCCTTGAATGTATCATTTAAGGCTGGAGTGAACATTGGTCCGGTCGCTGAATAGGAGGTCATGTAAAAAGTTGTTGGTGTCTGATTTAATTCAATTTCGAGCACTCATACGTTTGAATCTGCACGATTAGCATTCAACTCGAATGGATATCTGCTGTGTCTTTTAAGCAAGGAAGTATTTGTAAATGAAAATGGTACTGGAATTGCCAAACACTTCTCAGTTATTTTACTGTGAGAGCTGCAAGAAGTAAGTGCTCCTCCATTTGAAAGTAAGGCAAATAGCATTCCAAGTGCCGCTTACCTGCTCAGACAGCCCACTCCTGTCCTGAAAGCCCACTACATTCTGGCCTTGCTTTGTTAAGTGCACCACAACCAGCTGTGCTGCATAAGTCCTCAGCACCCATGAAAAGTAAGAAGGTGAACTTTGGGGAAGGTGATGAGACAAAGACTTGAGTTAAAGGAGGGGCAAGTTCATCCATCCATCCATCCATCCATCCATCCATTCATTTTCACCACCGCGAATCCTGAACAGGGTGGCGGGAATTTAATGGGGCCGATACCAGTTTTCTTTGGGCGGGAGGCAGACTCCAACATTCAACTGCATCAGTTGATGAGAAGGTTTCTTCAGCCGTCATCTGTACAAAAGTGAAGGTTTCGGACGTTTCGCCTCCTATCCAAGAGACTTCGTCAGCGATCAGACCATCATCGATGGACCACTCCTGTACGACTGAGAGCTTACACAGACGAACTGCATCAGTTGCAGTTGCACCAGCATCCATCATCATCATCGAAGTGGAACAGATACCATGCAAATCAAACAAATGTACCACCAGTGACCGGATACAGTGTTAAGCTGATTAGAACCCTTGAAAGGAAATTACTTGGGCTGATGTTGTGGGAACAGCACAACATCCAAACTTTCTCTTGTTATCCTACAACAGCTTTGTCAGAATAGCTGACTTGGAGTAACATTGCCAACTAGTGGCCCAGTATGGCCATTGCAGCATTTTCTGTCATTCGTGTCAACTTGTCAAAACATGTCATGCAGCGATTTTTTTCAAAATCACTGAATTTACCGTTCAAATACGAAGTAGAGACGAGCGGTGACGTCATCGATGACGTCAGTGCCTCACCAGCCATGAACCTCACCGCACGTCACTGTGTCATGGGCATATTTTCAAATCAGACACTTGTGTCGGCCTTGAGTGGTGCTCCAAATTAAAAAGAAAACAACTGGAAAATAGGTGTATTATGTATGTGATATGTCTATTAATATTTCATTCATGCATATAGCATGATATACAAAATACAACCAACATGTCCTGGTCTGCCTTTCATAGGATTCAAGTGTTTCCTTATTAAACTCATAGTCATTTTGTCTCTTAAGGGTGAAAATAATCATGACAACAATCTCACCAAGAGCAGTCGTGTCGGCACAAACATTTTATCTAATCGGTGTTGTACGTCGTTTGAATTAACATTGTGGAGCATTCAACCAATGGTTCCACTGGGACAGTGAATCATTGAAGTGTGAATCTTGACTTGGGAATTAATTAATGAGATGTTCATAGAGAGCTTGTGAGTGACAGCTATTATTTTAGTATTTGCGTATTTTTACAAAATGCTCTGGCTTTTATAGTTCGAATCAGGGAAAAAAATAAACATGCTTTCTGTGTAATGATGTATGGTTTGGTAAGTGATTCAGGGACGGCTGTGTGTCAGCTAATAGACTCATCTCACAGAGTGTTTATCCCCTACGTGATCAAGCAACGCTGTGAAAGGTAATGTTAAATGGATTACACTGATATTATTCTTTTCTATTGCGTTTATACACAGGTGGCGAAGACGTAAATGGTGGTTAGGTGTTAAGCATCAGGCTCAAGGACACAACTGCACTGGAGGATGAAACCATAAAGGTCTCATTCCAGGACAACACAATCAACCTCCTGTGTCGCAGCCGTAAACATATCCAGCGACCATATCAACTTAAAAGCAATGTCATTCACTCCTTCATAGATATCGCTATTAACATCTAATTGAGTGATTTGGAATGCATACTTTGTTAAACAGAAAAGCCCTGTGGGAGATGACAAAACATTTTCTTTGTTTTCTTATCAAATACTAAATTGCACACACAATGAAGCATGTTGGGCTGGATCAACCTAACCTTCCGTGAAATAGGTGTGCTGGGAGCATCGATTTACCTATTTATATTATGTGTATCATGCAAGCTTGAAAAAACATTGCAGGAACACAAGATATGTTGCTTGGCTAACCATAATGTTGAGTTTAGTAAAAAAATAAACAAAAAAAAATCTAAAAAGAATAGAACATGTAGATTTTGAGGTAATTCATCAACATACAGTAGCGACCAATATGCAGGACTTTAGAAACATAGCTCCCAGGTGCGTGGTTTATTATATAAAGAACAGATGTAGCTTGAAGGAGCATGGCTATTTGAAAGTATTTAATTGGAGACTGCATTTCAAGACAGCCAGGCCTGCCGCTGGTTTTCATTCTAATTGCCAGTAGCAATGCACTTAATGAAGCAAGTGGGGAAGAGTGTGGAGAAGGGAGAGCGAGTGACCAGGTTTCCAAGGCAACAGCAGCCATCGCCAAGTAGTGTTTTAAACTAGAGGAAAATGCTACAGGAGAGCAATGTTGCCCTGCTGTGCTTCATGACGCTCTATAATAAATACCTACAGTATACTGTAATTGTTGTATTTGTTCAACTGGTTCAAGACTGGAAATTCTGACAAGTAAAGCATGATGAGTAGGTAGTCAAAAATTAAGAGGAGAAACCATTTTTTGGAAACGGTAAGAAGACTTATCTTCAGAGGATACTTTGGTCAAGATATTTGCGGAATGTGAAGGGGTGTGTTACTGCTTACATGCACACAAATCAGATGACTGACAAAGGTCATGATCATCAACTATGCCCGCTGGTGTGACATCCCGGGTTTGACAAATTTGTCACAACTTTGAGCCAAATGTTTTGAGCTCTTTCAGCCTTTTCCATACACAAAATGTTTGTGTATGGGAATTATTATGTGTAGCATGATGGGCGATTGGCTAGCAAGTCCGACTCACATTACCTGCAATAATCGCAAAGATAAATCTATTAGCAAATTGATGGATGGAATGATTTTTTGATTAAATGTCATTAAATATACAGCTAACATATTTCGGGGCTGTAATGAGCGAAATGCAGAGTTTTTATTTTCAGGATTTTATTTTTAATTCAAATATGCATGTATATTGAAAGTTTTCATGTTTGGTTTTGTTCACTTGATTTGCAAGCCTTCTATCTATTTGGCACCCACAGAAAAAAACTTATGTCACTATAAAGTGACATTGAGAGTTTTGAAAGGCGCTTATAAATGAAATGTATTATTATTATTATTATTATTATTATTATTATTATTATTATTATTATTATTATTATTATTAGTAGTAGTAGTAGTAGTAGTAGTAGTAGTAGTAGTAGTAGTAGTAATAGTAGTATTTGTAATATTGCTCAGGCTTCATCTCACCTCACAGTTTATTATATTCTTCTGATGTTCCACGAGAAATGGTTCCTTCATTCTTTCAAATTAAAGCATGGATTTATTACATTGTGAACCCAAACATGCCCTGTGTATTCATCTTCTCTATGTGGATTAAATATACTTACGGTCTGCCACAAATCCACCAGCTGAGATATTTGATCAATTAAATTGTGGTCATGCAAGTGGAGTTTTCCAACCGAACGGTTTATCCTTCAATTTTGAAAGTGTCAAACACAGTCAAACAAAGTTCAGTTTCAAACCATATAATATAAATTGTGTTGTCCCTGCAAATGGTGTTGTCCCTGAACAATCCGACTGAGAAACACTGCTACTTAACCTTTCATCTTTTTCTTTACCATACTGGAATATGAGCTCAACAATAGATTCTGATAATGCTGAACATTAGAGCATCTTCTTACAGAAGATAATGCGAGCGAACATCCAGCACTCAGTAAAAATCTTATGAACTGTAAAACATTAGAACCCAGGAAGCTTGAGAGTTATGAGCTGGAGCTATTGACTGGATTTAACATCTTTAATTTATCATCAACCCAGCCCGTCTTTATCGGTTTGTTGATTATCACATGGTCTTGGGTCTCCCACACACAATTCTGGGTGACTACCCTGAATACAAAAACACTTCCATAAGTCAAAAACCAGATAATAACTACAACACTGAGACAGCACATCCCTCATGTGAGAGGGTCTCCAAAAGAACATTGACACATTAATAATTGATAGAAAGAAAGGCAGCAGCACCGAGCTATTCTGAGAAGCCTGGCGCATACCACTGGAGACATTCCCAGCAGCCAATGGGTAGCGGTTATGTCATCCTTATCTCCAAAAGGGAAGTGAAAATGTCAACTGCAATAGATATTGAATTGGGAAACTCTCATTTGATTACCAATCATTTTAAAATATCCTGGAACAATTTTGTTTAGATTACACAAACATAAAAAATTATTTGTTGTTAACAGATATCTGAATATACACAACATTTATTTAGGGCTTCAATGTCAAAATATTGTGTTCCTCCCATAAATTACTCGCTTGACTTAGCTCAACTCTACTCACTTGGGTTTCCAACTCAAAGGGAGTAGCACGAGAGACTGAACTGAAACGATGCCGCATTGGTGAGAATTCAAACAACGGAGAAAGTGTACTGGAGAATATTGTCTCCTGTAGTTTATATCATTTTAATAGTCTAAAACAGAATGAAGACAGTGTCAGGAGCATGTGGAGTAAACATAGTAAGCAAATATGACCAATGATCCACTGGAGGTTCTTATGAGATATGAGTTGAGCACATTTGGACCAGTATCATCTTTGAGAAATAGCAGAGGATCTATGTGTAAGGTCGGGCATCGTGAATCAAGAATTGAGTGCAAAAATAGCCCAGGTCTCCCAGAATAATTCTGATTCTAAGATGTTGGTACGAAAGCACTGGTACTCAGTGCGGGAAAAAGCCGCTCAACTCATACACAGAAGGACCAATAGAAAATGTGTGTGTGTGTGTGTGTGTGTGTGGCGTGCAGCCCCAGTGCCAACTGTGACTCAGGCTCTGCCAGTGCTGCAATTATATCCACTTTCCCCCCATCCTCTTCATTCTCATCAGCATCATAATAATCATCTTCAGTTGCTCCACTTACCTTGAAATGTCGGCGGATATGGTTCATCACATTTTTTTCAGTGACCCTCAAAACTTGTGCTGCCGTGGTCAGCCATTTGCTGATGTGAGTAGGCCTTGCGTTGCTGATCCTCACTTCAGACTCGCTAGAAAGAGTAAAACGGTTGAAGCGATGTTATGTTTAAAAATCTGCTTGCCACTTCAACCCCCGCGATGACGTTTTGGCCAAAAATATCAAGTTTCACTTTAATATAATAAAATATGTTGCATTGTTTGCCATTAAATTGAAACATAAGGTTTTCAATAAATCAATGTTATTGGCCCGTGCTAACTGTGCTTCGAATTGACGAAAGTTGACTTTAGTTTTAGCTATGTGGGTGATGACGCCCCCTGCGTGAGTCATCACCTTACCTTGGTAGAGAGATTTATGTGTCACATCGATCCATGGAGTTGTTTGGCGCTTTATGCCCCTGATAGAGTCACCCCAAACAGATCCTTGTTGAGTGACCAGAAAAAGCATGGCTTTATAGAAATGACGTATGGATCCTGTTTTCCCTTGCCAAGATACGGATCACCCTTTTGGGGCCAGGACTGGAGGTGGGGCATTCGCTGGGCTCACCACCTGAGGAAGGTCAAAGGTTGGATATGCTGTAGAGACTGTTTCCCAGATGGTCTGGAAGCGCTGTAGGATAACTTTGGATGAGCTGAAAGAACTGGCTGGGGATAGGGAAGTCTGGGCTTTTTTGTTAGAGTTGTTACCCCAGTGACCCCACCACAGATGAGCGATAGAGAATATGTGGATGGATGGATGGATGGATGGATGGATGGATTAATGTGGAATAATGACGCTCACTGCAACCAAAAACAAGCATAATAGACATAAACTCAGGCCAAACCGTGAAATGAGAGGCTTCATCTGACTCATTGATGAGTTGAGACATTGAAGAGGAACAGTAGCAAGCTCCGGGGGTTATATAATATATATAAACATAATATAATATAATATAATATAATATAATATAATATAATATAATATAATATAATATAATATAATATAATATTATATAAAGACATGCCTGCAAAATCAAAAATACAACATAAACGATTTACATTCTATTGATTGGGTTCCTTCCACATCCTACAAAACAAGGTTGACTGAGAGAAGAAGTGCAACTCCTTATACCCCATTACTTCAATGAAAGAGAGACTAATTAGACCTGAACTCAAGTGGCATGGTAATACGCCTCTTAATTGCATCTATAAGTCCAGCATTGTAAATGTCAGGATGTATTGTTTTGAGATACCTGCTCTGTGTGTTGTGATTATCAGTCCATGCACTCACAAGAGTCCAATCGACAATCTCGATAATGTGGTTACATCTATCCATTTCCTCTACTTCTCTTATCATTCTGATCGCTGAGCAAGAACCTTTCACTTAGGGCAGGAATGGACAACTGGTGGCCTGTGACCACACTTTGAAGGGGCTCTTGATTCTTTTTATATTATTTTATTTTTGTTTCTTATTATATAATTTGTATTTTTTCCTTACTTAGCAAACTCACGTTTTTCATTGAAATTGTACATTCATAGATTTATCAGGGTTATGTATTTTTTGATGAGTTTTTATCCAAATGTGGGGTTGCTGGTTCACAGTATTGTGGCATCCTTGACTGTTAAATTTGATGCAAGAGAGCCCTATGCACCGGGGCGGGGGGACCACAGTATGTGGTTATTTTGTTGTTTTCTTAAACCGCTTTGTTGTTGACTTGTACATCATTTATACATGTACCGAGAAATGTTCAATGAAAAATGAATGACCATTATTGTATTGTATTATTGTATTTTGCATGGAGGCACGGTACAGTCGGTTGTCTGTATTTATTTTTTTTGTCATACATCTGGTTGCCTTATGAGCGCCCCCAGCCCCAACCACCACCTTCCAAATCTCCCAGAAGACTAACCATTTGCAATGTGGTTGGAAACAAGATTCACATGAAATCACCACTACTTTCAAATGGAAAAAGGAATGCTAGTATTTCTTATTCCGGAAATAAAGGTGAAAAAATATGTCATATCTATCAATCTTCATTTTTTTATTGACAGCAGCGAGCGACAGACAAAAGATAGAATATATATTTTCCCCCTTGTAGCAATCATGACTATTTAAGTCATGATTGCTACAAGCATGGAAAATATATTCTATCTTTTGTCTATGGACCCGTTCTATTTTACTGGTGAGAATTTGGAAAAATAAGAATCCTTCCACAAGGGTAAGCAAGTCCAGTCCTCGAGAATCCTTGTTGATGCTTTGTAGTGGAGTGGCTTATAAGCGACTAACCCTCCAACAGACAGAGGTGGTGCACTTTTGTTTGGTGCATGATTCAACAAGCTGGGGTGCACACCAAGATGGGTGTTCATCTACAAAGCTTCAGCACAAAGAATAATCAATGTTGTATTGTATAGTTGGCACTCAATGTTGCCGCATGCTTTGCCTGTGTTATCGCTCTGGAAGGGTTGAATTACATTAGAATCGAATAATGACAATACTATGTTAACTATGTTTGTGTGTATTCAAGCAAATTATAATTCAAGGAAGTGGGTTTAGTTCCTTCAGAGTGAAAACAAATGAACTAAAAAAATGAATTTTGCTTTTGTGGCTCATTACATGTTCATCAGGGTGAACACGCGCTGTGACAAGTACAGTCATTCTAAATCTTTCATACCAAAACAATTGGGATTTCTATAGTTGAAGGATGGCCTACTTGGATGCTTTTCATCATCTATCGCAATTGGGGAAATCCATGCATTGCAATCATATGCTACATTTCTATTCAAGGCTATTCTCTTGTCCGACCAAACATCTCATTGGTCAATTGCCAGGAAAGCTTTCCATAGGAAATGCATCCTTCCAGAAGAAAGGCACTTTATTTGCAAGTGGGAAAGCTATTATGCGTGATTAATCATGCACAGTCAGTGAACCTATATGTGTTCTGATATATCTGAAGCAATACGAAACATGGTTAGTGTGTAGAGTTTCACGCGGACATTACGGGGAACACCAATATAATGCACAACTGCATTAATTGGTGAAATCCATATAAAAAATGATACCTTCTGAGATCTATTTAGTCGGACATTATCTGGGAATGAATAAATAGCATCTTAAAACAGCTATTTCTATGTAATGTTACAGCAACAGTGGAGAGTAACCGAAAATAGACTCAACAACTATCTGAGTCTATGTACAAAAATCTGAGAGCTGCGAAAACACACATGTTTTGCCCTGTACTTGAGCTTGAGGGAAATATATTATGGAGAAATTTCTTCCAAATACCCAAGATGATCCGTTTCCCCCCCATGAGGTCCACAAACACATACTCAGCCTACAACTACCATAATCTCCCCCGAAAATCCACAGTATATTGAATCGCTTTGTGTCTTCACTGCAAGGGGGTGCCGCTGGAGATCATCAGCAGACTGCACATTATTTTTGTTGCAGGTTCGTGAAAGCACCGACACAAAAGGAGAGATAGCAAGCTAGGGCTGCACAATGAGCGAAACAAGATGGATGAGCTCGGAGCCTGGGTAACATCAGAGAAAGGCAACATGAAATATTGCATTGCAGTTTGGAAAATGGCTAAACTGCAACACTTCCAAAGCTGCCAAAGAGCTTGCCAGCAGCTCACAGCAGGACGCACAAAATGCTGACGTTGTATGTTCAACCGGTGCCGACAGGCTTTGCAAACATACACTTGTAAAGAATCACTGTCTGAACTCTGGCACAGACAATGCATTTTTAAATTATGCTTACATTGGTAAAATCCAACATGGAAATACCTGGAGTCGTCGAACTTTGAACAATTTGATTCAAAAACAAAATTGTGATCAGCACTGTTAACAATGACATATTTTTTTTTCTTTGCAAACTAACAATTTTGCCACCATAACGCCGGTATAACTGTTGATTTTTGGAAAGTAATATATCTGATGGTTAAGAGATGTAACTGATTTGGTTGCAAATATCTCTAATTCACAAAGAGGATATGTGAACCTTGAACCGGAGATATCTGTCATGAGACAAGTATACACACAAATCGCAAATGTGAAATCATTTGCCTTGGGGAAAATGACACCAACTGTGCATCGTAAGAATGGGGGTATAACTGAGAAGCTTTCTTCTTTGTCTTTTTTTCTTTGCCTAGAAAAATTACATTGGAGATATCAGCAACACATATCCAACTAATTTGAATCTGGTCCATTTAGTCATCAATAACATTAACGAGATAAGAGAAGAAAGCATTTTGGGAAGTGATGAACACAAAAAAAACATATTGCAAAGTGGACGTAGAGTGATTGAAAGAATGGAAACACAATTGAGAAAAATACAGATACATATTAACAGTTCATTTAAAGCGATAGTCCTGGTGAACTGCTTTCTGAGTTATTCTGAGTTCAGTGTACTCTGTTGAACACTTCCCAAGTGAAATTTATAACTTTTCTCTCCCTGATGTAACCATCAACTTTTATTTTAATTATTAATTCTAAAAAAGTTCTATTAATTATAAAAAAAAGTTCTATTAATTCTTCTTAGTTCTAATTAATTCTAAAAAAAATCTAAAACATTAGAGAGTCTGCTTGTCAAATTTTACTGGGTTTGGATTTGAATGCCACATTGATTGCGGGATTTGCGGGAAAGAGTGAACCAAACCAAACAAATGTTGGAGGAGGGGAGAATTTTAAAAAATGCCTTCACTTAGCAAAACAATGTCTGGGCTTTGTTTTGGCAGCTGAAGCCACTGTGTTTGTATGAACATCTTCTTTTCCTTTCGGCTTTTCCCTTCAGCCACAGCGAATCAATGTCCTCCATCTATCCCGGTTTTGTGCATCCTCTTCTCTCACACCAGCTACCTTCATGTCCTCTTTTAATGGCAAACACTCTGTTGCCATTAAAATGTGCTTGGTTGTCCTCCATGGCGGAGTCACTTCAGCAGTGATGCTGTTGAGAATGCAATACAAAGTGTTACCATTCAAAAACTGAAAGGAGCCTTTCAGTGTTTGAAAAAAATGAAACAACTTCAAACTAAGACAAACAAACATCTTCAAATTAACATCACAACACAGCAAAGCCCATTGTAGAGTTGGGGCCGGCTCCTCAATGCTTTATAGAATCGCTCTAATTAGGTTGAGTATCGGGTGGGGATTATCCACTTCTCGTACTGCCAAAGTCATGGAAATTCTAAGCGCAGGTCCTGGGACTTTCTCACATCACGGCCCGGGATGGGTTCTTTCTCAATATAATGGATCTTCACAAAGAAATGAGATACTCCTTCCTTATTTGGAAAACTGCTCTCGCACTGCTCAATTGCTCTCGATGTGCTTGTTGCACACATTCTCATGAAAATAGAGTAGGGAATTGAATAAAGTACAAATATTAAAGCATTATGTCTATACAGGGACTATTTCAGGGCCATTATGAGCAATGTTGTGATCGGATCGAGGATAGTGCAAAGCATGTCTTCCTAAGAGTCAAGACATATTGTTTTTTTTTTTCATTAATAAAAACAATAACAGTGATTACACTTTTGCTGTTAACTTAATAATTCGTCTAAAAACGTTGTATACCTTGTTTTTGGGCAGGGGTGGGCAATCCTCGTCCTGGAGGGCCTCCATCCTGCCTGGATGTGGTCCAAATCTCCCTTTTGCAAAAGAAAACTGACTCAAATGATCAGCTAATCACCAAGCTTTGCGTAATCCTTACATTGAACCTACTCATTTGAACACACAGGAGGGTGGGCCTCCAGTAGTAGGATTGCCCACCCCTGGTTTTGGGGATAGGTGAAAAGTGGCAGATTTGGGATTTGAATGTTTTAATCAACCACTATGCTCTGGTGTTATTGTTCTCTTCTTGCAGTCCTTAGATTCGGCAAGACAAGACAAACCATAGACGTTTTTTTTTTTTTTTTTCCCTGAAGTAATTTTATTACAAAGTTCATGAGGACAGTATTACAAGAGAAGTTGTCAACATGCTAAAACAGAACAAATTGGAACACAGGAATTGAACAAACCGGGAAGATAGGACGATCCACTGTTCACAATAAACAATTTGATTAAGTCATCAGGAGGTGGGAGCCAGTGAATGACTACAGTGCAGGCATAGAACGGCCACATTCACACCCACTCAGCAAAGGTCAATCCAACCAAGGCAAAGATGTGCACAGCTCAAGAAAACAGGTTACAATTTTTATGTGCCATCGGCATCGGCTTTTCTCAGAATTTTTAGAAAGCATCACCTGTATCACCTGTATGTACATAAACTGTACAAAACATCACAAGCATTTTTGTCCTATATAAATATAACAATGATTAGGATAACAACTAGTATCTCTGTTGCAAAGACATTCTCAAGGCAATTGTCTTTGTTTTTTCATGGACTGTGAAAAAAAATAAAAAATGGTGCCGTTGAATTTCTGGTTGAGGAGGAGGGCCTGTTTTGACTATAAACCAGCACTGACATTTCAGAAACTGAAAGAAAAGAAACAATAAACGGTTTCAACCAATTATCTTTGGAATTCATGCGAAAATCTCAGCCTGCTTTGACGGCAGACAGAGGGGTTGTGGAGATCTATGTACACAAACACCATCAACAGATTTTTTTGGGGGGGAGATTTTCTTTTTTCTTCTTTGCGCAAACCACTTTGCGAAAAGTCTTTGACTGACACAGAAACAAAACCGCTTGCCAATTTCGGCACAGTAATTTGTCCAGCTGTCCACAGAAGTGATCACTTTACAATACAGACGACAGATAGGCAAAGTATACTCAAGTGAATTCAATATTAAATCAATGCAAAGTACAAATCAAACAATATTCAACATGTTTTACGTGTATTTCAGTGCTATGTGATGTCCTATCCTTTCGATCACGGTCATCCTCTTGATTTCAAGGAGGGGCGGGTCTTTCAGAAAGACTTTAAATCAAAGGTTGACATACTGGTCAATTTGGTTCCATTGTCTTAGTGTCTAAGGGTCCATCTCGTCGGTTATTTTGCTTTGTGATCATAAATCAGTATCTTGTTATTCCATTCAGAGGAACGCTTGACCGTCCCTCTCCAATTTGATGATGGAGGAGAAATATTTCAGATATGTGCAGTGATAAACATGTAGTGAGGCAGAATAAGGTTTAGGATTAACCCTGGGGGGCTGCAGAGGGGGTGTTGGTGGAAGAAGAATGCAAAGCAGTTGCAGGTCCTAAATAAATGAGTCAAGAAGACGCATAATGATAAATAAAAGTTGTGGCTGAGGCGATGTGGCATTGTCTTTATCACTCCTTGCCGTCTTTCAATTTGTCATTTATTCCAGGTCAGTGATCACCCCGCTGCTTCCGGGCCATGAAGCGGCTATCTGAGGGGTACTCATGGGGGTTTAATCACAGTGCATCATGGCTGTTGTTTGAATTTTATTTCAGTCACTAAATGGCTTTGAAAATGGCATAATGCGCTCTCTCCCCCTCAAGGCAGGATAATCGCACACATTATTTAATCATGGCCATGTCCAGTAATTTCCATATGTATTCAGTCCAATTACTCTAAATGCAGTTTTCAATAGCGGCGTGATGAGGTAAGTGCTGATCCTTTTCACTGATTATAGTGCTGCGGGTAGGTGTGCATTATTTGGTGGGTGCCTTGTCCTGAGGAGGTGCTTTGCGCACGCGGCACAGTGCAGGACTCATTACTCACCCTAATTAGGATGCATCTATCCATCGATCTTTCTTCCTTATTTAGTCACGATCTGACCATGGAAATTTTGCCACACAGGTGAAAGGTATCTACAACTCATCAAATCAACGTTTGAATCAAAGACATCGCCTGGCGCTGTAACATGTTGCAAGACAGGCTAATGTAGTCGTTACAAGCTTCCAATTACAGACTAATACAAAGTGTCCTTCAAGCATATCCTTCAGGTTGACTTGGAAAATCTCCATTAGGAGGACATTTCTGTATCCACAGGGGGGAAGAAAAATCACGGATGTATTGAGCACACTGGCTTTGAATCCAAGCCTGTTTACGTTATGTTAATGAACATTTAGTTGAATGATGAGAAGGTTTCTTCAGCCGTCATCTGTACAAAAGTGAAGGTTTCGGACGTTTCGCCTCCTATCCAAGAGGCTTCGTCAGCGAACTAAAGTCTGACTGGTCGTATCGGCCCCATTTATATATCCCTAATGTCCAGACCTGGTGGCGCCGGACACAGCTATGATAGGTCCCTACTCTCAGGTTGGGGGGGGGCGCGGGACCCCCCCCCTGTGGCCCCACTGATTGTTCCTACATTCCTGACTAACGATTGGCCTATTACCCCCACTCCCCCCGGTATCACCTCATCAGCATAACGACCCTCATCAGCATTGCGAAAGTTGCCTAACCTGTTTTGCCTGAGCAGGCTATTGTATGAACGATCCAAATTGAACCTCACACCACCAGACCGGTTTAATGAAGGATTTTGTTGTTTTATAAGAATCGCCTCTTTTACCCCCCTTTCAAACCATCTATGTTCTTTCGCTAAGATTTTAACCTCATTGTCGTCAAATGAGTGGTTGCTAGCTTTTAGGTGCAACTGTACTGCCGATTGAGGCCCACTAGTATTATCCCTGCGATGTTGATAAAGTCTTTTTTTGAGAATTTGTTGAGTCTCCCCAATGTACTGCTCTTTACAATTTTCATTCTTACAATGTATGGAATAAATTACATTACTTTGTTTTTCATTTGGTAGCCTATCTTTTGGATGCACTAATTTTTGCCTTAACGTGTTTATCGGTTTGAAATAAGTAGGAATTTTATGTTGCCAAAGGAGTTGAATGATATTCTTCAAGGGTATCACGTATCTTTCTCAAATAAGTGTATACACAGAGCACTCCTTGTACGCCTGAAAACAGCACAATAGGATAGCAATAGAAAAAAAGGTGCTCAGAAAGAAGAGGACCACATTCAGTACATGAACTCCAATAAAACACTTAAGATCCCATTGTTTTTTTTTCTTCCTGACAAAAAAAAACTAATATATTCATTAATTCTCAACATGCCTTCATAGATCATGAATGGAAAGCCCAAGCAAGTCGATTGTGTGACTTAGAAGAGCTTAAAAACGCGATGGGTGTCGGGGGTGGGAGGAGAAGACACACTGGTATATTTTGAATGACTCGCAAGGATTTGAGGTAAACAATAAAAATAAAAAACAATCACAATTTGGTGATTGTGACTCCAGGGGACTATGGCCAAGTCAACCGTTTTGATGATAAACAATAAGTCACAGTGCTGAGATGTTCAATGGAGCATAATGTCTGTTCATATGTTGCTCCAAAGCTTTCTCCACCCATGGTGAAGCGCCGCAGGGGGCACAGGGAAAGGCCATTTTGCAATGATTAGGGGTTGAAGGTGTTTGCGATTATATGGCGCGGATAAATGCTTTCCACAATATTGAGCTTCTCTCCCCGGAGATGTTTTCCATCAAGGTTTAAACAGCAGCAGCAACAAAGAGAACCTCACCGGTGACTTATTTCATAGCCAAATTATGACTATTTAGTTTTTTTTTATCAGCTTCTGCCAGACAAAAATATATGTAGAGCACACCATTCAAAATGTATTTACAGCACTGTACATCAATAGAACATGTCAGTTGATTGTTAGTTAAAAGCATAATGCCACTTGATAGATGCCTTTTTGGCCGTCGATCAAAATGGCACAACAGCACTGATCACAAGTTTCAAATTTGAAAGATCACTTTACACCGTCGGACTTGGCTAACTACAACAATTAGGCTATCAGTTAATCAATGAGCTCATTTCGATCCATTTCCATACAAATAAATAAACAATATGGTGTATCAATTAACTGCGGGATTTGTCATAAAAATGCAAATAAGTTAAACAGAAGTGGCGATGGCAAGTGATCATGCCGTTAATTGAATGCATGACTGTCAACTGTGAATTTCAACTGGGCATTGGCATTGGTTAAGTGGGCTGCCTTATTTGTTCTACTGCCACTGGTTGATCTTTTATTCATTTCTGCACTGATTTCAAGGGTGATATTCACAGATATATTTCTCTTTTAGGAGTGTGAGCAGGCGGCGAGGTGGGCGGAAAGTCGGAGTTTACACTGAGCGGCATCTCCTCCAAGGGACAGTCCTGACTGGCATCGTGACCACTGCTAGCATAGGCACTGCGAGAGGGTGGAAGGCGTGACCGGTGCTCTTCGCCACCCAGAATGGCGTTGCCATTTGCCAGGCGTCCAAGACTCTCTCTTTCCTGGTAAGGCACAAAGGTAGAGAGTTTCGGCGGGTTCCTCGTCCTACGTACAGGAGAGGGATGCCCGGGCATCCAACACGCATCTGAGTGGCCCAATTCGCTGCACTCGGTTGTACAGTTTCCAGTCATTGCCACATCAGGCAGTGAGCGAATGTCTGCAGGCAGAGAGAACAAGGCATTTTTAGTTTGTTTTGAAATATCACATTCATCAAACACAAACATTGATAAACATCCTGAAATCCCGTCTGCGATCAGAAATGGTGTCAACAGAACAAAAAGAATCCATCCCCCCTCTCCTCTGTCCCCCCCCCCCCCCCATCACCTCTTTTGAGGTATTTGCAGCTGTTGCTATGCAGTGAGCAGCAGTTGCTATGTAGCTGTTGCTATGGCCGTGTAATGAGCACTACTGTGCGTAGTCCACTAGTTGATGCGATACATTCAGGAGATGACGTGCGGTGTCTCTATGTCATTTATTAGTATCCCGCAGCAGTTGGTCCGGCATGCTTGAAATAGTACATCGCCAAAACGTTGTCCGCTTCAATAGTAACGTATTGATGTGAACTACATTCAATTTGTTTTCTGGAGAAAAAAAAGAAAAAAATACCCTCCCCCCCAACCCTTAAAAAGTATCAGCATTTGGAAAAACACAAAGATACAACAACAAAAAAAGACAGACAGCACAGTGCGATATTGATTCACGGAGCACACATTCTTGATATATCAACTTTTTCTAATTAATTCAATAGGAGCTTGAACCAATGACCCAATTTCCATGTGCAAAAAACTCCAGATGACAAAATAACTGTGTGTCAATGGAGTTTTTACAGTGTTAATCCAAAATTTAGCACAGAAGTAAAAAAACAACCAACTCATGGCCAAATGTGTCAAATGAAGTGTCTTGTGAAAATGCCATATTGATGAGAATAACCACTCGTAAACTTAACTAGAATACCGAGCAAGTACAAAAACAAAACAAACAAAAAAAAAACAATCAATAAAACCATTGAATGTTAAACTACCGTAATAGTAACTGACATCGTATGCTGCAAATGGTTGTTTATTGATTTAAAGTGACCGTCTATTTTGGAAAATTACGGTAAGCAGGAAGAATAGTCCTGTCGTTGAGTGCGGCAGGCTGCTGGCTTGTCACGCAGTCTACCTGTTGACGGATGACACTTTTGGTGGCGGTTAAAAGGAAAGCGTTTGGAATTTGTCTTTGTTATCCCTTCATAGTCTGACAAGGGACATGCAATCAATGTCTGCAAAGCGTAGAACAGACAACATCACTCTGACACGAGCCATGCGCAAGGGTCTGATCGCTTTGATAAAGACATTAGCGTGATGTCATGTCAACGTTGCACGTACAATAAAAAGAGCAATGCGCATTACGGGTGCCTTGTCTGTTCTAGCAGAAACAGGCCAGTGAGTATTCAAGCGGATGTATTTGTGGGAAAGGCGCAGAGCTTGGTGGTTGAGCGGCAAAAATGATGTTGCTGCACCCGACTGATGCAACCACAAGAGATGGAGTAGCAGAGGCAGTTGAGGCAGCCTGAAGAGCAAATGCCATCTTAACAGTGACTCACCATCAGGATTGTATTCTTGACCAGCGGCATGATAATTATTTCCCAAAATGTCAAACCTATATGGGTGGAATAGAGCCTGTGAGGGTTTAAATTAATCATAATAGTTTGTGTTGTCCTAGCTTTTTACAAGATTTGAAGTGTTTTGTGTACTACAGATTTTTAAACCCTCATCCAGATTTAGATCTGGACAACTCATTTAAAGTGCAAATAGAAGCTGCGAAAATCAATTAGAAATATTTCTTAGTGATATAATTGCCAGAGATTTTATTTATTGGACCCTGGGGAAATTTGACAAATGTGACATTTGCTTCTAAAGAACCCCCAAAATAATAATGACTATTTTCGGTGATGTTGGTCTCTCGTTTAAATAATGTGATCTCTACATGGGTAAAAAAAAACGTCATGTTGCATAACACTATTATTATTTCCCATTCTTTAACTCAACTATGCAAATATTTATTCACTCCTGTGGCATTTTTTTGTGTATTGATTTTTGTCATTTTCACTCAAATTGCAGGACTCACCGAATATTGAGTTTTAAGACTACATAAACATTCAATTCAGTGTAAGAAACCTTAGACTTTCTTCTTTCATCAGAAAAAAAATCAAGCTTACTTAGTTGTCAAGTTATCTGCATTGAAAGTGGGGGCGGCTGTACAAACGGTAAATGATGCCCTCGTGGGAGGGAAAAACATTGCCAAAGGTCTGACAGAAGTTTGAAACAAATCCCCTGCCCCATCAAGAAAAAACAAAACCCAACCAGATTCGGGATTGGCGCCCGACGTCATTCTTTTCAATTAGCGAATAAATTCAGGAATGGCAGTGAATGAGTTCATCAATACATCTATTGTTTGGAACCATCTGTTGACAGCAGGACATCTTATTGACTTCAAGCTGCAGCGAATGGTAATGGATCGTAAAAGCATCCTAAACGCAGATGGAAGTTGCCTGTGTCAACAACATTCTGCTTTGAAATAAATATGGAGAATGCAGAGGTGCGGCAAAGTTGGCCGTGAGCCTAGCACCATTTTCTGAACAGTAATGTTAGCCATGATGCCGTTTTCAATACAGGGTGTGCCAGGTGGTCCACCCCTATTAGAGACTGAAGTTGTAGGTGTCGTGACGGTTGTCGTGGCAATGACAAGGATGTCATTTGCTTTTATCACAAGTTGGTGTACGACTTTGCTTTTGAAATTGTTATTTGAAGGTAAAATGATCCCACATATATACAGGTGCAAAATAATCCGTAGTGGATTTCAAATTGTTTGTCCCAATGGTTAATGCTGTCTTAAGTCTGTTTGTTGCTTTACCTATTGTTGCTCTTAATCTCTTTGTTCCCCTAATTCTAATTGATGGTTTCATAGGATCTCATGGTATTTCATTCACAAGTAATCAAGGCTTTTCATATTTCAGCTTAATTTTGTCATTCACCAACAATTCTATTCAATAAAATGGTACTTTGGAAATTAATTCAACTCAAATGTAAAAACACAATATACCTACATTTAAATTATCAGAGCTACGAAAATAGGGGACCGTGTGTGTGTGTGTGTAGAGATATCTCGTACACGGTGAGGGAAGTTTATTTCTCATCTCGTCCAAGAAAATATTGTCTGCATGCATCACTTTGGTGAAATGGACCCCAGCTACAAAAAATATGTTCAAGAGAGGAGAGTTGAGTGAATTGTCGAGCATCTGAGCGTGAGCACACTTGGGTAGGCAAAGACTCCAAAAGGATTTCACACTTGATTAAAACCTCTCCACAGCTTCCAGGAGGTTTACTCCACACCAAGCCCCCTCGTGTCAAATTTTGCATAGCTGCAAGACCAAAAATCATTTACGCATCATGACTGAAACCTGTTTTTTTTTTTGCCCTCCATATTGCCATGAAGAATATATTTTCTTTCGCTACTATGTGTCAACAGATTTATATTTTATCGACTCAAGGACGGGAAAAGAGGGTCAAAACATTGTGACTGATAGTCAGTTTGACTAATTGACTTCAGTTTTTAAGGCAGTGGACATGTTTAATGAAACAAAAAAAAAAGCATTTAATGCACGTTGATGCCAAGGACCGCTGCATGCTCATCAACAACATCAACGGCCATAAAATAAGCAACGACAGCTCACAGCCTGCCAAAGTCTCACATGTTCTTCTCGCAATGTCAAAGCGCATATTTCGCTTGTACCAGGAGACAACATCAGTGTTCAAAGAGCAGCTATTTTCACACTCCAAGTGGCATCACTTTATTTATTTAATTTTTTTGCGATTCATCTCCATTCTTGTACGGTTTTATTTGTGAAATAGTGTTGATAATTAAACAAGCGAATGGTCTAAATTCGGGTACTACAGCCTACCATGTCAGTGTTGTTGCTGTCATGAGTATGCATATCGTTTCAAGCCCATGCACGTCAGCTTCTAGCGGTTGTCAACATGCAATAACACTAATGCACATGCTTGTAAGGACTTTTTTCTCCCCCTTCTCTTTAATGCAGTGCAAGAAATGAATAATTTATTGTTGAAGGTTGACTGAAGTCGAAATATACAAAAGAGCACGATCTGTTTATCGCTCCAATGCAAACTCCTGAGCCGGGAATCCTAAAGGTGAATATCAACTGATGAGCTAAATGAGCACAGGCGGGGTGAAAAGGGCGCCAAGCTCAAGCAACAATGAACTTGTGAATCATGAAGACCTGACTCCCAAAATGTTCATTTCAACTAAATAATAATGTAAATGAGCTTTTCTGAAATATGTCGAAGATGTGCCGCTTTTTTCATACATGGTCAGCTGTAACAGCAAGCCTATGACACCAGGTGACCATTCATGAAAAATTAAGCACACTGAAAAGAAAGACGTGTGCTCAACTTTGTATTCAAGAACACATCAGGTGGTTATTTAATGGAAGGAGCATTTAAGAGAAATGATGATGGGAAACAATTGCTGCTCTGTTTTGCAAGTGGAATTGGCCGCATGATTTGACTTTAACGAGGAGTAGTTGTATTTCTTCCAATTTGCATGCACCAGAAATAATGTCCTGTCCCCAGCATTAGAACCAAATGCACCTGCAATGTTCTCCATTTATGTTCTATATGTCTCGCGTGCAATATGAGATCATGCATCACCCGAAATAATAATAATAATCATTTTCCTCACATTCTTCCATCCCTGCCACCTCATCACTAACTCAGTATGGACCTCTGCAAAACGCACTTCGGTTACAGTGGCATAACATGGACTCTGCATCATAGTCACAGGGGTAGGGGTATTCGCACAGTTTAACCCCACCCCCCTGGCTGACTGATACATGTGAGGGGGGGGGGGGGTTTGCATGCTGCTTGCATCAGGGTGCCAGTGGGAGGTGTTGAGTGTCTGAGGCAGGCTTCCTCATCGTCTGATCCCCTGCCCAAAGGCATTGGAAGCTGGTGGTGGTGGTGGTAGGGAAGCTGCTTCTTCCTGAGATTTCACACTGCTGCTCTCCGTTTGATTGCAAATGCTACGTCTCCCCACTGGCTGCCTTCTAGTGCGTGCGGCGACTATGATCGATGGTGGAAAAAATATGAGAGCCACAGCTCATAGAGGGATAACAGCCACTATCGTTTGGGAGTATGTGGGTGATATTATTGGCTGTGTTTCTGGTCCCTGCAACCAGTTCATGTGGTAAATAACTAACAAAATTCCAGGAAGAAAAATCCTCCACATCTTAGCAGACATTAGTGCCTGGTTCTGGCTGTCACTATAACTGGCTGTGAATGCATACAGCGTTTGTCATATTTGGAAGAAAAACAACATGAAACCGGGGTTTTGTATATCTTTACCTGTGACATGTCAAGGTTTTTTTTTTAATACAGGTGCTCTGAGCAGTTTGTCACGGCACGCTGAAAGACCGAAAGCCTTCCTTTTTGTTCTCCAGAGGCGTGCATTTTTTAAAATGATGCAAGAAGTGAGGATTGATTGCACACAACAGTTTTGACATCCACACATTCTCCTTGCAGAAGAATGCAAAAAAAAAGCAAGATGGAGTTAGCAACCTGCCACATGTACTTGATGGTCTTGCAGACATGATTAAAATATTTTCGGTCAAAGAAAATGTCGCCTGAACTTGAAAGCCAATCACCCATACGTTGTAACGCTGTCTGTCACGTTACACTGCGGATAATTAGATGCATTTATTCAAAAATACGCTTGGTATACTCAGCTGCTCAAATACAAAACATCACCTGCCTTTGACAGCTTTCCAGGTATAGTCTATTAATGTGTGTGTGTATATATATATATATATATATATATATATATATATATATATATATATATATATATATATATATATATATATATATATATATATATATATATATATATATACAGTAAAGTCTCGTTATATCGATATTCAAGGGAGTCCGAAAAAATATCGATATAACCGGGACTATCGATATATCCGACCCTGTTTGCATGTAATTTTCTCCGTGCGTGCATAGAAATAGTATCGATATAACCGGGACTATCGATATATCCGATATCGATATAACGAGACTTTACTGTATATATATATATATATATATATATATATATATATATATATATATATATATATATATATATATATATATATATATATATATATATATATATATATATATATATATATAAAATCCTCGTCTCACCCACCATGGGTGGTGTCTGTCCCCATTTCAGCTCGGGTCCTCTACCAGAGGCCAGGAAGCTTGAGGGTTCTGCGCAGTATCCGTGCTGTTCCCAGCACTGCGCTTTTCTGGACCGAGATATCCGATGTTGTTCCCGGGATCTGTTGCAACCACTCGTCGAGTTTGGGGGTCACTGCCCCGAGTGCTCCAACCACCACAGGCACGATTGTCACCTTTACCTTCCAGGCTCTCTCCAGCTCCTCTCTGAGCCCTTGGTATTTCTCGATTTTCTCATGTTCCTTCTTTCTGATGTTCCCATCACTCGGGACCGCTACATCCACGACAACGGCTTTCCTTTCCCCTTTATCTATGACCACGATATCTGGTTGGTTGGCCATTACCATCTTGTCAGTCTGTATCTGGAAGTCCCACAGGATTTTTGCTCGGTCATTCTCCACCACCTTGGGAGGTGTTTCCCATTTTGACCTTGGGGTTTCCAGTCCATACTGCGCACAGATGTTTCGGTAGACTATGCCAGCCACCTGGTTATGGCGCTCCATGTAGGCTTTCCCTGCCAGCATCTTACACCCTGCAGTTACGTGTTGGATTGTCTCAGGGGCCTCTTTGCACAACCTACACCTTGGGTCTTGTCTGGTGTGGTATATCCCTGCCTCTATGGCTCTGGTGTTCAGGGCCTGCTCTTGGGCAGCCAGGATGAGTGCCTCTGTGCTGTCCTTTAGGCCAGCCCTCTCTAGCCACTGATAGGACTTCTTGAGATCAGCCACTTCTGCTATGGTTCGGTGGTACATCCCGTGTAGGGGCTTTTCCTCCCATGATTGTCCCTCTTCCAGCACCTCATCCTCTGTTCCCCATTGACTGAGACATTCTCTGAGTACATCATCCGTTGGAGCCTTCTCTTTGATGTATTCATGAAGCTTGGATGTTTCATCCTGGACAGTGGCTCTCACACTCACTAGTCCCCGGCCTCCTTCCTTACGGCTTGTGTACAGTCTCAGGGTGCTGGACTTGGGATGGAACCTTCCGTGCATGGTGAGGAGTTTTCGGGTCTTAACATCCGTGGTCTGAATCTCTTCCTTTGGCCACCTTATTATTCCTGCAGGGTATCTGATCACTGGCATAGCTGTTTATTGCCCGGGTCTTGTTCTTGCCATTGAGCTGGCTTCTGAGGACTTGCCTCACCCGCTGGAGGTATTTGGTCGTAGCCGCTTTCCTTGTTGCTAATTCGAGGTTGCCATTGGCCTGTGGTATACCGAGGTACTTGTAGCTGTTTTCAATGTCTGCTATTGTTCCTTCAGGGAGTGAATGATATATATATATATATATATATATAAGGTACGGGGTGTCCCCCGCCTCGTGCCCGAAGACAGCTGAGATAGGCTCCAGCAACCCCCGCGACCCTAATGAGGAATAAGCGGTACGGAAAATGAGATGAGAGAGATATATATAAGGACTTGTGATTTGTCAACAACGCAGCAGTGCGGGGAGGTGGTTTAAACATTAAAGAGACAGGCAGACGTATAAAACAGTGACATTTGGACTTGTTTTAATTGGATAGTTCAAAGGCAGAGGGTAGACTGCAAGGTTAAAATTCCCATCAATCAGGTTCCACAAATAACCCACACAAGCCATCTGTACACTTGATGCAAAAATCTATCAAATCAACCGTGCTAAACAGAACACAATTGATTAGGAACAAAGTACAATTAGAAAGAAAGAAGAAGGCTACGTTCTTCATCAAGTGTTTAATGCTGATGAAACCGGCCACTCCATTCCATCAAGCCATCAACGACCATCACAAATGTAAATAAAATGACTTTATTATATAGTATAGTTTATTTCGTTAATTATAATACCACATTTCTCTAGGTCCAAAACATTTTCTGTATGATATCAATGTGGTGCGTCATGTGTTGGGTAGATGCCAATGGTTGCAGAAGAGGTGAATGCAACCACCTTTGTTGTTGTTCCTGTTGTTGTTGTTGTTTTAAGAATGTTTTCAACATGCTTACATTACACCTAGATGTTTTCTGGATTCATTTGGACAACTGTCTATCTGCATTGTGTGAGCTCTGAAATCGTTGCAGCGTAAATTGGCATTAAGTACCACTTTGAAATTTGGCTCATTTAATCACACTTTCTTGTGGATTTTGATTCAATCCAGATGAGAGATTAAGAGATTGCCTTCACTTCATGGATGGAAGTTTGAAGTGTTCGAATCCCTTCGCAGGTAAAGCCACATGCTGACAAGTGCCTGATGAGCGGACATGGCAGGCATCAGCATGCCAGGAAGAGCTGATGTGGATGGTTCGCCGAGTGACGGTAAACTTCTGTCAGTTCTTTCCAACATGCACAATTTTTCCTAAGAAGACCTTATTTTTGAAGACTGCTTTGTGAGTGGTTGCATTTGACACCATCTGACAGATCACGCTATGCACTGGCTCCTCCAATAGAGGAGGTGATATGTGATGTGTTGGGCAACACCAGTTTTGGTCAAGCCACTCGGAAAATGTGAACACAGACAGAAGTTACCATATTTTCCGCACTGTAAGGCGTACCAAAAAGATTTTTTTTCTTTTTTCAAAAGCTGACCATGCACCTTATAATCCAGTGTGATTTATATATGGACAAAGGTTTTAATCTATCATTCATTGAAGGTACGCTTTATAGACCAGAACATTTGGTGTTCTTTGTTGAATGAAGCGTCAATAAACTGAAGCGAAACTGAATTTGAAATAGATCAATAAAAGAAAAAAACATAATGAATGTGGAAATTGCACAAAAAACAGGTATTTTTTATTTCAATTGAAGTTGCTGAAAAAGGTTGGTGAAAATAGATTTTCCTTTTTTTTTTTGCAGTGTGGGAACTGCAATCACTGTCGTTCTTAGATGCAGGCAGCCATGTCGATTTTCATGAATTAAAAAAAATAGAAAAATAAGGCACAATAAATATTTATTGCATTTTCCCCAAAAAATAAATACATAAATAAATAAAATAATGAAAAAATAAGTATACTATCATGTGCTCTCCCTGCTCCCTCTTGAGGGGTGGCAGTTCATTATTTGATAATGTGAAGTCACTGTCATATATCAATGAATAAAATGAGAAACAACATGTACAGAAATAATAAAAGGTATTTGACCTTATCTGATGTCAGCCAAATGTAAATAAAAAAAAACCTGTGTGGGAAATCTCAGTTCTACAACTCCTGTTTTTTTAAAGCTGCCTACCTTGTACGTTTTGCATAATTATTTTGCCAACTGCGCCCCTGACACCCCGTACAGATTTCTTGTGCAAAATGCGGCTTATTTTTGGGCCTTTTGATAGCATTGATGTTGGACCTCAAACTGCTGCTCATAAAGGAAAAATAAAAAATACACGTTTTAAGCGGTTTATTCCTCCCAAATATTGCCATGATTGTTCAACAGTGTTTAATCACCTGAACCTTTGCTGATGAATGTGACATTTACTTGGAAAGACCAAGGGTGTCTATTCCTATCTCTAAGCTGTGATTTTTTTTCTTGTAATGTTTCTTTAATGGTCTCAGCCTGTGAAGCATTATGTTTTCACTCTACTGACCCATGTGCCATCATGGCATCACCTTAAACCTCAGTCGATCCATGATGCCTGAATGTGCGATAATCAGCTCGGTCCACATGTTTAGGCCTACAATTTGAAGAACGTTTTCCCTATGGGATACAGAATTAGATTATTTGACTGGAGTTGCAATGGGTTAATGTTAATTTTCTTCCACATAGTTCTTGTACAGTATATAACACTCGCGCATGCACATTTGTCATCGACATAAAAACAAAAACAAAAAAATCAACGGCAGTAAATATGCTGTAAGAAATATTCCTTCCAAAAGTCTCAGTGTGCAGGGTTACTCCAAGTTCTGCCTATCATTGATTGTTTTGACATGTCTTCCATGAACCATTTGCTCTCCCCCTTCCCCCATATTGATCGTCGTGCATCCCTTGGTTAATCTATCTATCTCTGATCGTAAAAGTGTGAGACATTGTAAGATCAAGCAAGATAGTCATTTGAATAGAATACAGTTCAGAGATGGTTTTCCATTATAATCTAATGTAGGCCCCATGCCTTGTGTGTGTATTCCCACATAACATATATGACAGTTCAATTGAATAGGCAAAGGAACATAGTATCACCTCCTGCCAAGTGATCATTTTTCTCAGAAAACGGTTTGAGGCGAGCCAGGTGTCATCACAAGAATTGAAGTGCATTCTATAGACTTAGAGTTTGCAAAAAAACAGTCTGCAAGATTTGGAAAAAGCCTTCACTGAGTCTTGTTTCATTTTTTTTGGGTTTATATGGTACCAAAACAGTGATTCCTCCGTGGAATCATCCCTGAAGGATGAACGTATGGATGATGGATGGTCGGAAGGACAAATTTTCAGATACAAGAGCATCAGTGGCAGCCACAACATCCACTACTGGCGCGTGCACTTCACGACATTATTGTGAATCATTCATCCCCTCCTTTAAACGCCCATCAATTAATGTTTAAAATATACATTTTGAGGGAAAAAAATGACAGATTGAACTAATTGTATCACCTGACTTTGGTACCAATATTAAGCTATATAAATGTAACATTGCCTTAGCCGGAACTAAAATAAAACATGAATAAATATCGGCATACCTTTGGTCATGCACACTGAGTCTGTGTTTGTCCATAATATTGTTCTACTCAAATAATGGTGCTTTTAGTGTTTCAGTACATCCTTACATCTGGTAGATTAGTATGTTGAAATGAATATATGCATTAGGAAAATTAGGAAGTACTCCCTCCACCATTTCCCCCCCAAAAAATCTATGAAACAAAGGCACATGAGTAAACATCAGTCTTTTTATGGCTGTACTTGCCATCTGTTCTTCAGTGCCTGTGTATGATGGCTACCTCATTTTCCTGCCAGACACAGTTTCAAAGAAAATAGCTCATCAAGATGAGTGACAAGTGTAGATGCCTTGCAATATTTCAAGTCCAATAGACCTCTGGTTTTCACCGATGAATTGCAAGAGCTACAAGACTCCCCCACAGAAACCCTCACAAATCAGTGACAATGTTCCAGTGGTATAGAGTTGACTGCCTAATTAAAGTAGACAGTCAGTAGAAAGCTGGCTTGGGAAGGAAGTTTCATTATAGAAAATTTCTGTCAGTATACTTGAAGATCAAGAACTCTTCAGGGACAACTCAAGCAAAAACATGTGCTCTGAAAGGAACACGTTCCAAACGACAGCAAAGGGATTCGTGAGATTTGACACTGTTCAAAAGAGAATTGTCATATTTTGTTTGCAATGCACAATGTATTAAAAGTTCAGGTGCCCTGGATATAAAGCATGCATGAATGGTAACAAGGCGACACAGGTCAAACTCATGTCATATTGCTTGAGGCTTGTTGAATATAGATGTATGCACAGTGTACAGTAAATTAGGAATTGATCCCTTTACTGGAAGGCACTTGGAGGAAATCAAACATAACCATACTGGCGTTACATTACTTTTGACGGTCTGTACATTCCTGTTTCAGGGATCCCAGCAAAGGGAAATTAAAATGGAGGAAAATGAAACAGATCAGCTGGGGGTCAAGGGGGCCGTAAATTTATGAATGCAATATTGCATATTAAATATCTGCTATATAATTATACAAATACCGTTTATCATGTTTATAGAGGTTTTTCACCAACTTTGGTCATCATCTCCAATCAGGTCTTATTCAAGTTAGTTAGTTTAGCATTATTAAAATCATGGTATACAACATGTCAACAGTAATAATAATAATAATAATAATAATAATAATAATAATAATAATAATTATTATTATTATTATTATTATTATTATTATTATATATTATTATTATATATATATATTATTATATATTATTATTATTACCACAGCAAATCAGTGTCCTCCATCTTTAGAGGTTTGATCCGCATGTTTGTTTTGGCCAAGCTTTTACGTCGGATGCCCTTCCTGACACAACCCTCTGTATTTATGCCGGCTTGGGACCGGCACAAGAAGACTTATGTCCCTTTGTGGCTACAGGACAAGCAACTCGCTCAGTAAAAGGCTCTCAACATAATACATTTCATTTACAGTCACAGGATATTTTTTCTGTGTTGAGAAGCAGCAGCCACACGCGCCAGCGTTAACTCAACCCGGAAGTAACAAAGTAAAAACAGTTGAATATCAGTGGCACTTTGACAAGCCCCATGATAACGTTGGCATCAATATACTTCTGTGAGAGACAGCAGAAAGCAAGTGTGCAAGCTAATAAACATGCCCTATCATAATTTCCCTCATTAGAATAATAATCTATGAATTCGAATGACTCACCAGGTAGTTTGTAATTCTGCTTTCTCAATGTTTTTTCTCTGCATGTTTGTTTCCCTCACAATGCTGTGTGAGTGACAGCCATCCTTTGCCACCATAGTTGGTGACTTTTCCATCACAAAGACTGCAAAGGGCTTTCCCCGGATTTTTATGTTTATATATGCAATCTGAAAGCGGGCATCTGTCGACTTGTTTTTCTAACCATGCCCAATTCCACATATTCTTTATCCCTCCATCCAGACACGTCACCGCTCCACTATCACTATTGCGTAGGATATCTCTCTTCCACGACATCTTTACAATGTGAAAAGTCGCGTGCTCTCCCAAGCGAGCAATCACATGGAACACGTGCATGCAAGCTTTACATCAAAACAAAATCTAAATATATCTGACCTACACTGTTTATACTATTAACACATTAAACATACAAGTACCAAAAATGCGACAATGTTTTGCACAAGTTTACTGACGAAAAGCGTTGTAAGGAGCTGCCATTTGTTTTCTCGTTTCATTGCGCACAGTCTCGTGGTATTTTACTCCCGAGCGATCCCGATTGTCAACGGAAGCATCCGACATCGACCAAAGCACACGAAAGCATACCAACTCAAGCACTACACATTCTGATCATCCTATCACCCTTCAAAACATACGTTTTAGCGGTTGTACACGGAAATAAAATAACTTTTATATGAAAATAGAAAATATCACTTTGGCGGAAAAAAATAGCGGAATTCCGCCAAATAGGGGAAGTCTGGGATCCCTGATGAATGTGTTTGGACGTACAACTGCAACAATATCCTTAATTGACCGAAATCAGGGAATTTCCCTCGGGTTCTATCCATCATTAAGGGCCAGAACACTAGCGAGAGAGAGTTTCAGCCGGTCTTGGTAGCCAACAACACAGTGTGGCGGGATGACCCCTTGGGGCTTTTCTCTGATGCCTGCCTGAACCACTTGACAAACTGAGGTTGAAGTGGGTTTGCCCCCCTCACGAGCATTGCCTGCAAGATGCATAGTGGTGACACTTAACAAGACCCCTCCTCAGGCAGTCAATTTGGCAGACCGCTGGATGCTGGATATTCCTGCACTATTTTTATTTTAGTTTTTTACAGGCCCCCAGCGTACCTGACAATTTGGTGACTGAAATTAAATGAGAATTTAGACAAGCTTTTGAGCTTGTATTATGCAGGTATTATGGTGAATTTGATCGTGGTGCAGGCAAATAGATTTTGTGATCTGTATGTGTGCCGATATGTGTCATTTCATTCATAAATAAGAAAAGAGTATGCACCGAAGCCCCCTGAATCATGATACACAAATACAAATATTTTTGTCATTAATTTTCCGAATCACTTCATCCTCACTTGGGTCGCGGGGGTGCTGATGCCTATCTCAGCTGTGTTTGGACAGTAAGCAGGGAACCTGCTGAATTGGTTGCCAGGCAATCACAGGTCACACAGAATTGAACAACCATTCTCGCTTATACTTGTGCCTCGAGGCAATTTGTAGGGATCAAACAGCTTCCATGCATGTTTTTGAAATGTGGGAGGACACCGGAAGACCTGTAGAAAACCCATGCAAGCACAGGGAGAACATTAAAACTCCGGAAGCCAGGAGCTGGAATTGAACCTGGTACATCTGCACTGACACACTAACCACTCGATACCAGGCTGCAATATGAAAATGTAATTTTCATTGTTTAATTTGTGGCTTTTCTAACAAGTGAGTCAGCTCGACCGGGGGCGCAAACTCTTGACAAGCCGCTACTGATGAGGATGTACAAAGCTCGGGGATATTGACTAAGTCACCACTCACTAATGTTGTAAGATCAGTGCAAATCCCAGAACATTTGAGCATGACTGTGGTGTTAAAACCACATCGAGCCTAATATCTATTGTTATTTTGTGATTGAAAATTATTTCGAAAATGAATTGGGGTGTTTATCATTTTACCAATGTCATTCATGTGTTGGTAAAGCCTGTAGACCAGGGGTCGGGAGCCTATGGCTCGCGAGCCATATATGGCTCTTTTGATGATTGCATATGGCTCGATTTCGATAAAACTAAATACATATTGTCGTTTTTTTTTTCGCCGTTCATTTCCCGTTGGGGCTGCAGTTGGCGGAAAGCGCAATTTTGATTGGATGACACTGACCTACAATGGCCGAAAGCGCCATTTTGATTGGATGATAGTGGCCGTCATGTTAAAACCGTTAAACGCCCCTTTAAATGAGCCCAACTAGTGCACTTCAGCGTGAATGCACCGGAGCATTAGAGGGGAGAAAATGTTCTGATTCTAATTTGCAATGAAACAATACCATCCATGAAACAGTCGAATGTCAGTGACATTTTAACAAGCCGTTGTTACATGTTAACGTTAGCATCAACATACTTCTGCGAGAAGTAGATTGCAGATAGCAAGTGTGGAAGCTTATTAGCCGTGCGCAGGCTAGCTAGCAGTAACTTCGCCTCTGGACGGGCAAATTGAATTTCATTCCGATCGTTTGCCTGGATTTTTACCAATCACGAGGAACGGAAAACCATTCATGTCAACGGTGAGTACTATCACAAAGTTATTTTAAATAATACATTCTGATAATTTGTTGAAAAGTGGCCGCGCGTGCGTTTGTGTGTGTGTGTGTGCGCGCGCGTGCGTGTGGCTCTCACTGAAAAACATTTCTAAATATTTTACTTTTATGGCTCTCTTAGTCAAAAAGGTTCCCGACCCCTGCTGTAGACAGTACATCCTAATTTAAATGTAGGTGCAGAATCAAAATAAAATATAGGTATGCATTTTTCACTGAAAAATATGATCATCACTATTGTTATTCGTGTCAGCAGGACAGAATGATGAAACTACAGAGAAATCATGTTAGCGTGTGAAAGAAGTTGAAATGAAATCTGAGAAGGTAGATTTATTGAGATAATGAGGATTCTATTGCACTTCCTTCTAAAGTTCACGTGTGGCGGAAATCTCAGGAAAATTCAGAGGTTTGGACTTCTTGAAATGATTACGGTTATTTTCAGTGAGGACCAATTGTTTTGTGTGGAGGTGAACTGTTTGTAATCACGCAAGCAAGATATTATTATTATTATTATTATTATTATTATTATTATTATTATTATTATTATTATTTTATTTTATGTACATATTAGTAGTATTTTATGTATTATTATTATCATTATTATATTATTTCATAATACATATTAATTTATGAGCAACATGATGATTTCACTCATCAATGTTTCCAATTCAGAACTAGATTCAATGGGTCTTAAAGGCCTCCGGCACAATAGAGTGTTGACAAAATGTTGTCTGTCTGTGGTGTCAAAGCCTAATCCAGGTTAGAAAGTTTAATTCTGCTCCAGTTAGGCTCTTCCAGTGACCTATTTGCTCGACAGTAAAATTACAAACAAGCGGGCGGCAACAAACAGCAGCAGCACAATGCGTGTGCCTGTATGATGTCAGAATTATAGGCGTATTACTCAAGACAAGTTGCCGCAGGGGACCACTTGATGGGGCTTCTTTCCCATAGACGATGCTTGGAATAAATACATAAATATCTAAAAGTCACATGGCTTTGTATATCTCATAGCAGATCCAGCGGTTGGTCCGGATGGGCGTAGCCCTCTACAGTACTAGCTAGAAAAACGACACAAGATCTGTACGATGACACATGCATCTGTGCATTTGGATCCGATTAAGGCACCAGGCAGGTACCCAAACTGTGACTCACAGGCCAAAAAGCCCCATTAAGATGACATTCTCTCACTGCATTGTCTTCCTCCAGAAGATATCTCCATGGTTACATGTTTTGTTCCTCATTTTCATACAAGCAAATCACAGATTGTTGCCAGGAAGGTGCAATAAAGGCTGAAAAAGAGGTTGATCCCCACATGATATGAGTATAGTAGTCATTAAAAGGAGAAGAAAATCTCTGACAGGAGTTCAAAAAGAAAAAAATGACGCTACATGCATCCTCGGAGAGATCTGAGGCTGGAAAATCAGACCGCATTTCTAAAGAACTTCATTATCATGCAAATGGGATTCATGCCATTTAATCTCACCCTACTTGGTATCCCCACATGGCAATGCATGGAGCAAGTGACAGTGAGACCGCACGCAAGGCAAGCATCCATATCAAAATTCCTCCATCTGTGGATGTTACTTGTTTTTCGGCAGAAAAAAAGGCTCTTCATGACCAAGTTACTGGATACGTGGTAAAAGAGCCAATTCACAGCAGGTGAGAATTCCTCATTCTGGCGATTGACTGGTTAGCGCAGGACACGGCAAAATTATGCTCACAGAAGACTTGCAAAATAAGCACTCCGTATATTGCACTTTTTTGCAGAAATGATCTGTTTTATGACTAAATACTTGATCGTTATCACCCAGGATGGTGAGCGAAAAACTATAAACAAAGCAGAAGTAACTCCACATGCAAGCCACCTAACGGAAGTGTGTGTGCGCCACCGCTTAATCCATGGCTAGGTGCGCATCAACTCAGCCAAAGTCAGTCAGCGGCATTATGCATTTGCAGAGCCCGTCGCCATTGCCCGCTCCTCTTCCCTCCAGCTGGGTGACCGCGGCATCCACTCTGAAATTGCGCTGGGCCCTTTACGCGGATCTCCCCAGGTTGTGGTGTTTAGCCGGGGCTGTGTGTTGGCGGTGATCACTCTTTGCGTGGTTGACCGGGCTATCTCGCTTGTGTGTCTGCATTTTGTCCGTATTTCAACATGTCATAAAATAATTCATTTTGACGGGAATCAGACAGACATTCCCAACAGACATCCACGATACGTTTGGTTCTGGCTGGCCTGACCTACCATCCCTACCGTTGGCACCATCACCCAACAGACATCCACGATACGTTTGGTTCTGGCTGGCCTGACCTACCATCCCTACCATTGGCACCATCACTCAACCAAAGTGGTGATCAGTTGACAGGCCCACCTCTCTCTTTGCCTCAATGTCTAAGACTGGCAACCCCAAATCCAATAACACAACCACATCAAACTGTGGCTTCGCATTTCTTGCTGACAGGTGCACATGTAGATATTCTTCTGCTCAAACATGGTATTTTACTGTGCACAATACATGATATGCACATAAATCCAGTAATAAAAGCACTTATCAGATTCCGATTCGAGGTCGTATATAAAACAATCTATTTACAGTTTTCTCCAGAGGGTTTTGTGCTTTGTATGGTGGCTCCCAATGGACCGTTTGTCCTGGTGACCTACAAGCGGCATAAACATGCAGCAACCTTGCTCCTTGGATCATTGAGAAAAAAAAATCACGGTGGCTGAAACAGACCCTTGCAAAGTTTTGAAGTGAATATTTGACACAATTCTGAGATCTAAAATCATAGCTTTGACGGATGTTACCCATTTGCATTGCATATGATTCTTTAATGGAGGCCAAATGCTCTCTACAAAAATACATTAGCTGTTAAAGTTCCACTCTGATCATGGAATTGGCCTATCTGGTCAATTGGGTTGGGTTCAGAGATGCAAAGAGGGAACGTTTGACATTCGCATTGCATTAGATTTTACTTTAATAGAGTGACACATCATGTTCGCCGCCTCATTTTATGCCTGCCAGTCATCTCCGCTGTGATGAACACAACCCTGCACCAGTGCAGCCTGTCACCCTGCCACTCAAATGCTTAAAAAGAATTTCATGTCACTATTCAGGTGGAGCTGGGGAGAATTTCAGTTGTCTCTTTTGATTTTTCTGTCTAAAGCTTCTTTTTATCTGGGCTCCAGGTTATCTCCCTGAAGTGGGAATCACTTTTTAATTGGGTCCATCCTTGGTTAGCGGCTCATCATAACATCCCCCTGTGCTATGTGCATGCCCGATGGGTTTGCATGTCAGAGTCTCTGAGTTCCCACTTCCTGTCACAATCTCACACATCTTGTGCCATCTTTTCATTCTGTAACGGCTCCATCTCCATTCACAGTTGGGCACTCATGCTGCTGACAACAAAGAGGGCCCTGTCTTACTAAAACCTGCATTCTGCAGATGGGCAAAACAGGCGGAAAAATAGAAACGAAAATAAGAAGATAAAGTCAAACAGATCATATGGGAGATATAAAAAGAATAAAGTGTACTTGATCGACTTGTTTTCAAATTTAGTGGCATCCTTGATCTAAATTACTTATGATAATGTTCAAAATAACAGACATATGTTTGTCAAGTATGGCGTTACAGTAAATGTTGGAATTTGCCATTCGGTTATACCCAAGCTATTTTGTTTGTTTTTGTTTGTTTTGTTTTATTTTTTAGGACAGTTGATTGATAAAATGGCTGTTAAAGCATTGACTATGAATATATTTTAACAATGACAGATATGATGCTGAATAGGTAGAAACAGATTTGGGATCCAAGAAGTAAGAGTCTGTTGATTATGAGAACAGAATGATCTGTACAGATGTCTTGGAGAATTGATTTTGAGAACAATTGCTCCCTGATTTGGCTTTTTAATTAGAACTATTGAGAAGCAGGGTCATTATATAAGACATGGAGGGCTAGCTGATAAGGGGGAGATAAACCTGACTCACTCCAATTTGAATACTGACTGTTCAAAAATGATCAACAAAGAAGCTAATAAAAAAGCAGCCAAACATGCTAACTTAGCATCGATAGTGCTACATTGCAGCCCTTCAAATTGCCAGGCAGCAAAAAAAAAACATAAAACATCCAAGTGTCTCCTAAAAATGCAAAAGAAACATCTCCAATGGTTCCATTTGCATTTCAATACATATTCATTGGGCAAAGAATGAATGAGGTATCATCAATGTACCGTTTTCAGGATGTTCACTCTCCCCAATGCTGCCATCTGGAGTTGTTCTCTCATAGTGGTCTTCAGGCAGGGTCAAGGGTCCGATGCGTGGGCCAGACAATGACTTGCTGCTGGGTGTCTCTGATTCTTCTAAACCGCTGTCATAGTAACTGTGCTGGGAGGCATCCTGCAGGTCCTGCACAGGGTTGTTGGTGGAGAAGGTCACTCGCCGGTGGGGATGCTACAAAACAGAGACATACAGTAGACGTGTGATTTATTTCTTTATTTATTTTAAAGCGCTATGCTTATCCTTTTGTTTGTGTGCTCCGCCGAGAGACACAACAGTTTGTATGCTTGCACTTACAGATGAAAAAGAGCATATAGAGAAAAGTATTGGTATTGCACCTATAGGAATTGAAAAGAGAACACAATATCAAGTTGTTGTACCCTTGGTGGCTGTAACAACTCATATTCTTCTCCAAAAACTTTCTGCAAGATTCTTAGGTTGAAACAAAGAGGTCTTTCTGAAGTTGTGATTGATTATTTCATTTGGCAAACTGAAGGATTGTGTCCCAATACCTTTGACGGTATGATGTATTTGGAATATTGCAGAATGCCACTTTCTTCAGGGATTTATGCTTGATGATGTGATCTGTTATCCTGTATGAACAGCAGTAACAATGGACATAATTGCAAGAAGCGTACATTTGCAAATGGAAGCTACCATATATGTAAGTGTGATCATGTCATGGCAGAAACAAAGCAGAGTAACAGAGGGACAGGATTAGAATTGGATAGTCGACACATAAACATATATTAGGTAAAGTTGTCAAAGCATGTAGGGCAGGGGTCGTTGGGGCTGCAGTTGGCGGAAAGCGCAATTTTGATTGGATGACACTGACCTAGAATGGCCGAAAGCGCCATTTTGATTGGATGATAGTGGCTGTCATGTTGAAACAGGTAAACGCCCAACTAGTGCACTTCACGCCCAACGAGTTCACTTCAGCGTGAATGCACCGGAGCATTAGAGGAGAGAAAATGTTCTGATTCTACTTTCCAATGAAACAATGCCATCGATGAAACAGTCGAATGCCAGTGACATTTTAACAAGCCCCATGTTAACGTTAGCATCAACATACTTCTGCGAGAAGTAGATTGCAGATAGCAAGTGTGGAAGCTTCTGAGCCGTGTGCAGGCTAGCGAGCATTAAATTCGCCTCTGGACCGGTAAATTGAGTTTCATTCCGATCGTTTGCCTGGATTTTTACCAATCACGAGGAACGGAAAACCATTCATGTTAACGGTGAGTACTATCACAAAGTTATTTTAAATAATACATTCTGATATTTTGTTGAAAAGTGGCCGCGGGTGCGTGCACGTGTATGTGTGCGCGCACACGCGAGCGTTTGTATGTGCGCGCGCGCGTGCATGTGGCTCTCACTGAAAAACATTTCTAAATATTTTACTTTTATGGCTCTCTTAGTCAAAAAGGTTCCCGATCCCTGATGTAGGGGGATATTTGTGTTTGCCAGCGCACGGAGTCACTCATGAATTGACAAAGTGGAATTCCACCACTGATGAAAAGGCGCATCCACAAGTGAAGATTCAATCCAAATTTTATGGGGGGATCTCTGTATAGGAGGAGTTATGGTTTAATTAGAAAGTGGTGGTTTCACGAAAGCCTGATTCATTTACCCGACTGGATGCTGATGAGTGCAAGGAGTCTGTATCCCAAAATCTCCAAGAACACCTATAAAAAGCGGGAATGACTGTTGCTCAATGATGCTATGGAAATATAGTTGCGAAAGGAATCAAACAACTTCCAAATTTGCTATGTTAGCAACACCGATTAGCCTTCATCTCTTGGCATTCCCTGGCCAAACAGTGCACTCATCCTTAATTGTCATGGCAATGAAAGTCTTATTCCACATTTACTCGAGGCATAACACCACTTCCCAAAACCAAGTGATTTCAGTCTGCTCAGTGAAGTGAAACAATTAATCTTCCTTTATGGAAGTAATGTTTCCGATCTTATTACTTATTCAATATTGATTTATTCTACAGCTAATTGGTTCTACCGAAAGAAACAGCTCTAGTTCTCATGACGCAGTGCAACATCCATGTGTTGTTATGTGTATGTCCTACTACTTCCCAAAAAATATTCTGATGACAATGATCAAGCCAGAAACCACAATGGGATTCTCAATCCTCATATTAACATACTTTTTTTTTTTTTTTTTTTTTTTACAGATTTTGAAGTTTAACAAAGCAGAAAAGGAAGGAAATATCACTGTGATTTAGCGGAAAATTAATCCTTAAGGTCTCTACGCTGAGGGGAATAAAAATGAGCATTGCAATTATACTTTGTGACAGTCACTATTTCCTCGTTACATGCTGATGATATTTGATGAAAGAATAAAAGAGCAAATGCATGAATGAGGCTGCCAATAGAATCTTGAAATCAATGGCTCAGGGAGGAGCGGGGCAGCAAATACTAATTCATTCCACATCACGCCCTTTATCAAATTGAATGGATTGTAAATACAGTTAGGGAACCATTAAATTCTTTCTTCTAAAGATCAGATTACTAATGACGATTTACCGCCGATCGACAACAGAACGACGACTCTGTATGCTGCATATGTAATCGAACTCCCCAACCCTCACACATGCATCTCTTGTTCAAGTCAGGAAAGCACTGAGACAGCAGAACAGGTCTGCCTCAGCCAGACCCGTCAGCCTGGATCGATACTACGGCTCTCTGCTTTCTACCGCATAAACCACTTTTCTGGCAAACAAAATCCCTGCTGAAAATCACGCAAAACATCATCCTTTTAATGTGTACAAGCCAGATATGGATAAAATGCTTTTAGAGTGTCGGTAAGTGCTACGTGTACTGTGCCAATAATATAGTTAAAGGGCTTCAAAATGTTTTCTGTTCATCCCTGGGTATCTCAACGGCTCTTTTCTTCTGTGTTGTAAAATGCATCTTCTTATCTTAAGTGAGTTATTGTGTGTATCATTTTTTGTTCAACAAGTCGATCACTCTATACTTACATACATCAAACACAGCATACTATATAAAACTGTTTCATGGAAGTAAAGGAGTGCTTCCAAATAGATGTAAATGACTCTTGACCCGAAACAATGGCTCCTTGCAGTCCTTATGATTTGTATGTACTGTGGAACATCAAGAAAAGGGAGCAGGGATTCTGATAAGAATAAACCATTCATATTTATTCAATTAAACAAGCGTTTTAAGGGGAGTACAGTTGAATAGCAATAACTTCTACAAAATCCCATGTTGGTGCTTAGGTAAATGAAATCAATTTCAAAAGGTATCTCTTGCAGAAGTGACTCTGCTAGTAGAACCACACAACTGGTATTCTAATAACATACCATAATTCTCCCCAAATGCGCTATATGTAGGGATATTTAATCAAAGATCTCATGCACTCATGCAGCGGATCCAGCAAGATGTTTTTGATTTCAGTGGGGCATTCTTAATATGATGCTACGGCTCAGTAACAATTTAAATGTGAATGTAGCATTTATTTGTTCAAATATGGGCTCTTACTTAAACTTATCCTCAAGGCTTTTATCCAAAGAGTCAGCATGTTTGCAAGCTATGATAACTAGCAAAGGCTGCCGAGATGGGGAATAGATTCTCTTTTTAGACTGAGCACAAATCCTTTCCAGGCCTCGGGGCTGCAGGGATGTGGCAAGACAGAAGGATTGGAAGGGGAGGATGGTCAGGAGTGGCGAGTTGGTCAGGCAGACAAAGACAATACTTTGGCTAGAGGGGACAAGCAGAAAGATTGGATTCTGGGAGACTGGAGAGAGTCGTAAAGGATTGTTTGGGCATTGTGGCTAGCTGTGGGACTAAGACTGAAAGAAGGAACAATTATGATGACAACTACACTCTCCCAAAAAGTATTGGAACAATGAGGCTAATTTATTTATGGTTTGTACATGCCCCAAACGTTTCTTGATGCCAATGACTCTCAACTGTCTGAACCGGTTGATGCAAGCAGATTATTGGAAACTAATGATGACATAGTCAATGTAATCTTTTTTTTCCCCTCGCCATAGTCAATTTAATCTCTGTTCCAGTAAGTGATGTGAAATTAAACCTGCAAAAACTTCTCTGTTGCCTAAATCCAATCAAAAGCACTGAGTTATAATTATAAATGAATGAATGAAATTGTATTTTTTTTCCATTGAAATTCCAGAACCATTATCTCGGCTATCCAGTGTCCAATGTCCAGATTCCAGTTTCTCTGTATGATGTCATTGAAATATGTCAAAGGTTTTCAGAATCAGGAGTGATGAACTGTGACCCATACATATTATCAGAACCCATGCTTCAAATTTTACCATTCTTGCCGTTCACAAAAAGCTTTGAGTGATGTCGTCATTTTTCTGTTTGACCGGTTGAGCTAAATAGTCTTGCGTGGTGCACAATGGGGGACAGGGGCGTACGGATGTTCGACATTATTAAAATATAATTTTCAGGCAGTCTTCTAAAGAAAAACTGGACAATTTGAGGATGCGTCTGCCAACATAATTGCTTGCTGGCTTGTGTCAACCCAGAAAATGAACCCAGAAATTATTATTATTATTTTTTTGGCAGTAGCACACGTGAACGTAACAACTTGCAGGTAAAATGCCGGGTATTTTGACATAGTCCATTGTCCTTCACCAATTCTTTGCAGTTTCTTCAAGATTACAATTGAATCAGTTTATTCCTCAGCCCCTCTAAGAATGGCAGCTGATGCATATTTTGGTTTTCCACTCAGCCGTTTTCTTTCTCGGGCTGAGTTGATGTGCAGCAACCACAAAGTGGGCAGTCACTTGAATAATGCTACGGAAAATGGATTGGCTCATTTTGCACCCATTTGCATTTCAAACAGGTATACAATTGCATACCATCATCAAATTGTAAATCTCAAACTAATTTCTTACTCTATGCATGTAATGCAGAAAGCAGTAAAAAATAGATCTTGATAGAATAGGACCTTTATGTCACCATTGAGTGCCCAGGTCGAAAATGCACTGCCCACCAATGGTTCCCAACACTTTTACTTAGCACTACTGTCTACTATAAGTTCTCTTTCCCGACTTCTGCATGAACAATATTTATTCAGTTCCCACCGTGTGAATGTAAGTGGGATTTTTTTCTGCTTCAAAATATGCACTATGATTGACTGGTGACCAGGTACCTTTCACCATTAATCAGATGGAATAGCCTTCAGCTCACCCTAACTCTGAACAGGATAGGTGACATAGCTCACCCTAACTCTGAAAAGGATAGGTTACATCCAAAATTGATGGCTGAATGATGCTACTGGCTCATCTTCATTGTTGATATAAACGAAAATGAATTGGCCTCACTGTTCCAATACTCTTGTCACAGAGTAAAAATGCATACATTTAATTATTGCAGCTTGAAATGTTTCATTGCTCACATCATATTTTGATTCTCAAGCAGGTAGAATGATGTTCCTTTCACAAGAGGCCCAAGACACATTTGCAAATGGAAATAAACACCAATCATGCTCAGCCTCCTACTCGGCATTCAGATTTTTTTTTTCAGCTCACGCTGCCAGGAATTGTAGCTGCAGCCTAATGCATTTTATTTATTTATTTATTTTTAATTTGCACAAACATATTGAGACTGTTTTTCAGAATGCCAAAAACATGGCTGATAAAATCATGTTGATGTATTATTATTATTATTATTATTATTATTATTATTATTATTATTATTATTATTATTATTATTATTATTATTATTATTATTATTATTATACATAAAGTCAAGTTCAAACAAGCAGTCACATATTTTCCAGCACATGTCCACCCCAGCACGCTTTATTGTAAAGTCAGTGACATTAAAAGAAGGTCATACTAACTGTTCCATTTGCATTGGTATGAATGCCGATAGATTGCTGGTTATCTTAACGTATACCACATTGGTACCAGCACCTAGTTTTAAATTGTTCCTTATCTTTATCGTTTTGCTCACCATTCCTGCTTTATCCAGCCTTGCTTTTAAATGTTCAACTTTTTAACATGCATCAGCTTTCAATATCTCATTGCACTTTATTAATAATTGCATCAAACAGTTTATAAATGTAAAAAAAAATAATGTGAGGAACATTAAAATACAATTCAATTTAGAACTATTATTAGCTGAGCGCCTTTCCACTTCTAGATTTTTTTTTTTGTCTTGTGTTGTCAGCAATGGTTTGAGCTCTGGCATTTCGGCATCCATGGCAGCAGCGATTTTCACATGAGTAGCAGTTTGAATGGTAGTGAAGACTTGAAATAGGGCTTTGTGCTTGCTTCAAGCTGTTCATTGTGACTCCCAAAAAGACATAACCACGATAGAATTATATAATTTGTAATATCACCGAAATCCCATCTTGAAAACACTTGTTTTAAATGGTAAACTGTCATTTTATCCCTCAACTCGTTTGCATTTTGACAACACAGTCAGAGCAACAATGTATGATCAATTAACACATACAAGTTAGAAACAAAATTACTATCTATTACTATACTATTACTATGCATTACTATCAGTGTTAGATTAAGCAAGGGTCATTTGGTCACGCATGCACTCCACTGGAAAGGCATGACCAATTGACACGCTTAATCCAAAATTGTGACATGGCTCGAGCATTTCCATTAAGTGACTGAACCACACATCTTTGACGACAGAAAATGACTATAAATCTTAGGCAATAAATGTTCCCGCTGCACAGTGTTGCCAGTGTTATCTCTGGAACCCAACACGGGAGAAGCACGTCCAAATAATAATAATAATAATACATTTCATTTACATGTTGCATGTGCCCCACCAAGTTGAAACCCGGCATTCTGATGAATATTGTCTTTGTGCAAAATTACTTACACAGAAACAACCACCTTTTTGTGTCCATCCCCAGGGGCTTGCCACATACTATTTAGACTATACAGCCATTAACTCTGAACAGTAGCCCAAATGGAACTGTATAGTGTCTCTTTGCAATTTTTTGATGATGATACTAGTACAGCGTGTTCTACCGGAAACAAATTCCTTGTGTGTTCTACATACTTGGCAATAAAGATGATTCTGATTCTAATACTATCAACTCAAAATGACATCACAGTGCCTAAGGGCCCATATAATGACCGTAACACCTTACCTATTTTCTGGGTTTGGTCATGCGATGTTCATCGTCGAGCACTTTGACTCAGTGATTTAATTTTCAGTGGCAAAATTGGCACCCACTGGAGCTGATATAAATTGTGATTTTTGCGTGATCGAGTCATTTCAGAATCCATAGCATTGTAGAGAAACAAATGCCTTTAAAGTACGGGGCATATTTCAAATGATGCCTCCAAATATTGAAAATGCCTGTTAAAAATGTTGACTCGCTCGTCAAACGTATTATAAGATAAACAGGTAACATCCGAGTTACGACCGGGTTCCGTTCTGACAAAACGGTCGTGAGTCAAACGGTCGTAAATTGAAATGCATTCAAAATGGCTGACGCGAGGTTTATACGACAGTATACAATGTCAATCTGTTGTTTTTAAGCAACATTTTCTATTTAATACTATTATACAGCTCACATCCGAGTTACGACCGGGTTCTGTTCCGACAAAACGATCGTAAGTCAAACGGTCGTAAATCGAAAAGCATTCAAAATGGCTGACACGAAGATCACGTGATCATAAATGACGACACGCTGGCATCTCCTATATGACAGGATAGTATATATGTCATTCTGTTGTTTTTAAGCAATGTTTCTATTGAATATTATTATATACCAAAATGTTGACAGTTCATTTATAAATCTTATGACTTTTAGTGTCATTTTAATCATTTTATATTTCGCATTATCGATCTTTATTGCTGTGTCAGCGCACACGCTTTCTGCTGACCCAAATACGCACGGCTTCCCACGCATGCGAACTCTCCAAAAATCACTCTCCCTGCTCACGGAGAAGCCAGAAGAGGTCACCTGTCTCAAAGAGGCGACGGCGCAGACCGTGAACCCAACGTGGCGATTGCGTCGCGGCGATCCCACTTGTCCCTCCCTCACCCCGATTGCTGTGTGAGTGAGATGCTGTCATGCTGGAGAAAATTGTCGTATGCGTTTGTTAAGAAACAATTATTTTCTACCGTCATTTTGTGCAATGCTGCTCCGGAAAAATAAAAATCGTACTTGTTTGATATTGTCACGTTCGGATTGACAGCAGGGGGCGTGGCCACGCCTCCCCGCTTCCACCACTTTCTTCTTCAGGACAGCGGGTACGAAAACGGGACGCTGTCAACTTGTATTTGTACTTTGTATTGCCCTGGACTTTCTATATCTTTGTTCGAGCCAGCCCCACCCCCCCATACACACACACACATCCCGTAATCCTTTCGGGATTGTTCCGTTTCCTCACCACAGTGTGCGAGTTTCTTCTCGCCATTGTGGGGTTTACCATTGCTCCCCCCACTCAGCGTTTTTGATATTCTTTATTTTTGATTATTCCCCTGGTCCTTTTTTGGGACCAGCGCTTTGTCTTGTAGCTTAATAAATCATCCTGCACGGACCTCTTTCTCTGACGCGTTGCTGGCTGTAGCGGTGGCAGGCGTGGAATAAAAACAAACAAACAAAAACAAAAAGGTCTGGCGGTTGTGGTAATAAGTACGGTAAAAGGTACCGGTGGCCGTAACTCACACCGGTCGTAAACTGGATGTTACCTGTACTCCCCTGTCTTACAGAGTACCGTTAAATCACCAGTGCTCCATATACTGCTTCCATTGTAGTAGTAATAGTTTTATCGAATTGCAGGTAAGATATAGTTGAGAACCGGGTTCAGTGTCAATGAGATGATCAGAATCAGATCAGAATCATCTTTATTGCCAAGTATGTAGAACACACAAGGAATTTGTTTCCGGTAGAAAAACAACAAATTCCTTGTGTGTTCTACATACTTGGCAATAAAGATGATAACGTGACATTTCGTAGAAACACACTAAAAGAAAACCATTTGGTGATTCTAGAGAATCTGTGCAACATCTGCTGATTTTCACCACTTGTCGCAAGTGGGACATTGGACCCCACTACTGCTGCGCTTTTACCACTGCACCAGATATTCAGTTCACTTTTGAAAGCCCAGAACTATCTGACACCACTTTGCCGTCAGGTGCCCTGTCACTCAGCCAAGCCTCACTGATTGCCAGCACTAAGCTGCCGGTACTCATGCAGGTGCTAAAGCTTTTTCATCAACTTCATCAACTTTTCACTTTCTGAAGAGTGGACGGTGATGGAGGCGAAACATTTGCATCTCTCATGTTGATGGGACTGCTGTGGAAAGTCAGCAGGGTGAAGTATCTGAGTGTGCACAATGTTGATCACCTCGTCTCAACTACAAACGCCACAACATAAACGAAGAGCGCACAAAAGCGGCTCCATTGACTCCATAAACTCTGGAAAACTTTTCTTTACAGCATACATCATTTGCAGTAAATGCACTTTCAGTTGTGGATACTGTAGCGTTAAGTATCCGTCCATGCATTTTCCGATCCGCTTATCCTCCCAAGTGTTGTGCAGAGTGCTGGAAAACCCACGCAGGCCCATGGAGAACATGTAAACTCCACACAGGTAGGCCACACAGGAACGCACAACCTCTGCACTGTAAGGTTAACATGTTAACCACTGGCCCACCGGGAGATCCTTAGCATAAATTTATAAAGCCAAAAAGCCAAGTACAATAGTTTGGGAACTCAGCAAAACAAAAATCAGATGTCATCCAGTTGCAGCTGATCTCTGTTACACGCACACACTTCTTCTAGCTGTATATATAGTACATGGTCCTCACCATTTTTTTAAAAAAAGGC